>NC_037686.1:57931952-58266084 GCF_003255815.1 Theropithecus gelada
AAAAAAAAAAAAAAAAAAAAAAAAAAAAAAAAAAAAAAAAAAAAAAAAAAAGAAAGAAAGACATATTACAGTGATAAAAAATAAGATTTGAAAGATTTGCAACAAGATTTACAGACTTATCCTAAAAGACCTGTAGAGAAAAATAGCACTCAATAAATGCAAAATACACATTTTCCTCAAATACACATTTAATATTTATGAGTTTAGATAATATGTTGGATCATAAAAACATATCAAGAAAATGAAAAGGATTAAAATTATCCAGAAAATATTCCCTGACTCCCACTGGCATTAGGCTATAAATCAATACGAAAAATATAACTGGAAACCACTCATATGTTTTTAAGTTAAGCAATATACTTCCAAATAATCCATGAATCAAGACACAAATATATATGGAAATCGGAAAATAAATTTTGAACTGATTGAAAAGAAAAACGTAATTGTGTAACTTCCACCGTGTGTTTTCTGAAGTCTGATACAAGATCCACATTAACTCATGTACATTTTGAGCTTCATCAAATCTGGTGTGTCCAAGGCTTAACTTACAGTATGGATTTTGATAACATCCTAGACTTGATGCAGATCCTTTTCTTCTCTTTAGATTCCACTCAAAACTAGGAGAAGCCTCAAAGTTTATTTGGTAAAATAATATGGTGACGATGCACAAGTTTTATGGTATAGGTGGCCTCTACAATCTAAGAAGCCCGTAAGTGTTATATGTTTTGTCAGCATTAGTTCAAAATGAGACAACTTTTCTCATTTTAGTGGTGATATATTGTTATACCCCCAGACCATCTTCTCTCCAAAATATTTATTGAAATCGGAGGTTCCTGAATTTTGACGTATTATTCTTCCTTTGTCAAATATACATCTAACCAGCACATCTGGGGTGATTTCCCTGACCTGCTCACCAGGGAAAATCCGAATACTGTTAGGTTGAACAAATTAAGATCTGTGGGATGCCTACAGGACCAAAGTCCTAGAGACCTAATTGTAATACTAAAGACAAGAGTTGGCCTAGCCCTGAGAGAAGATAGTGAAATTGTATTTACTAACTCTCCTACGTGAAGGCAAACTGCTTAGATCGTCCTTGGTGACTGGCATGGGGAAAAATATGTTTCCAGGCCAATAGGAGTATTTCAAGGAAAGACATATGTTTAATTCCTCTAACAAACACACCATGTCTGTTGCAGAAGCTGCAGCTGGAGTCACTAATTATATTTTCAATGATCCATATCATTTTCAACATGCACGTGATTTTTTATGACAACTAAACAGGTGAATTAAAAGTGTGTGTATTAGGAATGAAATCTATTTTCAAATCTTGATAGCAGATTTAGCAACCATGATTCTCTAAGAAGTGTGACATTTTTTAAATAAAATGATAAAGACATTTATTTCCATGGGGTTTCACTTGGTCTTTCCTATTTTTCTGGACTTTACACCATAGATGAGACAACTATTCTGGGCAGAGAGTCTACTGGTTGCTGACTAGGAATACTCCAACTGGTTTTATCTTGAATAACTTTGCAGCAAATCTGCATTTATTACTTGAGCTCTTTAATTCTTTACTTGGATGCTTCAGTAAAAGCAGAATTGCAGGTTGCTAGAAATCACATAAAATCAAAGTCAGCATAACATTTTTAAATTTTTGAGTATTATTTTTCTCCCATTGCCTGCTTGTCAGAAGACAAGGTTGCTTGAGAGGAAAGCTGAAGAAGGATTTCAATATATTCTAATTGCAGTGTCCTTCTTCAAGGGACTCAGGCTGCATTTTAGTCAAGGGACTTCAGATCTGTGATGGAGTCACCAACGGTCTAATTTGCCTAGGACTGGAAGGTTTCATAAGAGATGGGATTATCAGTGCTAAAGCCAAGACTTAGGACATTTAGAAACCCCATCTATGAATTGACTCTGGTGTTTGGGAACTGGGAGAAAAATTGTTACTCCTCTTGTGGTGACACAAGTGGGGTTTCTGTTCACCAAACACCAAACAAATCTTTTCATATTACATTGATTAATATGTCAGTAGGCTGATTTATTAATACACCAGTAAACTGCACATCTATGACTTTGAGTTCATTTAACTACCACCAGAAAACCTTGGGTGCCAAGGCATTCTGATGACCACTCCTATACAATTGCCTATTATGGTAATTGAAGTTAGATTGTCTCATGCACTTAAACCCCAGTTTCCCACTCTTCAGAATCCCATTATTATCAAGGATCTCAATTTTACGGTAACTCAATTCCATCTTTATCGTAAGCACAGAGATAACAGCCGCCACGGAGCTTTTAAAATACTGGTATTCTCACCATACGTTTTTCAATTCTTTTGTAAAGGTACTGTCTTCTGGGCACTCCGGAGATACTCTGCTGAGGGAAAATGAGAGAACTGCACTTACCAGATCCACTGCAGGATTACTTTCCCTCTAGAATCCAAATGTCTTCCCCTACGTCATACAGAGGAAGGGCTGGCATGTTTGACCTCATGAATACAGGCTTTGAATCTAGACTTCAACAGCCAAATTAGCAAACAGATCAAATTTCAACTTCTCTAGCACTTGAATTCAGAATGAAGTTTAGTTAAACATTACAGTAAATTTGACTTCATCCAAAGTTAAATTTTGTTCTTTTTGGATGACTCTGTGAATCTAGTACCATTATCGTTTTCCAGATATGTACAGATAAAAATAAACTCTATTTTGTGATTCCTTTGGCATATATACTATATCCTCCTAGAATTAATTCTCTACTGGGGGCATATTCGGGAATAAGTATTGTTATCACCTTGAAGGCAGTTGGAGACTGTGGGGTATGTTTGAAAAGACTAGGAATGCACAAACTGAATCAGGTGGCATAATTAAATAGTATCTGTTTGAGGGAAGTCTACCTTTCTAACAGTGAAGTTGGAGTTTGTGCCAATATTATGAAAAATGGGTGAACTCTGGTGGTCACCTCTGCTCAAGTGCACAAAAATGTCAAATCTCAGAATTGTACTTCTTCAATCATACCCTAAACAAAGGCAGTAATGCAATGTTTAACTTTAATTGATAATGCTATACAATCAACTTGTACTTTATGCTTCTGAAGCTTTAAATTTTTGTTCTAATCCTTAGCCACATCTGCCCTAAAGCTATGGAACATAATAAACTATTTTAAAATTATATACCCTAAGCTTGCTTTTAACTGTAAGTTTATAGACATAAGTGAACCTTTTTTTTGTCAGCCCTTCTTTACCTTCAGAAGTGGGCACCTTATTTCCATAAGAGTTGAATATAACAACAGCTTGATTTTCCAAACCCTTGGCTTTGACCAGCCCTTCATTTCAAATATCTATAGATAATTATTTAGGTAAAATTGATGTCATTGCATGGAACAGATTACAATTCTCCCATATTCCACCTGCAAGGTCTTCATGATTGTGTTTATATGCAAACACATGATAAACTCACTCCTGGAACCACATCATGAGAGGTATTTTTCTTCAACCACTGCTGAGATAAAGTTCTACACATAAGAGTAAGTGTCATACCAGCATACAGACACCTCTCTGAATACTTGAAATCAAAGTAAATTAATACAGGAAACAGGTAACAGATGATAAAAGATGCTAAGGAGATGATTGGAGATTAGTGAGAAATACATAGATTAGTAACAGCAGGTTATCACCACTATACATAGCCTGCCAAAAAATAAATAAATAAATAACAACACAAAGCAAAGAGGCAAGACATTGGAGCCAAAGAGCCTGGTCAAGGGGTCACCAGGAAGAAACTGAAAGCAGGAAGCCTGTTTGTGGGTGTTTGAGGCAAGAAAAGTACGTGTCCATTGTTGGACACACCACCCAAGACAATGGAGAAAGAAAAGTATATTGGCTTCTTCCTTCCTTCCTTCATCTAATCTCTCTTTGATACTGTTGTTATTCAAATGCTTATAAAAGACAGTTGACAAAAAGTCAGAACAGCCTTTCTGTCATACAGAACCCTGTATGGGAAAGATGAGGAACAACTATGAGGACAAAATGTTTAGGACTGGCTCAGTGGGACAGGTAGTAGTGGAGAGAAGGCAGGAATGGGAAAAAATAAAGGAGTAATATGCCCAGAGTGATAGTGGTGTTGGGGGATTGGTGCTGATGAAGGTAATGGGAGCAGTTTGATAGTAGCATAAAGCCATGGTGAATGTCATATTTCTCAGATTTGTAATTCACCCCCTCCTCCACCCAATAAATAGCATCCCTTGAGAAAGTGCACCACAGAGTTCTCTCTTTAGACCACTCCTGGAAAAGATACATCTCTGGGCCGACCAAAGACCATAAATCTACCTCTGTGCATCGTCTTGTCTTAGGGGCTGCATTTAATTACTTTTGATAAATCTCTAGTGTTAAAGCTTCATAGAGAAGGAAGAAGCAGAAGTGAAAATATCCAAATGATATCCAAGATCCTTCAAACCCCCAACCAACTCAGGATGTTATTTGTGTGGGTGTTTCAGGACCAAGATCCACGTTCAGGGAACTTTACTATTTGAGGAAGAAACTGGCATGTCTGCTGGAATTGTATACACCAGCCACCAGTGATTCCTCTGAAAGAGAGAGAGATCATCCATATATGCTACTTGCAATATCAGTAGAGTTTGGGAGAGGAGAGCTTCAGGTAATTGCCTAAGCCACAATTTTGCAAGTGCTTAGAGCTTTGTTTTTGAAGTAAATATAGGTCCTCGTTTTTATGGTGAGTAATTTATTAATGTGTCCTAAATTGTTTCTATATAGTTCATGCCTCATACTCAAAATAAAATATGAGATGTCATCTGTTACTTCTGAAAAGCATGATTTTAATGAAGGCAAAATAGCAAGACAAAGTTATATATCTTATGATAAAAACTGAAAAAAACTCAACATGTACATGTAAAAAATAATGTCTGAGTAGAATTACACCAAAAAATAACTTCGGAAATTACTGGAGAGTTAGAATATGTGATCATTCTCTCTTCCAATAATTCCTTTAATTTTGTGCCTATTTATAATAAGCATACTATAGTGTTACAAGTAGGTTTTATTCTTTAAATAAGTGAAATTTAGCCACTTTCAATTATTACTGTATTTCCAGATAACATTTGCTCACTGCTGCTCTTTAATAATGTTGTAATATTTTATACCTTTTTAATATACTAAATAAGACATCAAGATGTATTATTGTAATAATATAGTGTGCTTCTGCTGTCTAACACCTAACATTATTTGTAAATGAACTCCAGGAAAATGTCATTTGAAAGGGAATAATTAAGTCTGGATGACTGCAAGTGCATCCTATATTTTGAAAGCTGTTGATTTGATCACACTAACTAAATTTGCCACAGCAACTTATATAAAATAATAATAGATTATGAATACAGTGTTTGTATCTTTGAATACAGTTGTGATATTCTCGTTGCATTAATATGATGCTCTATAACATGCATATTTTTAGTTTGTATGTTAAGAATCTGCTTCCAATATCCTTTATGGCATTAACATCAAAGAATTTTTATTATTTATCATGTTATAATATTACATTGTCACCCTTCTGTCCCAATGAGTGAAAAACATCACTAAAATGAATCCTGTCATTTGTGTTCCCAAGGTCTCACAGAAATTGAGTAGCAAATAGGAAGATAAGGTTGATAAATGTCCAATTGCCATCTACTGCTCTCCTCTCATATCCTCCCAGGGGACTAGATAGCCTAGAAGATTTTCATTAATTTCAAAGTCACTTGCATAAATCTAACTCACACTGGGATGATGGAAGTCTTTACTTTCTACTATCATGTATTGGGTTCTGTGGAATGAAGGAATGTTTTGATTGAGCTCTGAAAGCATTGTTGTCTTTTTCACCAATACCACAAGCTTCAAGAGAGAATGTAAAGACTGTGTGTCAAGAATAAATAATCCTTTTGTACCCACAGGTAATTTCGATTGGTCAGGGTTTAGTCACACTAACAATTAAATGTACAAAAAATTTAACTTCCATAACCTATGCTTTTATCTATAAGGAAACATGGGGGACTGATTTCTGATAATGCTATTCCTGCACATTTTCTGAAAATAAAATGTACTTAGCAAATGAAAATCCTTGCTAGACAAGGACTGCATCACTGTTTCTTATATAGTGGTCTCAAATGTAAATATAATAATGTGATGCCTGAATTCCTACATTGTACTGACCTTTTGTCCTAATACCCACAGACAATGTATCATTTTGGGTCTCTGAATGGCTCAAGTGACTGGGCAGCAGATCAGAGACTTAGTCTTCTGAGGTTAAACTCGAGGTTTAGGTGTGCTCCTTTATAACCCTGAATAAATCAGTTAATCTTTCTGCTCTAGTTTCTCATGTGGAGCAGAAGTTGAAGCAAAATTCTGGCTTTATTCAAAATATCTTTGTCAATAATTATACAGCTGCAAGAATACACAAACACACACACACACACACACACACACACGTGCATTTTTTGAAAGACTCATTTAAGTAACATTTTCTTTAACTGATTATTCTCCCAAGTATGTAAAAGAAAGTGCTACAAATGAAATCCCTCAAGTACAACATACGCTCATGCACACTACAGCATTAGCAGGGGAGAAAAATAAGAGCCCTTGTTACATGAAAAGCAACTATTACTTTTGTCATTTCCTTCAAATTCCATATAAAATTGCATTGATCCAGGAAACTGTTGAGAAGCATTAAAACATCTTATACTGAGAGGAATCCAAGTTCCATTCTCTCAGGATCTGTCACTTCACATTTGATTTTGATGGAGTGTGTTTTGCTACATGCATGCAGCGACCATTTCAGGTTTTATTGAATGGTCATACTAAGGTAGACTGGCTCTACAGATAACATAGATCTTGTCCATATTAGCTTCACAGTGTCACAGACAAGCCTACTTGATAGCAAGGTATAAAGGCATCTCCCTTTGAAGATTCATCTGTTTGCTTTTTTATATCCATATACATAATGCATTTGTTTTCCTTTGTCAGCTTTCAGAATGTGTCGTTATTCCCTGCTCTCTGCTTTGGGCCTGCCATAACTGTGAGAGTGACAGCTTTTGGCAGTTTACATTAGCATCATTAGGAGCCTGATGATGTGCTTTCTCACTAGGGCACTGTCAAGGTTTTATCCGAACTTCGTAGTTTCAACTTCTGTGATTTGTGTAGATCTGTCATCAGCAGAGAAGTAGCAGTTTTAAAGACACAAAGAAAGACCTTTGTACAGAAATAAGATAGTATCAAATTTGCTCTCAACTGTATCATTGTTCAGATTACAAAATAACACCTGGTGATTTTTCAAAATAACAATTTTAATCAGTATCAATTTGATATATTTCTGAGATTTAGATATAACATGGATTTTATTTTTGTTTTATTCTGTATATAAGGAATACCATCATAGATTATTTTTTGAAGACACGTTTAAATAAATGCAATAAATGAATGTCATTTATAAACTAACAAGAAAACAGGATTGAATCAGAAAGCATCTGTATTTTCTATAGTATATTTTAGTTACAACAGTATTATTAAGTTGTATTTCTGCCAAGTAATATTTAAAGGTAATTACAGTTCTGAAATTTAACAGTATCATAGTGGTTTTTTTCTGTGATAACATTTTAATTTGTGAAATCTGGGTACATGATAATAAATCTCTAATTAGCACATTCTAGTGAGTAAATGATTGCTCTAACTTGTTTTAAATACTTTTACTGTTAGTTTTTTTAATGTTTTCTAACCACTCCAAAATCCCATATATATAAAAATTAGAAGAACAAGTTTAAAAATGTTATTTCAGAATGTTAGAGAATACTATATTTTTCTCCTGGCCACGTGCTCTTATTTGCTCATTTTCACCTACTCTACCTAGAATATAGAAATATTTTATAAAGTGTTGTGGAAATTAGATAGATAAATATATTTATATTTATTATCTCTCTCTACATATATATGTACACACTCATCTATATATATAGACTAAACTTTCGTTATATACTAAACAATATAAAAACTGATTTGTAGACTAAAGACAACCAACTTTCAAGCATGACAGATTCTTTAGGTTTTTTTATTTTCTCTGTCTCTTAGGAGGTGATCTTTTCTGTAGACAGAATCAAGATCGTACTAGAAAATATAGTTTAAGCAACTAACCCTGAACTTATTTTTATGTTTAATGAGATACCCACTTAATTATGAAAAATGCATGGTAATATAATTTCACTAGAATTTATTAGTTGCTGTTTTTTTCAAAAAAGAAAGTTTATAAAAATCAAGTAATGGCAAAAAAAATCTCAGGGCCTAGACTCAATTTTATTATTTGTGTTATGGGGTATTAATACATTTTTTATATCACAGATTATTCTTAGATTTAAATGAATTATTCCTTTTTAAAATATTCTGAAAAAATAAAGTATTAAATTGAAGCATCATTTACAATGCTTAAATGATTTTTAAAGTCATTAGGATTTGGTAAGCTTCTTTTCTGTATATGTATCAGTTGTCCATGAATATGTTTGTATAAGTTTGTTAGGGTTTTATATTCATCCCATGGAATACCTTTTCATTTTCTATGTTTTAATTTTACTAGCTTTATTTTTCAATCAAGGAAAATAATTCAAGTAGGAATTTAGTAAACAATGTTTACTAAATGTTTGTACAGTTTAATTTCAGTCTACCTGATATCAATCTTACAGAAATTTTATACCTATGAGAAACATTTTTTAAATGCACAGAATAATGGTTCTTTCTTTTAAGGTTCATTATTTTACAACACAGCCAATTTTACAAAAAGTGGATAAGGAAGTTCTATAGGGAAAGATATTCTAGAAAGAAATGAGACGGGTCTGTGATGGTTAATATTGAGTGTCAACTTGATCGGATTGAAGGATACAAAGTAGTGATCTTGGGTGTGCCTCTGAGGGTGTTGCCAAAAGAGACTGACATTTGAGTAAGTGGGCTGGGAAAGGCAAACCCATCCTTAACCTTGTGGGCACAATCTAATCAGCTGCCAGTGGGGCTAGAGTATAAAGCAGGCAGAAAAACATGAAGAGGTGAGATGGGCCTAGCTTCCCAGCCTACATCTGTCTCTCATACTGGATGCTTCCTGCCCTCAAACGTTGTACTCCAAGTTCTTCAGTTTTGGGACTCGGACTGGCTCTCCTTGCTCCTCAGCTTGCAGACAACCTATTGTGAGATCTTGTAATTGTGTAAGTTAAACTTAATAAACTCTCCCTTATATGTGTGTGTAATATACAGATATAAAGATACATAGAGATGGAGAGATAGATAGATAGATAGATAGATAGATGATAGATAGATAGATAGATAGATAGATCGATCGATCGATCTTGATCCCACTTGTTTTAAATTTCCATTGAAAGCTCTGCTCTTGTTTGCAGCTAATGTGCATGCAACCATTTTGGCACCCATGAGTGCAAAGTTCACTCACCTTTAATCGTCTAGCCAGGATTGTGTAATCTGAATAGATATAGGAGATACATGTATATATCTCCTATTAGTTCTGTCCCTCTAAGAGAACCCTGAGTAACACAGGGCCCCAGGTTCTGCACCTAAAACTGCAACTTACTACCTGTGAGACCTAAAATGAGTTATGATACATAACAGATCCCACTTGTTTGCTTCAGTAAAAGGGACCATATTATCTGTGTAATAGTTTTCTACTCAAAAAGAAATATAATTTTATAAATTAAAGTTAAAATAGTGTTAAGACTGAGAGAGTCAATTTCAGTATTTATTCAAAAGAAACTATAAACATCATATATATTCCTTATACTTTAGCAAGTTTTATAAGAAATTTTTAACAAAGAAGGAGCTTCACTATTTAAGACTAATTTCCAGTCTTCACAGATTCAAAATCTTCTTTTTTTAGTATCCTACTATATAGCCATGTACTTAAGAGCATAACAAATAAACAAAAAAAGTTTCACAACTGAGTATATAATTTGAATACTTATCTATGAAACTTGTATATCAGTGTTTATTTAGAAATAATCACTTTTAACTTAATAGCAATTAATTGGTCACATATATTGAATCTGATATCCTGGTGGAGAATGTGATTGAAAAGACAAATGAAAACAGAATTTTAAATTCCCCTGGTACAGAAGACAAAAATACTTAAATAATTGTAATATAAATAGGTACAAAGCATGTAACTATCCCCACTGCTCCCAGCCTTCATGTTGTTCCAAGCCACACTCATCCTCTGTTACCTAATAGAGCTGTCTAAAATCACTCTTGTTTGCACAGCCTCTTCTAAAGAAAGAAGACAGAAGGTTTCAGTGAAAAACATGAGTGAGCACATCACTACTTTGCTCCAAAGTCACCAGTGCCCTGCCATTATCATAGAGTAAAACGTAAATCTCCACTATGGCATACAAGATCCTGGATCATCAGATCTAATTTCCCTTAACCCCATGCATTATTCTCCAACTTCCTCCGACAAGCTGCACTGGCCACATCTTGGTTGCCCAGACACAAGACATATGCCAGACTGAAGGCTTTTAACTTACACTTTTCTCAGCCTAGGACACCCTTCTCCCACTTATCTGCTTGCTCCACACCTTCATTTCCTTCAAATCTTTGTATACGTATTTTATTTTTATTTCACACTACGCTCCATCCCTTCTTCTTTATTCTTTGTCTCTTTCCCTACTCTATATATTTCATAACACAACGTTTTTTGACATTCTACAAAATTATATGCAAATTCTAATGGACTTCCAAGAGTTTGTGGGAAAAATGAGATTAAAAGATAAAAATAAAGGTCTATAAAATTTATTTATCCACCTAAGCTCCATTATGTTCCAAACAATTTTGTAAGCAATGATACAAACAATTTAGTCCACCTTCTAATGTAACTATGTCAATGCAGACTTTTATACTTTTGTATAGTATTCCCTGAAGAAAAATGGGTTCCTATTAAATCTTTTTTTTAAGACTAGGAAACAAATAGAAGTCGGAATGTGCCAAATCAGTACTTTAAGGTAGATAACTAATGACATCCCATCTAAACTCTCACACAATTACCCTTGTTTGATGAAAGGAATGAGCAGGAGCATTGGCATGGTGGAGAAGGGCTCTGCAAGTTTTCTCAGGCATTTTTCCACTAAAGCTTTGGCTGACTTTCTCAACATGCTCTCACTATTATTCTTTTGTCCTCCAGAAAGCTAACAAGCAAAATGCCTTGAACACCTTCTAAGGACTGTTGCTCTCACCTGATCCACTTTGCTTTGACTGCACCACTTGTGCCTCTTGGTAGCCATTGTTTTTGACCGTGTTTTGTCTTCAAGATCAAACTGGTAAAGCCCTGCTTCATCTCCAGTTACAATTCTTCAAAAAAATGCTTCAGAATTGTGACCCTGCTTGTTTTAAATTTCTATTGAAAACTCTGCTCTCGTTTGCAGTTAATCTGGATGCAATCTTTTTGGCACCCACGAGTGCAAAGTTCACTCATCTTTAATCTTCTAGTCAGAATTGCATAATCTGAAACAGTTGAGATGTCTATGGCATTGAGTATTATTTCTGCTGTTATTGATCTTCTTCAACTAGAGCACCAACAAAATTATTTTTTTCCTCAAAAATTGTAGATGATCTGTGGCTATGGGCTTCATATTCAACATTTCCTCCTCCCTTCTTAAAGCGAATGATCAATTGATAATCTGCTGCTTTATTTGGGTTTCCTATAATCGTTTTAGAAATCATTGATGATTTTGTTACCCAACCAAAGGGGGTTCAGACTAGTTCCTACTGCTCACCACAAAGAAAGCCAATCACTGAGACAAGTACTGCCAGGGAATAATGTTTAACTGGGTGCTGCAGCCAAGGAAATGGGAGATGAGTCTCATATCCCTCACCCTGCCAACTATAATTAGAGATTTATATAGCAAGGAAGAAATGGTGCTACATGCAGGGAAGCAGGAATTAGGGAAGGGTAAGGAAGAGGAGTTGGTCACCAGGAAGTAGGTGGTTGCTTAGGCCATTATCACGGGTGAGACATCTCGTATCTCATTGTTCAGATGATAGGATATGGTGAGTTTCAGCTCTTTGATAGTGTTTGGGAGAACTGATGGTAGGCTTCCTGAGAAAGGAACTTAGATAAGTATAACTTTCTTAAATGTTAAGACTGAGTGGGTCAATTTCAATGTTTATACAAAAGAAACTATAAATATCAGTTGTATGGTACAACTGGGTCAGTTTCTGTCCCCCACTTTCTATTTATAAATTCTTTAATCTTGGGAAATTCGGTCATGTATCTTTCTTGCTGTTTCATGCTGAGGAGTGGCATTGTGGGTAACTACATGCCATGGGTGATGATGTGGCCACCCAGGAAACAAAAGTTAATCTAATACTATAGTTTTGTACTGAAACACAATCTTACTCTAGTCCATCACTTCCACCAAAGATAAATCACAGCATGGCCAACTTATCTGTAAAATAAGCTTCAGTCCTACTATACTTGACCTGATTACCCACACAAAGTACAGCAAGAATCATTGTCCACATAGGCTGTCCTAAATTAGCTTGGCTGGAACCTCTCACAAGGCCATTTAAACCACAGCCCTGGGAAAATGACCAGTTCACCCAACTGTATCCCATAATAAATGAAGACAATTGTTTTTGAACGTATGCAAACAAGCACATTGCCATGAATTAAGAATATTCATAAATAATTTACAAATTCTGGAAAAAATAGGCACAGGGAGAGGAATATTTCTTAAATTCTTTTTACAAGAACATTCACTACTCAATTGTTAAAGGTCGTATATAGCTCAAAAGAAAATAAAAAAGTTATCCAGACTCTGGAAAAAAAAATTAGAACAGTTATGTTTCAAACAAACAAACAAAAAAAGCCATGAAAATATTTCTGTACTCCATTAGCATAGTTCATGCAATCAAGCCCTACTCTACTTCATATTGGGTTAGCAATCTTTATGAACATGTCAGCCTTTCAATTAGAGTCCTGGAAGTCTTCTGTGTAGTCCCATGGCATAATTTTCAAAGTTTTCAGAAATCTGCATTTGAGACTATTTTTCATGAATTCCCTTGAAGAAGCAAGCCATGCACTATAGCTGATTATAGGCTGCTTTTTGAGAAGAATTAAAGCAAAACAATTGTGGATGACAAAAATCTTAGGACAGCTATAGGTAAAGACATAGTTGACAAGAAAATGTGGTTGTTTATGTGATATAAAATAATTTAACATCATAATCATTACTGATAACATATACTAAGACATATCAAAATTTTAAGAATGTCAAATTAATGTTAAAGCTAATTTTAATAAAAGCTTAGTAACACATTTAATTTGTTAAGATTTCCATAAACCTTTTATAACCTTTTACAATTTTTTATTATTTTACTAATTTTATCCTTTAAAAATGGCTCTTAAAATCTCACATGTCTGCCTCTTCTGTGGAGGTCCCTGGGCCTATGGGGATTGAATAATTTACATTCTGGCCCTGTGTTTTACAAAAACAGTTCATTTTGTTTGTCATATTCTCCCTGGTCTGAAGAGACGGGATTGACAAGTGTCAATGCTCAAGATTTAGCAGAAGTTGGTGCCTTTTGTAGACCCAGGAGTCAAAGCCCTATAACTTAATAGCATAAGGATTAGTTGATAGGAAATTTATACTGCAGAAAGTCCTATCAGTCTCTCTAATGTCACAAATTAAAACATTGTGATTGGGTGTCCAGAAGTTACTGCCTGTAGCACTTCAAACCACTGTATTGATTTGAAGTGGTTACTCATTGCATTTTTCTAGTTGCTAGCATTCTAGTGATAGAAATATAACCAAAGCATCACAGATGTAATAGGTCCCATGCCAAGCTTATCAAAGTAAGACAATTAGCTTTTCTCTCCATCATTTACACAAAAGATAAATATAATTATCAGTTTTGGAAATTTAATATGAGAATGAAAACATCCTTTTATACTATACAACAAAGAACAAAGTAAGAACAAACACACTTTTTCAGCTATCTAAAAGAGCATCATCACACATTTCCAAGACTGGTTTCTAGATACAGTATTAACAACTGATTAGGTAACTTTCAAAACTAAGATCTTCAAAACTGTTCAAAACTTGTATATATTTTGTTTTCCAGTACTCACAAGAAGGTCCATCAGTAATAAATGGCTTGGGATCAAAAATCACTAGACAGTCTCAATTTTTAAAAAAATTACTATGTAATCCAAGTGAATGTCACTTAATTTTAATAATAGTGGGTACAACTAAAGTAATTTTAGAGAAATCCCAACCAATATAATTTTCTTAAGGACAAAGCCAATCTTTTCTGAACATTAAAATATTGTGTTCATATTAGTTTTTCTTCATTGCCTAAAGGAAAAGATCTAAAACCACTTCAAATTATTCATTGAATTGAATTTCCTTTGAAATAAGTGTGATTTAAACATTTCTATTCTCACCTACTTTTCCAAATAACAAAATAAAAACATAGTATTTCTGTTTCTAACTTATTAAAATAAGTATTTTATTTATTTTTTGTAGGAATCTTAAATCTCTTAAAGTTCTCTGGATTATCAGAGGTAAGCAAAACCAATCCAATTATAAATGGCTGGTGTGCCCTATCAATTTTTGGGTGCTTCACAAAGATAGCTTATAAACTTTAGATAAACAAAGGAAATGATAAATTGCTGGAAATCCATAGAAAACAATATAACTATTTATAGAAACAAACAAAAGCTTTCCTTTAGTAACTTAAAAGCATCAATGGTTTTATGTGTGTGTGTGTGTGTGTGTGTGTGTGTGTGTGTGTGTGTGTATATATATATATATATATGCCAAACCCAAAGGAAAATGAAGAGCAAATAAATGAAAATTAAGAGCAAAAGCAAAAGTAAATAAACAAAAAACCAAACTCCAATTTCCTCCTACACAGTTTACTTTGGAGGCTACAGTGTTACCCAGAGCCTTAAATAAATAAATAAATAAATAAATAAAAACACACATGATAAATATTTTGTTCCTGATATACAAATTAATGTTTTTAAATCTACCAATGCCAATGCTAGTATACATTTTGTGAAGTTAAACAATTAACTTCAGGTACATGAGCAGTAAAGAGGTTAGTGCTAGTACTAACTATGCAGAATAGCAAATATGGTGTGAAGCACTGCAAACATTTAGGTGATATTTGCCTTCATGCTAAATCTGGCTTTATGCTGAACTATATTAAAAAAGAATTGCCAAACTGCTAACATATTTTTTTACAATATTTCTTAATTGAACTTCATCAAGGCTAAGAGTTTTAACTATGAGCAATGTTAATTAGCAATTTTTTTTTCAACTTTCTATCAGGTTTTAAATAATAATTTACATCTAAGCTTTTTTCATTTTTTTTCTCTGTATGTGCATGAGGATAGGCACACAGAAAAACAAAAACTACATGTGATGTACACGGACCACCTATGACATGCCTGGACTTGTTTTGTCCTTAATTTTCTTTATTTTTTTAAATAACCAGTCATTTTACTTTAGGACAATGATTTACCATACAAATCTTTTCTCATACAAAACTATTGTCTTTTCTTTATGACTGTCCTTACCAGATTACATTCTCATATCCATGGCTTTCTTCAAATCTCTCTCCCCTACTTACTGATTCCTTTCTGTCTTGTTTCATAAATAACATTTTAAGTCCATAATTTGAATTAATCTTTAAACAACTCCTTAATTAAACAAAACTGTTTCCTAATAAGAATCCATCTTCTTTGGCATATTTTATATACAGAAGTATGTATTAACTAGAATTCTTATTCTTAGTAACCTTAATTAGCCAAATTTCTCCAATTTTCTATCAGGTTTTAAAGAATATTTTACTATCTAAATTTTTTCTGCTTTTTATTTTCTCTGTATGTACATGAAGATAGACAAACAGAAACAGATCTACATGTGATGTACACAGACCACCTATGACATGCTTGGACTTTGTTTTGTCATAAATTATTTTCTTCTTCTTCCTCTCCTCCTTCTCCTCCTCCTTCTCCTCTTCCTCCTCCTCCTTCTTCTTATTCTTATAACCAGTCGTTTTACTTTATGAAAAACATTTACCATACAAGTCCTTTCTCATACAAAATTGTTCTCTTTCTTTAAAATCTTCCTTACCAAATTATATTTTCATATCCATCACTTCCTTCAGATCTCTCTTCTATACTTACTGATTCTTTTTGGTCTTGTTTCATAAATAATGTTTTCAGGTCCGTAATTTGAATTAATCTTTAAATAACTTCCAAATTAGAAAAAAAATTATTTATTCTCTTAGTAAGAATACATCTTTTTGGCATGCTTTATATACAGAATTATACATTAACTAGAATTCTTATTCTAAGTAATCTTAAATTTCATTGGAAACCTAGGAAGCAAGAAATTCAAAACTATCAGATATTTGCATGTTATAGATGAGAACATTTCACAACTTTTAAAAACCTATTTCCCCATATCTTAATTGGCAATGATCCAGATGTTAAATGAACATCAAAAATAATTTTAAGATCTGAAGTTACATCAAAAGTTTATCTACATTTGTCTCATTTACATATACCCATTTTTTGTTTCTAGTAGTTCATCTAATTTAATCCTGAAAACTGAGATATTAGACACAGCTAGTCATCATTTAAAGTTACTTTCTTGTTAACCATTTTCAATAGCCTAGGAATACCAAGTAATCACTTAAGTAAGAACCTTAAAGTTAAATATATAGCTTTTTGCCCCAAAACTATTTTTTGTTTCAATTTTTAACAGAAAAATATGAAATTATGAATGGCAAGGATTTTTTAAATCATGTTTCAAAGGGATATTTTCACTTATTTTATTAAAGTAAGTTGAGATTAATTTTATTGCAGAGGACTGATTATTTACAAAATGCCATTAAACAGCTGTATGGTCACATACTTATTTTTTAAAAACGTGAGCAGCACTCTCTTTAATTTAGTAGAATAATTTCACTTATTGTAAAGTAAATGTTAAGAAACTTATTTTTTAAATACAAAGTAATACCTCCTTTCCCTTCATTTATATAATTATAGCCATGGTCCTTGACCTAAGATATCAAATGTGTTTTTTATAACACAGTTTTTCAGTGGTCCCATTCAGAAATAAAATCCATAGGAAAATAAATTCTCATACTTTCCTAGACCAGCAAAAACAAAAAATGCCAAGTGCTTGCTCCAAATGTAGAACCATGGTGTACACACAACTGCAATTGAGTGGACACAGGTGTATTTCAAGAGGGATGCAAATACAGAGAGCAGCACTGCTACTGACCTCCTAGATTCCCCAAACACTGAACAGCTCCACAGTGAATTTCTGGAAATATCCAATTTGTAATAAAGTCTATAAAAGCAATTGGTATGTATTTGTTGAACAAAATTAGGATCTAGTTTATTTCATCTAAATAAAGCATTTTTTTTTCCTCATATGGTTGAGAGGTCATTAGGAGTTCCTGCAGGACACTGAAAAATATTGTATTATACACAGCTGTCCTGAATTCCATTCAACAATTATGATAAGAACTAAAACGCACATGCAATGTCAGAAAAAAACAGGGCACTACTAAATCACAGGCTTAAATCTCATAAGACTTTGAATATGTAAATATCACAAAAATTGACGGCTAGGCATTTTTGTTGGAGAAAATATCAGGGCAATCAAGTGCAATCAAAATAATTTAAGATTAGTCACAATTGCTGAAAATAATTATAGTGTTTGGATTACTATCAGTTGACCTATCTTTTGTTTATTATTGCTTTTTCTAACAATTTCTCTATTTCTCTGTCTCTCTTTCTTTCTCTACACAATTACAAACACATGCACACACCATATTATATATCCGTAAAATCTAGAGTGTGTCTGCTGAAAAACTAGAAACCTTCAAACAAATATCTTCATTTTGATTTCCAAGACAATGACTAATAGTTCTTTAGTATTAGAGATATCTCTATTCTTCAATTATTCTGTATTTTAGAAGAACAAGGCAAACTCAAAATTATTAGAAAATTTCACTCATGATCCCTCTGACTTTGGTAACTATTCTGGAAATTTTAGTTTACTGGATTCACTTCTTATTGGGTAACTGAATGTTGGAAATGTGTAATGGCTACTCCAAACATATCTGCCTTATGTCAGATCCATAATTGTACTATGTATTATAGACTTAATTTATTTCTTCCTGATTTACATGCAGTGAATAATGAGACTAAAAGATCAAAATGGTCATTGGTATCAGTTTTCTTATACCACCAAACATCTATCTGTACCATTTCCCAACAGTATATGTTCACTTCATGTATCTGTGTCACATTTTGATAATTCTAATAGTGTTTCAACCTTTTAATTAATATTTTATCTATTATGTTAACTTGTGATAAGTGATTTTTCATCTTAGTATTTTCATTGTTTTGGGGCCCCATAAACTGTGACCATATAAAACAGTGAACCTAATTGATTAATGTGTGTTCTGATTACTTCAATATTTGACTGTACCCTTATCTTTCTCCCTCCCCTTGAGCCTTCCTATCCCCCAAGACACAATAATATTGAAATTGGGACAATTAATGACCTTCGATGGCCTCTGAGAGTTCATATTAAAGGAAGAGTTCAAAGCTTTTCACATTAAATAAAAAGCTAGAAATGACATATCTAAAGCAGAGGTAGTCTGAAAGCCAGATCTCTTGTACCGGTTAGCCACATTGTTAATGCAAAGAAAAGGTCTCAAGGAAATTAAAAATGCTACTTCAGTGGAAGCACCAAAGGTAAGAACGAGATAAAGCTTTATTTCTGATACAGAGAAAGTTTGAATGGTCTGGATAGAAGATGAAACCAGCCACAACATTCCCTTAAGCAAAAGCCTAATCCAGTGCATAGCCCTAACTCTCAATTCTATGAAGACTCAGAGAGACTAGGATGCAGCAGAAGAAAAGTTTAAAGCTAGCGGAAGTTTGTTCATGAGTTGGAGGAAAGAAGCCAACTTCATAATATAAAAGTGCAAGGTGAAGCAACAAGTTGTTCAGAAGATCTAGTTAAGATAATTGATGAAGATGGGTACACTAAACAACAGATTTTCAATGCGGACAAGAGAGTCTTCTGTTGGAAGAGGATGCCATCTAGAACTTTCATATCTAGAAAGAAGTCAAATTACAATCATAAACTTAGTTGATAAAGCGTCAGTAGGCTTTGAGAGGATTGTCTCCAACTTTGAAAGTTCCACTGTGGGCAAAATGCTATCAAACACCATTGCATGCTTCACAGAAATCTTTCGTGAAAGGGACAGTCAATCAATGTAGCAAATTTGATTGTTGTCTTGTTTTAAAAAATTGCCAGAGCCACTCCAAACTTTAGCAACCACCACTTTGATTAGTCAGCAGCTGTCATCATCAGGAAGGCCCTCCACTAGCTAAAAAATTGCAACATGCTGAAGACTCACATGATTGTTAGCACTTATAGTAATAAAGTATTTTTGATTAACCCTTATTCCAGATAGGAAAAAAAAAAAAAAAAAAACATAGCTCACAGGTAGTGCTCCTTTAATTTTACATAAATACGTTCTTTGAGGCTGAAGCAAATCTGACTGATTTTTTCAATGTGAAAATAAAATATAAAAACTGTACTTGGAGGTAATTCTACACAGAACTAACATCAGAATTATCTGAATCAGAATCATCTATTTCAGAAAAATTGGATTCATCAAATGAATCTTCGGCCAACAATTGTTCAAGAATGTTCACACGTAGAAAAGCTTAGTTTTCTAGGATTTGGCATTTTTAATGATAAAGAATTACTACATTTTGTAAATGGAAATACCACTACTAAAAACAGAATGTTTTTGTTTCTGAAGTTGATAAACTAGAGCTTTGCAAAAATAATAATAAAAGCAAGATGTTTCATGGCAGACTTATTTCGGGGTAAATGCTACAGCCGCAAGCACCATGGGTGAGTATTCTTGTCTGGGCAAACAGGAAATAAGGTATATACGTTGTATATAACTTATGTATATAGGTAATGTAATGTAAGGTATATACATTGTGTATACCTTATATATGCTATTGCATATATAATAAGCAACAGTACAGTGTAAATATAACATTTATATACACGAAGAAACAACAAAAAAATCATGTTACTTGCTTTATTGCAATATCTCTTTTTTGAGGAGGCCTGCAACAGAACTTGACATATCTCTGGTGTATGTCTCTAATATCCTACTTGAAAATATACTGGCAGAAATACATTTTGTTACATACTTAAAAAAAAAAATATTCAAAGTAGGATACATAAAAACCAGAAATTTTCCCATTTAATTAGTTGGATATTCACATAAGGGAAGCATACGGAAATAAACTAATAGTCACTAAAGAAACAGTAATACTCACATTATAGAGACTGATAGTAGCCAGTGAGTGTGTGTGTGTGTGCGTGTGCTGGTGTATGTGTGTGTGTTAAATAATAGCATTCATGGTTTCTTTTGAACATTTTGGCAAAGATGATGTTTGCTGATTAGCCTATAAATATTTTTTCAATTTTTTTTTATTTTAAAGGATAAAAACATTATCTTGTTAAAATATTGCTGATTTAAAATTATATTATCGGATGCTTAGCATAATGACGCATGAGAAATCAAAGAGAGTCAGATCCCCTCACTTCATGAGCATGGATGATGTACTAACGTGAGAAATGAAGGGGTAGCCTGCCCCTTCACACCTGTGGGCATTTCTCATTAGGTGGAACGAGATACTTGAGAAAAGAAATGAGACACAGAGACAAAGTATAGAGAAAGAAAAAGTGGGCCCATGGGACCGGCGCTCAGCATACAGAGGACCCATGCTGGCACTGGTCTCTGAGTTCCCTCAGTATTTATTGATCATTATCTTTACCGTCTTAGAAAAAAGGGAAGTGGCAGGATAATAGGATCATCGTAGGGAGAAGGTCAGCAGTAAGACATATGAATAAAGATCTCTGTGACATGAATAAGTTTAAGGAAAAGTACTGTGCCTTGATACGCATATGCAAACACCTCCATAAACCTTTTTAGTGCATAAAGGGCAGCATTGCGCTAGCAAGTCCCACCTTTCGCCCTAAGGCGGTTTTCTCCTTTCTCAGTAAACAGAACATACAATCAAGTTTTACACCGAGATGTTCCATTGCCCAGGAGACAGATGCTTTTCTCTATCTCAACTGCCAAGAGGCCTTCTTTCCTCTTATACTATTCCTCCTCAGCACAGACCCTTCAGGGTTGTCAGGCTGGGGGATGATCAGGTCTTTCCCATCCCACGAGGTCATATTTCAGACTATCACATGGGGAGAAACCTTGCACAATACCTAGCTTTCCTAGGCAGAGGTCCCTGCGACCTTTGGCAGTGTACGTGTCCCTGGGTACTTGAGATTAAGAGAACGGTGATGACTTTTCACAAGCATACTGCCTTCAGGCACTTGTTTAACAAAGTACACCCTGCACAGCCCAAAATCCATTAAACATTGAGTCACCACAGCACATGTCTCTTGCAAGGACAAGGTTGGGAGTAGGGTCACAGATTAACCGCATCTCAAATACAGAACAAAATGGAGTTTCTTATGTCTACTTCTTTCTATATAGACACAGTAACAGTCTGATCTCTCTTTCTTTTCCCCACAGAGAAAGAGACACTTGGCTGGATGGGAATTCTGGTTCCTGTGCTATCATACTATTTCCTCCATTTATTTGCTTGGATAACTCCTTCTCATTTTTATTGTTTCAGTTTACATGTTACTTTTCCCAAAAGGCATTTCTTATTCCTTAACCTTAATCTGGATTATCATTTTGTTATGGGCTTCATGAATTTTAACTACTCTTATCATCTCTTCACACTTTTATGAGAGTTTATCTCAGTGTCTGGCTCTTTTATAGGTTGTACACTCTGAAGATAGGAAAAACCCAGCACATATTGTTTTATTATTCTATCCTAATCTCTATCAGATGGCCTGATTTAGAGTAATCATTTGCTGAAAAAATAAAAATAAAGCATAGACATAAGAAAGAAAAATACATTCATACATACATAAGTAAACAAATAAATAATAAAAGGCAAGGCATGGCAACTCATACCTATAACCTCAGCATTTTAGGAGGCCGAGGTGGGAGGAATCACTAGAGGTCAGGAATTCGCGACCAGTCTGCTCAATATACTGAAACTCTGTCTCTACAATAAAAGCTTAGAAATCACCCGGGCATGGATGGCATGCACCTGTATTCCTAGCTACTTGGGAGGGTGAAGCCGGAGGACTGCTTGAGCCCAGGAGTCAACGCTTCAGTGATCCATGATTGCACCACTGCAGTCCAACTTGGATGACCAGAGCAAAGCCCTGTCTCAAAAAAAAAAAAAAAAAAGGCAAATAATTTTGCCATCTGCAATGGTGCATCATGGTATATAAGAAGTCAAATGAATAAATGAACAAATGAATATATTAAAAAATGAAACAAATAATGTGGTTTTTTTTTTACTGCACCATATCTTGTAAATACATCTTACGTAGCTGTTATTGCATTTTATTGCCATCAAAAACATCTCAGCTGCATTCCAGTTTGATTTGACCACATTTTGTATGAACAGAGGTTTGTTAGCATGAGGTGGGATGGCCAAACGTTGCTGCCTTTGAAGATAATGGCAGTGGCAGCTAGTTGACAACCATAAGAAGTTGGAAAAGACAAGCAAATAAACTATCCTCTAGTGTCTCCCATAGCAATGCATCCCTGTATACCCATTGCAGATTTCTGACCTCCAGAACTGTAAGATAATAGATTCGTGTTAAGGCACTATGTTTCTGGTTATTTCTTAGAGCAGCAATAGGAAACTCATGCAGATTTGACACATTCAGTGTCCGGAGATCATTGATCTCTTGTCTTTGGCCATCTCTTCTTCCATCTCTGTTTACAATATTCCTACATCTACCTGTCCTGTGCGCAACCTGAGCCTCCAGGTGGGATTGCTTCACTTCCTTCACACTTCTAGTGATGATTGCTGCCTTTTATTCTCTGCCTTCTGACTCCACTCTGGGTGTCTTTTCGCTTTTTCTCTTCAACTCATTTCTTGACAGTGATACTTTACTGTGCTATGCTAATTAATGCTACACTTGCAAAATCTCAATGCCAGTGCACTGCGTTAGTAATGGTTAAGATGTTATACGTATATAAATATATATATATATGTGTATAGAGATAGATAGTGCGTGTGTATATACGTGTGTGTGTATATATATATGTGTGTGTGTGTGTATATATATATATCGACATTCTATATAGACTTTCCTAATATCAGTGAGCAGGGTTAAAGTTCCCATGAAACCTCATGCTCACTTTGGGTGAGGAACTAACTAAAGCAGATTCTACAGCCGATGTACTCATTCATATATTATACCTAAGACATTACTGCTTGACCGCATTGGAAACTAAAAATATAACTGCTTTTCTGTCTTGTGTTCCCAGCACCCAGTGCCAGGCCAGATGACTATCACATAGTAGGTGTTAAATTAGTAAAGTTCTTTTTGATTGAGAGTTACAAAACACACTGAAATACAACTAATGTATGGACAAAATACTTCATGGGACCACAAACTTATTTTTTAGCCATTGAGATGACTGCTTAGATAAATAGTAAAAGTGAAAATGAATTTTCCAATCAAAAGTAGAAATCATAACGTTGCTATTCAATAATTGTCCCATCAGCTGAATAAACTGTTCTTGAAGATTCAATATGATTTGAGGACTACAGATTCTCTATTTCTAGTAAGTAGATAGTTATAGCAAAAGGATTGTCTTTGAATATGTATCACACTTTTGTTTTTAACTTCAGAAGTTCCTGAGTGGCTATTCCATGACATTTTGGTGGAGTACAACATGTGCCAAAACAGTGACTTGATTAGGTTAAATTAAGAAAAGTGGAAAGTCTTAACATATTTGTAGCAAGAGTAGAGATGTTATGGCAAACATATTTGATTCTGAGACCAGAAAATTATAGTGCATAATGTTTTTTTGACTTGTTATGACCTGGACCTTCAATCAAAATTTGGTATCTTGACATCAGAATGTAAGAATAGTGTCCTCACATTGTCTTCACATAGATTGAAAATGACTTCATATAGATTAAGTGCTCAAAAGCAAATGGAAAGAAACTTGATATGGAGGGAAAGCAAGTTCACTTATAATATGAAAAGCTATTGCTTGTAGAAATATATCTGGAAAAATGAAAAGGTCAAAGCTGCTTCTGTTAAAAGCTGTTAATAAATTATATAATTCATTTATATATATAAGTTATATCATAAATTATATAATAATACAAATTATTATATTAATATATTATATAATATTTATATATTATATACTATATATAATTTATATGTGTTATATTAATATATATAAATTATATATAATAACATACATAATATTAATATATAATATAATATATAAATTATATATAATTTATATATTGTATTACATATTATATATTATATTATATAATAACAATTATCCAAAAAGAATATGCTACTCAATATGATAAGGCTTAAATTACCAACAGACTGTTGACAATAATTTCTTCTTCTTTGTCAATTATATGGAGACAATAAAAATAATCAATCAAATATCTGAAGTAATAAATTTTCTTCTCATTTGGGAGTAACATGGATTAATGGTAGAAATTAAAAGAGTATTGCATTCTCATCCTTTTAAGAAATTGCAAAAAGTTCCAATAATGAATGATACACAGAGAGTAATTTTGAATAAAGTTTTTCCCAACTTCCTTGTAAAATATATAAGAAGAGGTTAAAAAGAAAGAAAGAAATTACAGTGTGGAAAAAAAAAAAACACTTAGGGCTGGGGGCAGTGGCTCACGTCTGTAATCTCAGCACTTTGGGAGACCAAGGTGGGCAGATCACAAGGTCAGGAGATCGAGACCATCCTGGCTAACACAGTGAAACCCTGTCTCTATTTAAAATACAAAAAATTAGCCGGGTGTGGTGGCGGGAGCCTGTGGTCCCAGCTACTAGGAGGCTGAGGCAGGAGAATGGCGGGAACCCGGGAGGTGGCAGTTGCAGTGAGCCTGGATCGCACCACTGCACTCCAGCCTCGGTGACAGAGTGAGACTCTGTCTCAAAAAAAATAAATTAATTAAAAAAAAATTTTAAAACCAGAGTCCAGACAGTATAGTCACTAAAAATGTTTTTAAAGTAGTTAATGGAGGAAAACCTATATAGGTACAACTTTATAACATAAGCCAATTTACTTCATAAACATTTATGTGAAAAAGATAAGCTGACACTTTCCATTTCTCTCAAAGTCTGATTTATGACCCAGATGCCTAGATAGATTTCTGTAACAAGAAAGCTGTGTTCTGTGTTGCTGTCCCTCTACAACCATGGTTTCCCCAACTTGGTAGCACAGGGTTAAAAATATCTCCATGCTCTTGACAACCAGCCTTTCTCAAATAAGGCTCCTCATTCCAAGCACTGAACACAATAAATTATAGGAGTGACTATGTTCTCAATTATACCAACAAGAGTACACCGGTAGTAGCAGTATAGAATACATAGGAGAGTAACTGCTTGTATCAATGGATGACTTAGATCTTTAGAATTCTTCTGTCACAGAACTAGTTAGGATGTTTTGGTTTAGGACCTAAGTATCAGTACCACACAGGGGCTGCTTGACGAAGGCGTCAGTAATGTACTCCTTCTTTCTATCTCTCATCTCATAACAAACTGTATTTCTAAATTTATGCAGAGAATGAAAGCCTTAGGAAACGGATGCAAGAGAAGAGTAAGTAGATTGGCATCCCGGAAAAATAGAAACCATGTATAGGGTTTAATATGGAACTGAGATAGAAAGGACCCCAGTGTCAGAGCATCACGAGAATTCACATTTTTTCAAGGAATCAATAAGATGCATTAAATCAGAAGAAGATGTTGGAAAAAGAGGAGACCACTTTGCCAAGACAACTGCAGCTTGTCAATGCCCCCTCAAATTTACTGAAAGCTATTTGTAGTAGCCAAATTACTAATTTAAATGTACTAGGTTTGGCTACATAAGTAGGGTAAAGGGTACACTGTTAAATAAATACTGCCTTACTATGCTTGAGACTAAGTGGAAACAAACCAAAAAATAACACGGTGCCTAAGCAAAATGCTTCTGAACAAAACTAAGATGAAACTTTCCATTTTCATTCAACAGTATTTACTAAATGATACTGGTGAATTGTGGAATCTTGGTGATTTGTTTTCTCAGCATTTTTTATACACCTTTTTTTTCTTTTTGAGACAGAGTCTCACTCTGTCGCCCCAGACTGGAGGGCAGTGATGCCATCTCAGCTCATTGCCACCTCCATCTCCACCTCCTGGGTTCAAGCGATTCTCATGTTTCAGCCTCCCGTGTAGCTGGGACTACAGGCGTGTGCCACTATGCCCAGCCAATTTTTGTATTTTTAAGTAGAGATGGGGTTTCACCATGTTGGCCAGGCTTATTTCCAACTCTTGACCTCAAGTGATCTGCCCATCTTGGCCTCCCAAAGTGCTGGAATTACAGGCATGAGCCACCATGCCTACCCTTCATATACTTGTAAAACTAAAAAGTTACGTAATATTTGAAAGATAAAATTAATGAGAATACTATGTGTTAAAAGACGGAAAATCCACTAAAGTAATACTCGGTGAAATTTATAATTTTAATTGCAAAAACAATAACAAATCCAGAAGGACTAATAGAGAAATACAAGCACTATTTTTAAAAATTGATATAAAAATAAACCAAACTCTGCTATGTGTAATTCAAAAAAAGAGATAAATGAATTTCATGCCATGAAAAATTAAAACAGTAATATACTTATATTGAAAAAGTTAAAAGTTGTAAGTTTTTTTTTAATGTCAAAGTTTCTACTAATAAATTTCAAACCTGGAAAAATGAACAAATTTACGGGAATATATAAATGACCAAAGTTCACCTACCAAATAAAAATCAGAATACAACAATAGTTTTGTATATTATGCTATTTTCTGTTTCAATCTCTCCTACTTTAATGACAGAATGCTTTTAAAATCTTAAAGAAACAGGTAATTATTTTCCTTTTTAGCCTAATCTGAAGCACAGAAAATGATGTTTCAAATTTATGTATATATTATAGTATTAACCTAATATTCCAAATTGCAAAAGATACAGGAGGAAAAATGTACAGACAAATTTCGATATAGAATATTGTCAAGGGTATTTGGAAAAATGGGTACTTTGATAAAAAGACTGTTGAGAATAAATTAGGATAAGATTTCTGGAGGGCAAATTATGGATATCAAAAGAAACATAGCTTAGAAATGGGCATGGATATATTGAAAGAGCTATCTATAAAAATATTCATCAAATATTATGTATAAGAACAAAACACCAGAAGCAATAAAATGTGCAATAGTTTGATATTTGTTAAATGAATTTTTTCACCATGCAAATAAGCAATTAGCACTTGTGTTTTGGGGAAGTCAAAAGTTATATATGGATTTTCAACTGCATGGCAGGGTCAGTGCCTCCATCCCCATTGTTCAAGGGTCAGCTATAGTTTATAGTTTGCCCTCCATCTAATAATTAATTATAAATAGCCTTCTTGGTGGCAGAGGGTGACCAAAAACAACTTTCAACTTATATTTTTAATTCTAAGTATAATATTTTGAAAAATCTATTTAACTGCACCAATAATTTATATGAGTGTGTTTAAAAATATTATAATATGTAAATATACTTTAAATTGAAGGGTACATTTTTCAAGATTTTATGATGTTAAAGGCTATTAATTCCCAATACATGTCTTTGCTAATGAAAACAGAAATGAGATTCTGTCTTCTCCGCAACAAATTTGATAAACATTTTCTCATGTAAATATTTCCTAGGCATACACTTTCTGTGGTACATCGCATCAAGAATGTGGGGAGGATGCAAATATTGGAAGTGTAGCAAGTCATAGTAGCATCATGTTTAAATAGCATAGCTTCTTTGGAGATTTGTGCTTTTTATTCCAAATGATAAAGATTATCTTCATAATATGTTAACAAAAACTTTCCCAATTCTATAGGTGATAAAGAAGAGAAAAATAATGCCTTTAACAGAGACAGTGTTTGATTTTTTTATATTACATGGGAGGGAAACACAGCTTTTAACCAAACATCGATGGGTAGTGTAATGTATTGCTGAAGATGAACTGTAGCTTTCCATAACATAAACTTGATGATCTATTTCATAATGAAGGGAACTGACACAGTAATGAATGAGTAGAATTTGGTGATTTTACATTTGTAGGAAGTTGAAGGGATCAATGAATTTGATTACTGCTTTTACATTAATATTATCACTTACCCCAGCTTCTTGCTTCATTAATCACACTGGTCTGGCATTCTGTAGAGAGAAAAGCAATTTATTTAAGCCAACTAACGTATTTTACCTGGATACAAGGAGTCAAGTGAATTCTTGGTAGAAATTGTGTCCATCACAAAACGTGGGATCTCATACAATTTTTTTTTTTTTTTTACTTAATGAAATTTTCTTTTACATAGATGAATTACAGACTTATTGATAATAAAATAAGGTGTTGGTTTTTTTTGAGTTTTTTTTTTTTTTTTTTTTTTTTGTTTTTTTTGTTTTTTTTTTTTTACAAAATCCTACTTTTAACCCCAAATATATTCACCTCAAGGAAGATCTAGTATCCCTCTTGTTAAGCTTAACTGATGATATGATTGTTTACCTAGAAAGCCCTAAAGATTCTTCCAGAAAGCTCTTAGAACTGATAGAAGAATTCAGTAAAATTTCCAGATACAAAATTAATGCACACAAATCGGTAGCTCCTCTATACACCAACAACAACCAAGCAGAGAATCAAATCAAGAACTCAACCATTTTTACATAGCTTCAAAAAACAAAAAAATACATAGGAATACACCTAACCAAGGAGGTGAAAGAACTCTACAAGGAAAACTACAAAACACTGCTGAAAGAGATAATAGATGACACAAACAAATGGAAAGACATACTCTTCTTATGAATGGGTAGAATCAATATTGTGAAAATGACCATACTGCTAAAAGAAATCTACAAGTTCAACGCAATCCCCATCAAAATGCCACCACCATTCTTTACAAAATTAGAAAAAAAAAATTCTAAAATTCATATGAAACCAAAAAAGAGCCCATGTAGCCGAAGCAAGATTAAACAGAAAAAAAAATCTGGAGGCTTTACATTACCTGACTTCAAACTATATTACAATACTATAGTTACCAAAACAGCATGGTACTGGTATAAAAAAATAGGCATATAGATGAATGGAACAAAATAGAGAACCTAGAAATAAACCTAAATACTTACAGCCAACTGATCTTTGACAAAGCAAACCAAAACATAAAGTGAGGAAAGGACACCCTTTTCAACAAATGGTTCTGAAAGATTGAAACTTGATCCTCTTCACTCACCTTATACAAAAATCAAATCAAGATGGATTAAGGACTTAAATCTAAGACCTAAAAGTATAAAAATTCTAGAAGATAACATTGGAAAAACCCTTTTAGACATTGGCTCAGGCAAGAATTTTATGACCAAGAATCCAAAAACAAATGAAATAAAAACAAAGATAAATAGTTGAGACTCAATTAAACTAAAAAACTTTTGCAGCTGGGTGAGGTAGCTCACGCCTGTAATCCCACCACCTTGGGAGGCCTAGGCAGGTGGATCACCTGAGGTCAGGAGTTCGAGACCAGCCTGACCAACATGGAGAAATCCTGTCTCTACTGAAAATACAAAACTTAACTGGGTGTGGTGGCACATGCCTGTAATCCCAGCTATTAGGAGGCTGAGGCAGGAGAATTGCTTGAACCTGGGAGGCAGAGGTTGTGGTGAGCCAGGATCACACTATTGCACTCCTGCCTGGGCAACAAGAGCAAAACTCCATCTTAAAATAAATAAATTAATTAATTAATTAAATTAATAAATAAAGTTTTTGCATGGCAAAAGGAATTGTTAGCAGAGTAAATAGCCCACAGAGTGGGAGAAAATTTTCACAATCTATACATTTGAGAAGACTAATATCCAGAATCTACAGTGAACTCAAACAAATCAGCAAGAAAATGAAAAGAATTCCATCAAAAAGTGGGCTAAGGACATAAATAGACAATTCTCAAAAGAAGATATACAAATGGCCGACAAACATGTGAAACACTGCTCAACATCACTAATGATCAGGGAAATGCAAATCAAAACCCTAATGCAATACCACCTTACACCCACAAGTATGGCCATAATCAGAAAATCAAAAAATAGTCAATGTTGGCATGAATACAATGAGTGGGGAACACTTCTATACTGCTTGTGAGAATGTAAACTCGTACAACCACTGTGGAAAACAGTATGGAGATTCCTTAAAGAAGTAAAAGAACCACCATTTGATCCAGCAATCCCACTACCAGGTATCTACGCAGAGAAAAATGAGTCATTATACAAAAAGATGCTTGCACATGCATGTTTATAGCAGCACAATTTGCAATAGCAAAAATGTGGGACCAATCCAAATGCCCATCAATCAACTAGTGGAAAAAGAAACTGTGGTGTATATATCCAATGGAGTACTACTCAACCATAAAAAGGAATGAGTTAATGGCATTCACAGTAACCTGGATGAGATTGGAGACTATTATTCCAAATGAAGTAACTCAGGAATGGAAAACCAAACATTGTATGTTCTCAATCATATGTGGGAGCTAATCTATGAGGATGCAAAGGCATAAGAATGACACAATAGACTTTGGGAACTCCGGGGGAAATGGTGGGAAGGGGGTGAGAGATCAAAGAATACAAATAGGGTATAGTGTATATTGTTCGAATGATGTGTACACCAAAATCTCACAAATCACCACTAAATAACTTACTCATTTAACCAAACACCACCTGTTCCCCAATAACCTATGGAAATAAAAAAAATAATAAAAAAATTCTGACCAGTAGATCTGCCTTTTGGGATTGATTCAAAATATATATGCTAAAAATTTTAAATGTTGTGTAAAGTGTCATGTACAGTTCATTTCTAACCCACATCTAAGACCATAGTTGAAATGTGCTCAGGGTTCTAATAAAAAACAATTCTTTATTTTTCTATATAGTATTTGCAAATTAGATGCACTCTCAAATATATATTTATGTGGGATGAACAGGGGGCTGAGGAGAGAGAGCAAAGTTGTGTGAATGGGTTGGGGATAGAAAGAAACAAACAAGGATGAAATATGTTCAGAGGTCTCAATGGTGCTTGGGTGTCTGAGTCAGTAGATCTCAAGAAAAAGGGGGCATGCATAGGAAGACAAGAGAGTCTAATGAGCAGGATTCTGCCTGGGCTCTGGAAGGCACCACTGGTTTCCAAGTCGTGGCTAGTTATGAGACCAGTTTTGTTTAAGCCTCTGATATGGTTTGGCTCTGTGTCCCCACCAAAATCACCTAAATCTCATGTTGAATTGTGATTCTCATGTGTCTAGGGAGAAACTTGGTGGGAGGTGATGGATTATAGGGGCAGTTTCCCCCATGCTGTTCATGCAGTAGTGAGGGAGTTCTCACAAGGTCTGATGTGTTTTAAAAGTGGCAGTTTCCCCTGCACTTTCTCTTTTCTCCTGCTGCCATGAGAAGATGTGCCTTGCTTCCCATTCGCCTTCTGCCATGATTGTAAGTTTCCTGAGGCCCCCCAGGTCATGCGGAACTGTAAGTCAATTAAACCTCTTTCCTTTATAAATTATCCAGTCTCAGGTACTCTTTAAAGCAGTGTGAAAATGGACTAATACAGCTTCAGTGTTGTCTCTCTTGGCAACAACAACATTCTGAAATGTTAAATGTTAAACATTTAAAACAACAGCAGTTACTACTACTACCATATTAAAAAACAGAAAGTGAAAAATACATCGTAAGAAATGTAAGAAGAGCAACAAAAACAGCACCTTCTTGCTTTTCCATGTTATGTAGCGTCAAATTCCAAAAAAGCAGGCGGTGAAATTATTTATGAAATCTACTAAATATCATTATAATAATTGCTGCTATATGATGAGTATAGTATTTTATATTAATAATTATACTGTTTTTTACATTAATAAAATTATCTAAGCTTGCACCATCTGGTGCTGCAGGTTTTAGTGTATCCTTCATTTTATAGGTACAGACAATGCAGCTGAGAGCATTAAAACAGCAAACAACACTTCTTTATGGGCCAGCAAGCTTGGGCTTGTGGAGCTTGGGCTCAAAACCATTTGAGTGTAGCTCAGACCACTTTACAGGATGCTGTAACGCCTCTTTGAATGGAAACAATTTATCATTATTTATTTAGCCAAATGTAAGCAGTATCAGTAAGGCACAAGGCATCCTCATGATCCGGGATTTATAGGCAGAATAATAGTACCATTACTCTAGCAGCTCCTTCTGTTTTCTGGTTTGTGTCCTAAGTGATTATTAAATTCACCCAGCAGCCCAATGATGTAGATGCCTTACCATCCTGATTTTGCAAATTCAAAAAATTAAACAGATCAAAAACACTTTCAACATCACATAGCTATAGATATAGTAACCCTTGCTCTCAAGGAAATATTTAAATGGGCCATACGCAAAATACCTATCCAAATAATTATACTCAGCATTGAATACTAAATGCTAAACACATTTGTTACGTGAATCATACGGTGTATACCATTATCATAATACTTCCCAGGTTGAATTTTAAATGCGAGTATTCTTCACTGGAAAAGAGGAAAGTCTTCTGTATATATTCCTGGAGAGTACCAAGAAAACAGTAGAAGTGAATACCTAAATTTGGTTAATAATAATAATGGTAAAAGGAAAAACGATTTCCTTAGGGACCTATAGGAGACTACAAAAAGGGTCAGTATTTGGGAGAGGTGATTTAAATACGTTTAAGACTGTCAGAAAGACTTTTTCAACTGATTACTTTCAAGTTCATTTTTAAAATTTTTTTCTCAAAATTGAATTAGTAAATTGCAATGTTCATCTGAAAACAATTTGTGTTTATTTGTTTATTTATTGTTTGGGACACAGAAGCTGAGCTTTAGGCAGAAAACTTCAGTGGTCTTGTGAAACGTAAATACATTTGAAGGGATAAATAAAGATTACAATATTTAACCAGCATAATTTCTCGTGGCAGTCATTCTTGATGATCTGTCTTAACTTGATAAAGTTTCACAATTTTTGATAGCCATAAAGGTTTATATTTAGATGGGTAACAATATAACTTATCAGCAAGTAACAATTCATTTGTGTTTTGTTTCGTTTTTTAGAATGAATGACAAGAAAATTTGATACAGGAAATCCCGTCTGATAGTGTAGGGTCAAGGTTTTAGTGTCACTTGAGAGTTCTTAATCTAATTAAGTAGCAAAAGAAGATGGGGAGGATAAAAGGGAGGTGGAGGAGAAAAAATATATAAAGATTTTAAGACCTTGATAAAAATTTGTGTATCTTCTAGCTTCTCTTACTAGTAAAGAGAAGGTGATTTACACAGTGAAACACCTGAATGATCAAAAACTTAAGTTCCGGTGATATACTTTAATGTCCCTTTATTTAAATTAATTCCATGCTTAAAGTGAAATTCCAATTTCCGATATCATGTTTTCGTTGTTCCAGTAGGGTCCTTACATTTTTCTAATTCTTCACCCTTGAAGGTAGTCTTATATTTCTGTAATTAAAGAATGGAAAAAATGATTTTCAGGAGATTCAGATTACAGATAGAGACAAATGCATGTGACCAATTGTTTTAGTACACCATTATTTCACATCCATTTAACAGCATATAAAAGTCAATTACATGATTAGAGAATAGTGAATAAGCCCATCAGAAGAATGGATATGGATATGGAATTGTTAAAATTGTTATACTGAACCCCTAGAGAAAAGTAATATCTGCAATTAAAAATGATTTAAAAGAAAATGGTAATAACCCAAGGTCACACATATATGGAAGGGCTTGGACCGTAATCCAGAGATTTCCTCTAATTGTCAAGTTAATATTAAAGATTAACTGATCTGTTATTCTCCAAGAGTACATATTATTTTCTTATATGTTTAGTCTTTTCTTCGTGCCTATAAAATAAGACATACTTCGGCCATTCTTGTCCTAAAATTAGAAATTATACATCCTCTTAGTTTTTTGTTAAAAAATATTAGTTCATTATCTCTACACTCAGTATGTTTGTGGGAAAGAAAGAGAAACAGAATTAGAACACGTTAATTTGTTGAAGATAACTTAATATTTTATTTTCTTCACTATTTAGATTGGATATAAGGTTATGGGAGGCTTTGGAAAGCTAGGTGTATATAAAAGCAAATTCATCTTCTAATATAAATAATTACACACAATTTAATAAAATGGATATATTATGCTCTATATACCTAGTAGTTTGCAATGACATTTCTCTAAAATGTTTTCTGATTAGGTAATTTTTGTTTTGTTGAAATTCTTGAGTTACTAGTTAATCTAGAATATATGTTTGTTTTAGATGTGAGTCTGTTTTGGCAGAAGAAGAAAAAAAAAGTCAGAAGGTCCCAATATGATGGGTATTTGCTATCTACATGGCAAACAAAAATACCGTAATGATGGAAACAAGAATTTACCTGCATTGAAAAGTTTGTGTTAATTACCACAGACTTCTCTGCTTTTGTGTCATTAAGTGGTTGGAGCATCATACATTTTGAAAACTCTTCGATGAGAAATAGATGGAAACACAAACGCTGTATCACCTAGGTATTTTTGCATAACAATTACAAACTTCATTGGCTGCATAATTGACTTTTATTTTTCTCACAAGTCTAAGAATCAGTTGGGAAGATCTACTCATTGGTGGAAGGGCCTGGACTGGTACACATTGTCTCTTTTCCTCCAGCAGACTGGCTGGGCTTTGTTCCCGTGGTGGAGGCAGTCATAAAGGTGGGGGGAAAAAGAGAGAGAGATTGAGAAAAGAATCAGGCAGTGTCTTCCGAAGCCTAATCTGAGATACCAAACAGGGACTTTTACGACGCTGTAGTGGTCAAGCAAGTCAAGGCTAGCCTACATTCAGACTCAACTTCTCAGTGGGAGGTGCTGTAATCACATGACAGGGAACATGAATCAATGAAGGGGTGAAGAATTAGAGCCATTCTTTTGCAATCAATTTCACACAAGAAATATGTACTACTACATGACCAAGGTGGCGTTAAAGTTCCCCTCAAGTTTGCTAAACTTTAGACAGGCTTTTTTCCCTGCTTTTAGGCCCCTGACCTCATTTTCCTTAAAGCATTTACTCTTTCTCTGCTGCTTTGAAATGTATGTAAATTTTCTCCCAGTCTTTTGACAGTTTTACAATCCAGGAATATCTTTCACAGGAACCTGGGAATCACCCATTTGAAATGCAATCATGAAGGAAGGTAGCACGCCTCCCTCCTAGTTTCTGTGGGAGGGCAGGAGCCTTACCTTGAACTCCACTTAGCAAACACAGAAGGCCTCATCCCAGAGAAAAGTGTTTGCAATCTAAGGAATAATTCAGTATGTGTGACACATTCCACTGATCATATTCCCTTCCCTATACCCTACAGTACTTTTACACTCCCCTTAGCACTTAAAATCCTTCCAGTCTTTTGTTTCAGCAGAGTTGAATTCACCCTCCCATTTCACTAGTTTTGATTAAAGTCTTTCTTACCTGTTTAACTTTGTCTAGTGTAATTTTTTTGACATGATCAGAGAAAAGTTTGAATTCTGCCTCTGAACACTTTGCCGTAATCAGGCTTACCTGCATGACCATGATACAACTAAATTGAGTTTTTGCAGAAGGAAACCCCAGTCCTGTTCTGTGAGTTCTCTATACAACCGTAAAAATAAAATTAGCAGAAATTGACATAATTTTGACAATTAATAATGCTTTTGAATTAATATTGCAAGTTAATTTAAGGAGCAATGTGATATTTAGCAATTAAGTAAATTTTCAAGTGTGTTTAAGACTTAATAAGTGTGTGGTACTTACCCCTACTTTCTTGATAAATCTATAGAGACATAATTTCAATCTCAATCTAAATCATGTTGGAAGAGTAGGGCTGTAGAAACACCAGCCTGACATCTTCTTCTGCCTCCTATTAATGGAAGATCCTTGGTGAAAAGAAGGAAAATCCAAAGAAATATTTAAAACACTGATTGTAAGTAATGCTGCTGCTAAAACTGTAATGGATCATTAAACTCTACTGCATATGAACTTCCCTCATTGGATCATAACAGATGTCTCAGAATCTAATATTGCCATTTTTGAATTTGTCATCCTGTCTCTTGGAAAACTTTAAGAAGTTTTAAAAATCCTATGGCTGAAGTTAAAAATAATTTTTGTGCAAGAGATTTTTTTAAGCAAAATAATAAACATTATTAGTAACTCATCCAAATGAGTACAATGGAAAAAATCTATGTGGACTGAACCCCAGAAGAGATCAATTTAAACCATATGAAGATCTAGAACTGGACAATTCAAATGAAGATGTATTGGATAAAAGAATTAAAGCAGAATAGTTTAAAATTAAAATTTTTGCAAATATAGAATTCATAGTGTAGCACTGGGTTTTTTAATTCTAAAATAATTTTAAAATGATCAAGTTTATGGATAATAGATGCTGTATTAGGGTTCTCCAGAGACAGAACTAACAGGATAGATGTGTATGTGAAGGGGAGTTTATTAAGGAGAATTGACTTACATAATCACAAGGTGAAGTCCCAAAATAGGCCCTGTGCTAGCTGAGGAACAAGGAAGCCAGTCCAAGTCCCAAAACCTCAAAAGTAGGGAAGCTGATAGTGCAACCTTTAGTCTGTGGCCAAAGGCCCAAGGGTCCCTGGCAAACCACTGGTGGAAGTCCAAGAATCCAAAAGCTGAAGAACTTGGAGTCTGAATGTTTGAGGGCAGGAAGCAACCAGTCTGGGAGAAAGACGGAGACCAGAAGACTTAGCCAGTCTAGTCTTTCCACACTCCCCTGCCTGCTTTTATGTTAGCCACACTGGCAGCTGTGTAGATGGTGCCCACTCAGATTGAGGGCGGGTCCCCCTTTCCTAGTCCACTGACTCAAATGTTAATCTCCTTTGGCAACAGCCTCACAGACACACCCAAGAACAATACTTTGCACCCTTCAATCCAATCAAGTTGACACTCAATATTAAGCATCACAGATGCTACTCTCAAAAAGTTCTATTTGCTGTTTAGTTAGAGCAGAGTTTCTTATGTTCTTAAGTCATAGGTGCATTTGGTTCCAGACAGTTCGTTGTTGGGAAGTGGGTGTAGCAAATGCTTCTGTAAGCATCATGGGTTACTCAGCAATATCCCTGGCCTCAACCCACTAAATACCAGGAGACCCTTCTCAGTGGTGACAGCCAAAGATGTCTCCTAATGTTACCAAAAGTGCTCTGGAAGAGAAACTTGCTCCAACTTAGAACCACAGATTTGTTGAGTATAGACATAAAATAAACAAGACACAAATAGACACTTTGAAAAATGCCTGTATGTTTAGAAAAAATGGAAGACATCTAACATTTATCAAACACCCACTATATGAAAGGCACTACACTGGTGAATTTTTTTATTCCATTCAATAATACCTCTATGCAATAGATCTAATCACCCTAGACATATAGAGAAGGAGGCATTCAGGAATTCACCCAAAATCACACAACTAGTAATTCCAGGAGCTGAGATTAAAGAGTCAGTTATGACTACTCCATAGTTCTGTCATTTCTCAAGCTGTCTCTATTTGTTAATTGAATATGATCAATGAGGACTTCATATTTAGAGAAAATAAGAAATGTTGCCTGTAGAAAAAAGTATAATTTTATGTTATGAAAGAGAAAATTATAAATCATTAATGGAATTAGTTTCTTCTTCACTTTTGTTTGTAAAATATTATTTCTTATTTTTATCTTATGATATTATATTTTGTGTCTTTGTTGTGTATGTAAATAATTTACTCCTTTAGAGGGCAAACCAGCTGAAGTTATAGTATTTCCATTTCCAACACTGGATCCCTCCTTTGTCTAACATTGAGCTGTTCATATGATAATCATGAGCCTCATATTATATTGAGTACTCGAATTATGGCTACTCTAAATTCAGAGATGTTGCAAGTATAAAATAAAAATCCTAATTTCAAGTCTTAGCATGCAAAAGGTAAAATAACTTTATTCCTATTGATTATAGACTGAAAGGATAATATTGTTTGTATACGGTATTAAATAAAATATATTTTTAAAATTATTTCACCTATTTTATTTTACTCTTTCATGTATCTATGAAACCATTTTCATTTGCATATGCAGGTTATATTATATTTTCAGTGGACAGTTCTGGTCTAGCATTAAGTGGCTGTTAAATAACTATTAGATTGAATGCCAAGCATATGGATGTATCTATTTTGACTTTTAATTTTGTATATAGTTTATATTATAAAATTTAAAAAGTGTAATAACTACATGTCTGCACATGATATAAATAAATGTGTACCTGTGTTTAAATGAATGTACACACAGTAAAGTCTAGAAATTAGGTAATTTATTATCATATTATTGCCCCATAATAGTTGCTTCTGGCAATGACCTTCCACTACGTTTAATGGTTTATTTAGTGAATAAATAGTAATATTCCTATCTTGTGTTTATATGGTAAATGAATATAATTCCATAACAATATATTAGAACAGGACACTAGAGGTAGTTTTAAATATAGATGAAGTGTGTTTCCAAAATGAGGTGATTTCAGAATCAGCAGAATTATGCCTCTGCCTCCCCTAACATCTCTTCAAACTGAAGGTTAAGACTACAATTTATACAATGTGCTGTTTAAGACTTGATAATTCCTATTAAAATAAAATCCTCAGGTAATATTTAAGTTTTCATCAACAATTTAAGGTGCATGGATTTCAGATCAGATAACGAAGGACACTTGTTGGCAAATGGAGGAATAATAACGTGGTCAAGGAAGTTTGAATGGAAGAAAAATAGAAATTGAAAAATAGGGACACCAGAATAATTTTGGACTCAAACCTCAGATCCAAATCTTATTCTTCATATTGGACAGCAGAGATTTAAAACACATCTGTCATTCCCGAAACTTCTATTGGTCTGCACTGTCTAGTGCTTTGTATGTGATATCAATTTTGTTAACAATGGCGAATCAGAATGGCCTCTCAGACACATCCACGTCTTAATCCCCAGAACCTGTAAATATGGCAAAGTGAAATTAAGATTGCAGATAGAACTAATTCAGATGACCATGCAATACAAAGATCATTCTGGATTTTGTGAGTTGTATCATTGCAATCACAAGGGTGTTCACAAGAGGAAGAAGAGGTCAGGGTGATGGGACATGATAAGGGCTTGAGGCTGGAGGAAGGGGGCCATGAGTCAAGAAATGTGGGCTCTCAATACTCAAAAAACAAGAAAATGGATTCTTCCTTAGAATCTCCAGGAGGGAATGCAGCCTTGCTGATACGTTGGTTTTAGCCCAGTGTGTTTCTTATTGTACTGTTGACCTGCGGAATTGTAAGATAGTGTGTTTGTGTTTTTCAAGCCACTAAACTTGTGGTAATTTGTCATAGCAGCAATAGAAAATTAATACAAGTAGTTATCTAACGTATTTTCATTCACTATTTACTCAAAAATACAGAATCTCTTTCACTATTTTTAATCGGGGAGGAGGGGGATGTTCGAGGGATGGAGCATATTTTTTTCTGGATTATTGTTTCTTGTTAATAATTAGGTTAAAATGTGGAAATTATCTCTTCCTTTTATCTCGAATGTATTATATACATTCAAATTCTGAAGCATGGTAAAACTTTGATTAATGGAACATAATGAGAACTCCAGTTAATCGAAAGTGTGTGTGTGTGTGTGTGTGTGTGTGTGTATGTGTTTCTTTATTCAACTTAAAAGGGGAAAATGATAAATGTAGGGAAACTTGCATGAGGAATTCAAACCAAAAAGCAAATTACCCTTGTTCTGGGGAAAGAGTCCATGCAATTCAATACTCTAGATTTTTAGCAAAAAAAAAATAAGTTTTAAAGCACCTAAATTATTTTCAGTGTTCTATGTAATAAACATAATATTAGGTGGATGAATGTAAATGAAGGTTAGGTAAAGAGATCCAAAGTAAAAAATATTTCTTGTATTGTAGGTTGATTATAAGCTATAACAGTTCATTTAAAAAAATTATAATTACTGGCTTCTCCAATTCCTATGAAAGTAAAAGAAGGTTTAAGGTTGAGATGTTTCTAAAAAGGAAATAAATTAATCATTAAGATTTTTTCCCCCAATTTCATCTGGTAGTCTACTAATCTTTATAAATAAAATACCTATTAATCCCACTTATTTCATTTGGCAGCAAAAATTGTAACTTTCTTAGGATGTTAGGGGATGCATGAATTTCCATGATCCTGTATGTTACTTCAGCTTTTTATGCTTTTAAATTTTCTTTGAAACTTTCAAGGTATCATCATAACTTTTCAACATTCGAGCTTATGTTTTAAATGAGGTAAAGCCTAGTATTTCTGAATATGTCTTAATTTTCATGATAAATGTGTGTATATATTTATCAGAATTCTTTATGGTCTTTATCTTTGTGGTTTACTGTATGGTCCTTTGCCTTAAATGCAGAAAAAATATATATACAGTAAAAATTCATTGGCCAGGTGCGGTGGCTTACACTTGTAATCCCAGCACTTCAGCAGGCTGAAGCAGGCACATCACCTGAGGTCAGGAGTTTGAGACCAGCCTGGCCAACATGGTGTAACCCATCTCTACTAATATTAACAGAAATTAGCTGGACCTGGAGGCCGGCGCCTGTAATTTCAGCTACTCAGGAGGCTGAGGCAGAATCACTTGAACCCGGGAGGCAGAGGTTGCAGTCAGCCGAGATCGCGCCACTACACTCCAGTTCGGGGGACAGAGCAAGACTCTGTCTCAAAAATAAATAAATAAATAAATAAATAAATAAATAAATAAATAAATAAATTATATTTGAAATGAATCTGTCCTAAGGAAAACAAATATAAACATATACTTACACACCCTCCAGGGTATTAAATTGTAATAGTTAAAACTAAACACTTAGGGGAAAAAAGTATCTTTTACAAAATTATAAACAAATGGATTGATTAAATTAAATTAGATTAAATTTGATTTTTAAATGTAGCTGGCCCAAAAGAAGGCAATCTTATAACTGTATTTTACGTGATTTTCATCACATTTCCATGTTACTTTATGATCTACTTTGATTTGGTTGATGATTATTTCAGATTATCTCCTATAACTCTACCTTGAAATCCTTTTGTCACTTTAAAAAAATTTAATATTCTTGATAGAAACTCCTCCATTCATAATTCTTATGTGATACTTATAGTTCAGTGAGGCAAAGAGAATCTTTGCTTGGCTTTTCAAATAGAGCAATGTTAATAAAGGGAATTAAGTATATAAGAATTAACTGCTGAAAGGGAAAGAAGTGATCACTGGAAAGACGGTGAGAAACAGCTAAAACTTGGCTAGAGAAAGAAAATAAAAAGATAGGGTTCCATAACTTCAGAGCCGAAAGGATGTACTGGATGCAACTAACGCTCAGAATTTTAAATAAAACAAATTCAACAGCTGTATCTAATATTTCTGAAGTCTATTCTGGTATGCAGAAGATGGTTGAAATCAGTGGAAACTTCTAAGACCAGCAAACACGTGGTGCCTCTGGCCAATATGTGCTCTCAAATTCCCTTGTAAAAAGTCTTACTTTCAGGTTCCATTCCCAAACTTAACTCATTAAGTCTAGAGTTGTATACATTAAGAGGTATCTTCAGTAGAGAAAATGTTTCTGTGTAACAATTTAAATTTCCAAAGTGAAAGAAAGTGTATGTGTGTAAATGAATGAGTTCTTAAGTTTTATAATATTTTACTCTCTTCTTTATCTTTACCTAAAAATGCAAAAATTTCATTTCAATATACATGCCTAGCACTATATAACCATTTCCATTATTAGAAGAATTTGATAAAATTCTTATTTTATTTCCAGGGAAAATAATTGATTATATAGTAGCCATTGTTGTGTGGGACAACAATGTTAATGGTACTAAAATTTCCTTCTGTAGTATCTTTCTCTCTGTGGCCATCAAAATCCAGTCCATGTGGTTTTTGTAAATGCGACTTCATCTCCCAATATCAGAAGTAGTGCAAAATCCAGAAGCAACTTAATTCATGCTTTACATTTATTAGAAAAATAAATCATTCAAATATTGAATCTGATCCTTCAAAGCTAGTAACACAAGATTAAATCGTAAATTTGAATTATCAGGAAAAAAATGCTCTTTGTATCCATAAATTGTAAATCGGAAACGGTTTTGGGACTGAAGTCTTGGTATGCCGTATTTAATCCTATCTGATGCTTCAGATTAAATCCGAGAGGCAGGCATGGGGCTCAAATATGGAGAGAAACGAGAGTCCAGACTGAAGTGTTGTTTCTCACGTCCCTTGACTTTTGAGATTATTTCAGTCAACAAATGCTTTTTCAGCTTGAGCTAATTTGGGTTGTGTTTTCAGTTAATTTTAACCAAAAGAGTTGTAACTAATTAAATAGAGTGTATGCTTTGTGAGATATGCTGCCTTTATATAATCACTAATTTATCTCAAATGCCAAGAACAGTTTCTGATATATAATAGACAATAACTGTTTTTACAATAAAAATATATGAAATAAATTTTATGGAAAATAAGTTTGATTTTGTAGACTGTATAACAATTAGTTAAACATTATCATCTAGGTTTATTAATTTTGAGGCATTTATAAATGGTCTTTTTAAAGGGAAAGAGGATATCATTTGGGTAGTTTATTCAATTTTTATCTTTCTCTTTCTAGCCTTTACTGAACTTGAATTTCAATGTGAACAGCAAGATTTGAATAGAAATACTTTACTTTGACAACAATTAAAATTATTCATACCATGACACAGTTCAATATATTACAGACTAATTAACTGCATTTTTACTTCATGATGATAAAGAACTCTAAATAATGCTTCCTCAAATATCTGTGGGGTACCATTAGATTCCAGAGCTTCTGATTATTAATAGCTATACTTAGTACCACGGTCTTTCATCTATTGAAATTCCAACAGTGGCCTTTCCACTTTATTTCTTTATGCCTTTGTTATTGCTTACACAGAAAAGCCTTCATGAAGCATACAGAAAGCACAATATTATTCATTCTATTCATTTTCACTTTCAAGCATTTGGGACTCTTGAAACAATGGAAAATTCTCATTCTCTCCTATTTTTAAATTGGATTTTAATTAGAATATGTAAGTCCTGCATGGTCTTCAATTATATTCTGTATTTCATGTGATTCCATTTACTGTTTAATCGTAAATATCACTTCTGTTAGTAGTTTAAGTACCATATAAAGCAGTAAAAACATGGCAAAAGTTACAAATTCTTATGTTCAAAATGACCTGCACATTCAATAAAAATCTTCTTTTACTGTATTTTTATATTTACATTACACTTGTTACCTATATCATGTATGTTTTTATATCATGCGTTTGATCTCAGTGATTTTTAAAGTCTGTCTTTCAGACGTAATCTCTGTGTCTCTCTCCCTCCGTCTCTCTCTCTGTCCCTCCCTCCCTCTCTCTCTAGCATTTTATTTTGAGATAATTTTAGACTTTCAGAAGAACAGAAAAATAATACAGGAAATTTCCATACAACCTTCAGCAGGCTTCTTCATATGTTAACATCTGAACAAAACCACGGAAAATTATTAAAACTAAAAAATAATCTTGGTATAATGCTATTTTAGTTAAATTACAAAATTTATTCACGTTTCACTGAATCTTTCACGAATGTTCTTTTTCTTTCTGTTGGATTGGGGTTTATTTCAACAGACTCCACCACTGGCGCTAACGATAACCTCAGTTTATATCTTCTTTCTCCTTTATTGGAGAGCTTAGCTCTTACATTGTAAGTGTTAATTTTCGTCATCTTCCACAAACCCCCCTACTTTCTCTTTTATGTAAGGTACAAGTTATGTCACTATTCTGTAGCCAAGAATATCAGTCCTATAGTTATCTAGGCAACCAGTTTAACTTGAATAAAATTATTAGAAGATGGCTGACATTCCGAAACAGATGAATTTTTGGGTCTAAACCAGTCAATGCCTATATACTGACATATGCAAAATAAAGCACTGCTTTTACTGAAAAACTCTCATTCCTCAATTTTTATTCCTCGTTTGTTCTTGGCAACTCCCATACTTCCATGCTAATGCTTATTCTCCTTCTTACTGGTAACAAATACGGTCAGTTTATCCCCAGTGGTTCCTTTTAAATCTGTTTTCCCCCTTTCATCCCTGTGACTATTCTGCCTTTCAGTCTCTGCCCACCTGTTAATTTCTGATTGTCTGCAGTCGCCTGCAGTCCACTACTCCTGAGATTCCCCACACCGATAGTCCACACATCATCACTCCCGTCAAGCACCTCCTATTCCACAGAGAAGAGACAATGTCTCTGAACAGAGCCGGCCCAACCTCTTCTCTGGCACTTTGCTTTATCAAATGTGTACTCTCTGTTCTCTCCCTCACACTTTTTCCACCAATTGTCTCCCATTCCTGGGTAAAGGTACCTTATACTTAATGCGTGAACATGCTCCTGTCTCTGTCCTCTCACATGTAATTCCTTTTTATTATGTATTTTCTCCCTCAAGTCATTCTTTTCTGTCCATTGCAGCCTCCCTCCCTGACATTATCAGTTCTGAATCATTTACCTTTTCTCACATAAATCTCTCCTGCATCAATTCCTCTGCATATGATATTCACCTTGCCAGAAATTATATCACCTCTGCCCTCCAGATTGAATTCTCCCAACAACAAAAGCCTAAGCAGGCACAAGTGTCCGTGTCAGTGTCATGCTTTGCCTGGCTCCACGCAGAGGCAGGTGTCCCTCTAGCACCTGTGAGCTCCTGATTGGAGAGCTTAGCTCTTAAATTGAAAGTGTTAATTTTCATCCTCTTTTCCCAAACCCTCTTGTATTTTCATCTTTACGACATTTATTGTACAAGACCCTAGGAAGGACTCTATGCATGAGTAGAAATAAACAAATTAATGAATACATTCGAATGACCTACATATTTTCTAAATCGATCCTGAACAAATAAGGAAGGTATGTGCCATCTCTAGTGTTGTCACTCTACTGTCACTCACTGTTTGAAATCTTGGCCATGTCTTCAGCTTAGATAGCACAAGGGAGAGAGTGAAAACTAATTAATAATTACTTACAGAGAAGCTACTAGAGTTTCAACACTATAGTTATCGGCTGACAATAGATCATAAACTCATTGAAAAAAGCTAGAATTTCTCATCTTTTTGATTTGTCCCTGAATGCCACAATTTATAAGGATTAACTGGAAAATAATTGCTTAGCAATAGGCTTTTACCATATATAGACAACGTGCGAAAACGAAGTGTGGGATCTTCACATGTAATTATAATTAAAGATTATTTTTGAGTCGTACTTATTATTTAAAACAGTCCATTCTAAACACCAGAATATTTCATATTGTTGGCTAAAATATATAGTTTATACATATATATGGTAACATGTATTTTAATATAATAAAATGTAAAATTACTTATATTAATTTAATAAATATCAAATTACTAAAATATTATTCTATTAATATATTATATAAATATAATATAATATTTAACCCATTTGGATTGAAGCACAGGTGTAGCATAGTGTCTGGAAATTTGTCTGCATATATACATATATATATATATATGTATTGGTAACACATATTTTAGCCAACAATATGAAATATTATATGTACTTCATACACAGCATATGCATATATATATGCAAGTCTATATCCATACATATATGTAGAACCTCAGAAGGGATCTTCAATTTGGAGCTTTATAAAGATTCACAAGAATTTGTTACAAATTGTTTAGTATGTATTCTACAATAAAAGTTAAATATGGTTAAGTATATTGTTTATTTAGGCAGAACTCTATATATTGAGTTCTTAGATAAAATCCTCCAATAGAATTTCAATTTTTTTTTCTTACTGGGGATCTGATGATAACTTCCAAAACACTGTGATTAAAAGAATGATCTTATCTGACCTGCTCCTAATTCCTGTTGTCTTGGTATTCCAGTTCTGATCTTATCCAGGTGGGTCTTTTCCCTTTTTATCCTACCTCCAGTAAGCCCAATTTACCAAATCTCCTCATTTCTCTCACTCCATTAAGGGATGGGGTAACATTTAATTAAGTTAATTATTTTCAGGTATTCATTGCTCTTCACATCTGCAAATACTCTAATTTGACATCAGGAACACTTCTTCTAAGGTTGTGTAAAATGCTGGCTAGTAACTCCACTGTCTAACCCAAAGCTGTGTATATTACCACACACAGGTGCTTCTATCTAAAGCACCCTTTATCTACCCGTTGGCATTTTCTACCATTTTCTTAATAATCCAGTGGAGGCTGCATTATTTACTCATGCGTTATATTTTGTGATGTCTTTAATTTCCCTGCTGTATTCCTTGACACAAGTCATTCTCTAGAGTAGAGATGTCAAGTAAGTCTCTCATAAATTGGAATATTGCAAATAAAGTGTGTATTACTTCTGGCTCTGGCAATGTCCATATCATTTATAACAGCATTTACATGCTACTTACAATTTTCAGTATATCAAAATTCTTGTGTTTAAAAACTTTCATGTAGCATACTGGACATCGTTTTTTTCTGATAGAATTTAACTGTAATTAGGTCTCTACTGTGGAGAGCAGTAAGTTCAATTAAATGTCCTGCTGTTTGTGCCATGCCACAAGCTGTGTAAAACTGTTAAGCAAAGGCAGCTCGGGGGTCGTACTATTCATACACTTCAGGCCCATAAATGAGTATTCTGTAATGGGTGTTTATTTAACACACACACACACATATACACACATCTACATATCTTGCATGTCATGGATGAGAAAACTGAGGTCAGACAAATTAATTTGGCCAGCTACTAATGGGCCAAATCGATATTGGAACCCAAGCCTGCCAAATCCCAGAACGTTGAGGCTATAATTTAGCACCGAAAGTAACCAGCACAGAGAAGGTTTAAGTGCAGAATTAAAATGAAAAGAGTAAAATTTGGCCTCAAACGTCAGTGAGAGTGATCTAAGAACACTAGAACATTTTTCTTGGAAGAGATGGAAGAGACTGGATTTTCAAACTTAGTCAATTGTTTTGGCTAAAAATGGGTGGGGTAAAGGGCATACATAATTTCAACCAGAAAGAAAAAAGTATAATCAAAGTCACAAAATGAAAAATAGGAGCTGTCCCATATGTGATAAACTTAAGATATAATATTTAACCCATTTGGAGTGAGGTACAGACACAGCATACTGTTTGTAAATTTGTCTGCTCTCAGAGCTTAGGGTGCTGCCATTGAGAAATTCATCTCAGGTCTGTGAGATGTGAGGATCTTGTTCATTCATCATTTATTGAGCTACTAGTTTCAGACATGAGAGTAGGTGTGCTACCAATGTTACATGCATTATTCTTACCTTTAAGAAGCTTTTGAGATAGGAAACAATTTACACTGGTCAAACTTAGACGTATTCACTATACCATATTGTATTATGATGTACTGTTAATTGTTTGAGCTTTCCAATTTAGGTAGATGACTTTAAATCATTATATTAGCACAGGGATATTTAATCTAAGGACCACCTTATATCAGGTGAAAGGCTTTCATCATTGTGCATAACATCACTGAGACCTAATTTCTTTATCATCATAAAATGGAATTAATAACACACAAGATTTGGAGAATATTAAGTTATCATACATACACGAGGGGCACCGGATCTGTCCCATGCTTAATCAATGCTAGTTCCTTTCTTGCTGTGATGGAGTGCTGAGTGTAATGTTTTAAACAAAAGATATCGGGGTTCAGAGAACCAAAGTTCAATGTCGGATGGAAAAATGGATAAAACATTAAGAAATTATAATGAGATTTTCTGACGTTTTTATTAGAAGGACCTATTGTGAAATTCTCATGGAAAAAGAAAAAGAACAAGTGTGTGTGTATAAATTTGTGCATATGATAAACAGAAAGGAAGAAAGAGAGAGAGACCATTTCAGGGCTGTTGGCACATCAGTATAATATGGCAAAATAAGGGCATTTCTTATTCAGGAAGGATCAAGGTGGGCGCCAGGGGTTGATGTGATACATGCCAAAGTTGGAAGGTTTGATTGAAGGTTATTTACGAGTCATGAAAGTACTGCTGAGAATACTATTCTCCATCACTACTTACTTCAAGTTTCCACACCGAAGTTACCCACTCTGAAGGCTTCAATGGTTTCAGTCTGTCTCATTGTATTATCCCTCCTCACATTGCCTCACTGTGAGGGGATCCATTTTTTGCTCATTCCAATGGCTACTCTTTTTGTTGTCTCTGATACTTGGATACTTAATTAAATAGGATGGATATCAATGAATACAAAAAGGAGCCCACAATTCATGAACATCCATCACACCTATTTTACTGTGTATTCCCACGACAATGCATCATGTTGATACTTGAATAACAGAATAGTTAAAACGTGACAGGTTGCTACCAAAAAGCAGTTGAAGAGTTTTCAAACAGATGTGCTACGTTTTTGCATTAGATAAATTTTACTTCTTCAGTTTTTCTCTGAGCATTAGAAATGTCACCACCTTTAAAAAGGTCACATCAACTTTAAATTAGTCAAGACTAAAAAAAATTACTCGAGTGTCTTTTTAAAACTGTTTTTGTCTTCTAAAACTTAAAACACTTGTAAAAGGTAATCGATTTTGGCAGGATGAGAGTTTTTCTCTATTTTAATGTTCGTATAGTGCAAAAGAAAATTAATTAAAAATGCTTGAAATGTCCAGTGCATTTTATCTGTATACATCTTTATTTCTTAAAATTGCTATACATTAAGTCAATATAATCATATAAATGCAATTCTAAATATGTTCTCGCAAACACATTTAAGTTAGCAAAATTATTATTTGCAATAGAACCAAAAAGGCTGTCTCTTATTAATACATTGCTAATAAATTTCCTTAATGTGCTGCTTTAGCTCAAGTCCACTGTTACATTTATGGATACCACATTACATGGTGTCATTTAATGAATCAGTGCTTTGTATACCTCATTTATAAATACATGCATACATATATGAAGGTGATTTCACGCAAAATTCATGGACTAGAATTATTTTCACATGTATTTTCCTTTGTATGCCTTTCTTTTGACATTAGAAAACCTGCATATTTAACTTAAATGTTCTCACTGTTTTTCTTCTCTGTTCTAAAGTAGGCAAGTTTTAAGGAAAGTCATACCTGATTAAAGTAAAAACTAACCTTTTTCACTACGAACTGTCCTTTTCTAAATAACTCATTATTATACATAAACAATCCTATTGTATCTAGCTTAAATGAAGGAGCCCATTATCTTTTCTTATCATACTAGAGCCCTTGAAATATGGATTTGGCACAATTTTATTCGTAAGCATCTTCCTAACTCTGATAGGAAGTATTACCATTAAGTGCATATAGTATAAGCTACTTCAATGAATAGAGCTTTTCATACAATAGAGGAAAGAGAAGAAGCTTTCTTTTCGGGAGTCCTGTTGTTTCCCATTAGGAAACCCTATGTTGTAAGGATACAGAAAAAAATGTATCCGAGTTTTGTGCAGCACATCCAGAGAGAATAACCTAAGATGGACTATTTGTCTGCTTCATTTGACTTTGGATAGCAGAATCTCAAATCAGATAATCAATTAGTGTTCTCTTAGTTCAGTTACCTAAAAATAACAATGCCTGCAAGTGTTCTGTGAACTTGACCAAATGAGTAAAACCACAAACTGTAATTAACATTTTATAAAACTTGTAATATGTAATTAAATGTGAGGAACCATCAACGGGTACATAAAAGATTATGATAAATCTCTAGTTTCTCGTTTCTAATGAGAGCACTAATCACTTTCACTGAGTGAATGGGCTTGGTGACAGTCGCATTCAACCCTTGTTCAGGTCATCTGAGATATAGTAGGATATTAATGACAGCTTTCAGGGCCTCTGTTACTTACTTGTTGGTCTAGTTTATGTTCTTGTTGAAAAGTAGGTTTTACTTTTACCCGTTAACCTAGGCACAGATTTGTGACAGCAGCACCAGTATTCTCTAAGCTGAGCATCTCTTTGAGACTATCAGTTTCTGTGGATCTGATGGATGCAGCACTTTCTTTCGCTGGAGTACATTCTCTGTATATAGGAAGGATCTTCATGAGAATGGATGAAAAGGGATTCCCCATTTCTGTAGAGCCATGAAACTTCCTGGGAAACATCATTAAACATTCCTTCAGGAGACATAACCTGGGGAGAAGACCACGGCTCATTTTTCATTATATAAGCTATACTAATATACGCCGTGTGTTTAATAAACATTATAATATTTGCCTTTGTTAATTATATTAATGAAAAAGAGAACAATGAAAGTCAGAAAAGTATCAAATGAAAATTCTAAAAGCCTAATAATTCCAACACAAATGGGTAATTGATTTGAATTTTTATGTAACCGTGCAGCCTTTTGTAGAATTTTAAAAGGTCTGTAGTATGCCACAGCAATAACATTCTACTGTTTTATTGATGTTGTTCCTAATATGTCTAAAACTGTACTGAGTCATTTTATAGCTATACCTTTGTGCAAAAAAATTAATCATTTATCCAGGAAATTTTCCAAAAAATCGAATCAATTTGGTCCTAATTTGTACATTTCTCAAAAGTTAGTGACACATACACCAAAAAGCTGAAGCCTTCTTGATAATGTTTTAAAAATATATCAGCATAAAATGATTATAGATTCAGAGGAAATTACAAAATAGTGCTCTTCACTAAGGTTCTCCTAGTGATCACATTACACACAATTATAGAACAAGATCTAAAACAGAATGGACATTGGTGGAAGGTGTACAGGTAGTTCAATGTCATTTTATCACATGTAAATTTGGATAACCACCACCAAACTCAAGAGAGTTTATTGAAATGCGGGGAAGACGTCCCTTACACTAACCTTTTAGAGTAATACCCACTCTGCTCTGTCCCCACCGTCCTCAACTCCTGGCAACCTGTTTGAAACCATATAATTTCACCATTTCTAAAATGTTATATAAATGACCTCCTACAGTATGCGACCTTTTGAGATTTGTTCTGTTACTCAGCAAAAGGCCCATGAGAATTATTCCAATTACTGCATGTACCAATAATTTATGTCTTTTCATTTCTCGGTGTAGCTCTGTTTTGATCTATCTGTACTGTTTTTGCATGTGTCTCAAATAGTCCTAAATCCAGGTGTGAGCAGGGCTGTGTTCCCTCCAAAGATTCTAGAGGAAATGTCTTCTTGCTTCCTCCAGCTTCTGGTGGCTGTATTTCTCGACTTGTAACTCCAATCTCTGCCTCTGGGATCATGTGCCCTTCTTCTCTGTGTGCCCTTCCTTACGTCTCTTATGAGGACACTTGTTGAGTTCAGGGTCCATTGAGTTAAATCCAAGTGATCTCATTTCAAGATCCTTAATTACACCTGCAAAGACCCTTTTTGTAAATAAGGTCAAATTTGCAAGATCCAGGGGACATATATTTATGGGATCATCACATAACCCACATCAAGGGCTTTAAGCATTTATACTGCTATAGTTGAATGTGCACAGCTTCTTAACTGGTTTCAGTTTCCATCTTCCTTAATCTACAATAAACTGTCCCATAAAGAATCCCAGAGTAATCCTTCAAAATTCAAGTAATATCATGATTCTTCTCCACTCAAAACCATCAATCGCTTCCCTTTTCACTCACAGTGAAATCTACAGCATTTTTCAAAGGCTACAGGCTACAGGATCTGAAAACTTTACCACTTCTCCTCTGACATGACTAGCCCACTTCTTCCTCATGACACCTAGCATCTCCTGACATTGTTTCTTTTCTATTTTCTCAAACTACAGGGTTAGTTCCTTGAGCACGTGGCATCTCTTTCTTTGTTGTTGCAGCTCACCATAGAGCAGACATCGTGGCACAGAGTAGGTGCTCAATAAATATCTGTCAATTTAATTAAAGAGTAATGTTGCCAAACTCCCATCCTAGAAAAGTTCCATAAAATTATGATATGTACCTACTATTTATGACTCATATTATTGCTCATTCTCCCAAACTTTTTTTGCAGTAGCATTGATTTTCTTTTTTCTTTTTAATCTTTACCAATTTTGTGGGTGAAAATATTATCAATTAATTTTAACAAGCATTTCTTTATTAGTGAGAATATATGGTTTCACATTTAATTGGTAGGGATTGGTTTATTTTTCTTTGATAAATTATTTCTTCACAGTCATTAGTTATTCCTCTCATTAAATATTCATTTTTCATTTTTTAAAGTTTTCTCTATATTAAAGACATTTAGTTGTCAATTATTCATTTTTAATTATTTCAGAAGATTGTCATGTAAACTTTAATTTGTATGGATATTTTGCTATATAGAAATGCTTTCACACAGGTTTATATAAATAGTTTTTACTATGCAATTTCTCCATCTGTTCAATTTATCTCTGAAAATATTAACTTAGAAGTATAGATTTTTTTCCATTTTCCTAATATTCTTATTCTTCTTAGCTCCAGTGATCCTCCCACTTTCGCCTCCCTAGTACCTGAGACTATAGGTGCACAATACCATGCGCAGCTAATTTTTGTATTTTTTTTGTAGAGACAGGATCTCACCGTGTTGCCCAGGCTGCTCTCGAACTTCTAGATTCAGGTGATCCACCTGCCTCAGCCTCCCAAAGTTCTGGGATTACAGGCATGAGCCACCACACTCAGCCCATTTTTTCATCTGATTCAAAAGCTAGAAGGAATAAAAAGGATGGAGGAAGAATGAATAATTCTATCTTCTGAAATTTTAAGGATTGCATTCTCAGTCCCCCAGGGGAACTGATTCAGTTCGATCAATAAATCAACACTGATGTCATTCCAATATGTATGACCCTCTAAGTGATATCAACTGATGTCTGCTTTCTTTCTCACCTTTTACTCTTACTTGTGACAGCATTTGTATAAATGAAAGTAAAATCATGCTTTAAGTAAATAAGCTGGTGGGTTGGCAGATTTGGGGGGATAAATACACAGACTCATCTTTCCTTGAGTGTGTCAGGAAACAAATCAGTTTTCCCTATGTTTTTGAATCTTTCTTCCGGGAGGAAACTGGAGTCAACACCTCCATATTCCGGTCCTAACCTGTCTGTGAAATCTGCATTACCTCCCACACAGCAAAGTCAGAAGCTGCAAAGAGGCAGAGTAAAAAGGTTAAATTGAAGGTGCCTTTATGAGTGCACCCTTCCATGTTTTGGGCTATATGGGCTAAATAACAAAGAAACAAATGATACTTTTGAAAAACATACTGTTATAAATTTGCATGTGGCTTTATAGATGACATCTATGAAGAGACAGCCTCCTTTCCAGCAGCATGCGAATAAAGCTGTGTTTTCTGTATTCTTTTTGGCAGCTGGTGTGTTCCTCCCTGTGGAATCGACATTGTTCTGTAAGGTTTGGTGAGAAGAGAGGGTTTGGATTTCTCAGTGGGAAGAAATTTGATTAGGAGCTAGGTGGAATACTACTATTTCATCATATCATGTTTATATTGTGTCACTTATATACATCATGTCATATTACATGTAATATAACTTCATTGTGGTTATTAATATGTACACTGTAATGTCATTAATATAGTAGCAGAGAACTATTTAGAATTTTAATTTGTTGCCCTTTTGTAAAGCTCCGAAAAGTGTCCTCAGTTGATAAGGCACTGTAAAGAAGGGTGTTTTCATAGAAAGGGAGGTGAGATGCTACCAAGGAAAGAATCCCCCAGGTGAGAAAAAGATATTTCCTACTGGCATAAGTGTAGAAAGGTAACTGAAAAGAAAAAAATACTAGTCTCTTGACACTATTGAGCAGGTGTGATCAAACCACGACAAGAAAATATTTCCATACATTATTAGTCCTTACTTGTTGATAAATACAGTATCAGTGGTTACAAACTGCTTACTTTGTTGGAGAATATATGCTGAATATCAATGGCACTTTTAAAACTCCCCCTTTCCCCATTTTTCCTAGGTTAGAGAGCTAAAAGGCAAATATAATTATTCATTCATTTTTAAACAAATACTTGTTAAAAACCAACGTAAACTGACACTGCACGCAGTTCAGAGGGGCAATGGTGATGAAGACAGGAAAGAAATCTGCTCTCAAGGGACTTTAGGAAGGTAATGAAGTGTCTTTATTTCTTCTAACATTTAATAGAATTCTAATTAGAGCGCTTGTTTTTTTTTTTTGGTACTTTATGTTCGAAGATATCCAGTTGACAGTGTAATTAAGTGCGGTCTTAGGAAGTATTTCTTTTCAACTCTATTCCTTTGTTATCATGGATTTTAGAGATCAATTATGCCAATTATGTATTCTGTTTCATCTACTGGATTTAAGGGCAGGCTACATGATGTTGTGTCAATCATCTTCAAAGAACCAATGTGTTATTTGTGGTATTACTAAAATGTAATCTCTTACTTTGAATATGTTTTTTTTTTTAATCCAAACCTTCAGGCGTATATGGATGCATATACACAAAACAAAATAAATAAACAACAAATTAATAAGAGGGACAATTTCAACAGTAAGGACATTTGCATGTTTTTTAGGTAGAAAAAGAAAATTTGAAAATGAAGTTTATGCATTTATTTATAACTCAACAGTTTATTTCGCATACTGCTAATCTCAAAACCACTTCCCATTATGTATACTTTCATCTGTTCAGCTATATTGTAGATAACCACATTGTCAAAATAACAAATATGTTTAATACAGAGTTTCAAAAATATTTCCTAGACAAGTTAGATAGGTGCAGGGGCTGTAATATAGGCAGAAATTTTGCTTAGTCAAGAAAATGTAATTTTTCTTGAGCTCAAGGTCACAGCTGCCTATGCAGAGATAACTCCTGCGTCATCCTCCCTTCACACTGTCCCTAATCTCAAGTAACTCACTAAAAACCTGTATTGTTTCTTAATAGTTAAAACATTGTTGAAAAACCTATATTTCTGTTTTGCTAAAGTCAAACAAATTTTCTCGGTTCAGAAAAAAGAAAAAAATTCAGGAACAATTTTTCCAGTGGTGATTAATTTACTGCCAAGACACTTGATTTATCTCATTGTCTCATTTTAAAGCAGAAAGAAATAGAAATGGGGGGACCAAATTTTCTGAATTAAGTAAATTTGTGAGATATAGTTCACAGATTGTAGTTCACGAATTATATTTTATTTAAAATTTCATTATTTTTGTAGCTAGCTAGAATTTTGAACATAAGAAATGTTTTCTCTGATTATCTGAAGTTATAGATTACATATCCATTTAGAAAGAATAGAGATCAAGTAAAGTTAATGCTGCTATGATTTCATTGCCAAATATTTTACATAAGGTGATCCCAAGTTAACAGATGTGTAGATGTTTAAAATGAATTCAAAATGACAACAGGTGGGCAAATGTATATTTTACGGAAAGGAAGTAACAAAACTAATGCCTGCAATGAAAGCCAAGTGCTGCTAGGATCCTTCCTTAAATCACTGTCTAGTAGCTAGCCAGGACTCAGATGATAGACCTTCAGTAGGCTGGATGTCATACTTAAGTATAGGTCCAGAAACATCACTCCAAATTGTTAGTTTCAACATCTAACAACCATCATTTGTAGTAGATAGGCAGCTGTTTAACCAAAATTTAATTATTATTTTCGATGAAGAAAATTATTAAAGTGTACACAGACACATGCACACACAGTGCACACGCAGCCCAGGCATATAATTTAGTGGGAAGAATGAACTGCTAAACTATTCAAATAAAAATGTTTTAAAAGAAAATATTATAGGTCAAAAATATAAGTTTATTTTTTTAATTTAAAGCAAGAATGAGGTTTTTGAATAATATTTTATTTGTGACATTAATAATTGGAACTATTAGTATTTAAAGTTCAATAATGAATAATAGCAACACAGACTTGTAATACTTTTATCTGTTGATGAAAAGAATCCATATCCGCTATCTCACTGGAACTTCAGAATAGCCCTCTAAGTTTTCATTCTTTTTCACTCAAGGTAGTCCTTTAGAATTTAATACTGTTTTTTGCTCACTTAAAAAATGGATATTTGAGAAGTTGAAAGACTTGACAAAGGCCACATAGAACACGAGTGCCTGAGCAAAAAGGTTGACACCCTCCTACCTTCGCACTACAGCTCCCACTCCACATTCTATGGGGAATAATTGAAGAACTGGATTAAAGAAAGTGGTTTTATTCCCCGGGCACTTGTTCATTTTTCCCAAACCATTTTAAAATCAACCTCATGTGACTCTCAACAATTATTTTCTCTGTTTCCCCTTAACTTCAAAATTTCCCACCTATTTATATTTATTATCAGTTTTCACATGCTGTTTTGCTTCCTATTGTGTTGTCTTCTTAAGTGTTAAGCTCCTTGTAGGCTCAGATGAAATCTATTTCTTCGTCCTTAACATCCCAGAAACTACTATGTTGCTCATGACTTAGCAGGCTTCAAAGCTTATAAAAAGAGATCCACATTCAAATGTTTACTGTTTAATCCCTCTCCCTCTCTAGGATTTTACTGGGGGGGGAATATGATGACAGACTAATACCACACTTTAGGTAACTAATGTTTGCTCAATTGATCAATTTTGCTAAGTGTGTTAATGCTAACAACATCTATTTGAGGAGAAGGTATTTTCTAAATTATAGCAATCCTGTTTTTCAAAAGAAGGATGAAATCAAAATTCTAGTGGGTAGAGGTAGAGGTACAATTTTATTATTTAAGGAACCATAGCTTGAAGGATAAATGAAAATGTCCGAATGGTCTCCCTGCCGTGTTTCCATAGAGTTATGACTTCACCAGCCAGTTTTACACCAAATATTTTAGTCTCAAAAATCCATTGAAGATCACACACCGGGGCCTATCATGGGGAGGGGGGAGGGGGGAGGGATTGCACTGGGAGTTATACCTGATGTAAATGACGAGTTGATGGGTGCTGACGAGTTGATGTCTGCAGCACACCAACATGGCACAAGTATACATATGTAACAAACCTGCACGTTATGCACATGTACCCTAGAACTCAAAGTATAAAAAAAAAAAAAAAAAATCCATTGAAGATCAATGGATCTATGTGAGGAACATATTTTTCCTGCAGTACTCCTCTGGGAACTATCTCTACAGCTTATTTTTGATGATTAAATGTTTATATGGAATTTCTAAGATGTTTGTTGGTTTCTATTCGTCTTTCCCCAAACTAATGTATGTACTTTGGGAATTATTTCTGATGGAGTTTTACAGCTAGCTATTAATTCTTAGAAGTTGTTTTGTGATACTGCTTTCTTTCTAGTTTTTCTTTTGTTGAAAAATAAACTTTTTTGTTGCTTATGATAATTGAGACAAAAATTAGCCTTTTAAAGTACTCTGCGTTGGATCCATATGCAATGAAAATGCTCAAAATTAATGTGAGATTGTAATTGATCCTCTTGATATATTTAAATACACCCTCTGTGTGTACATGTGGCTGTGACATTTCTCACACTATTAAACTATCTTAACATGAGATAATAATAATCATTGAAATAAGGCAGCCATAACAAGTTTCCAGAGAAGCCAAAGGGCTGAGGAAGAGGGGTTGGGAAAAGAAAAGGAAAGAAGGATGGGAGGTATTTTGTCTCTGGTTTCTCAGAATCTCACCAGACTGTGAGTCCATATGAGACCGTTTTCTTGAAATAAATTGCATGTCATTGTCTCTGGCCCCTGTCTACCCCCACATATGACAGCATCTTGAAGTAAACCTTTCTCGATTTCCTAGAAGATGCCCTAAGGGAATTTCAAATGTGCTTGGACACAAGTTCTCAAAGATATCAAGAAAGACCGCAGGCAGCAGAGCTCCAGACAGCTGCTGCCTGCCTCTCCCCGTGAACCTTTGTGCTGACTCTGGACACACCGGTATCTACAGAAAATCGCATTGCTGTTGAGTGCCAGAACTTCTGCAATTAGGACGTCTACTGAGTGCCTCTGCCTCTGAAGCCCTCAGGGGCTGCATCATAGTGTGAAGTAAAGGGCAGCGAGTTCTTTTACTAACTCTGGCCAAAATATTGTAAAGAGATGGTAGAACAGTAATATTTATGTTCCTAATGACATCTTATGTGTTAGATCGCCTTCTATTCCTCTCCCCCAAAACTTGTCTGATCTCATCAGGACCTGGACCTGGTCACGAGACAGACACCATGATGGGAAAGACTGGGTCCTGGGTTTACCTTATCCAGTTTGGCTTTCTCTCATTATGGTACATTCTCTTCCATGAGACATTTCTAACCTTCCGACAAAAATAAAATTACGTTTTTAGTTAGATGTTGCTCTGAAGCACACGGTCACAGGTCCAAGCAACGGTTTCACAGAATGTGCAGGCTCCTGTGTCACCTAGATCTAAAACTCTGTTAAGGCAGCAAGTTAGCTGGTAAAATTCCCCCATTATTTGTTTTTTCTAGCTCCTTCGTCTTCCCTGAGTTTAATGTGTTGTGTAAATTAGAAAAGTATACCTAAACTAGAAAGTCACTTTTTGCATTTATTTCAGTGTTCAGGCATTATCCTAGTGTTTTACTTCTCTTAGCACAGAAAGAAAAAATATAAATGGGGAATAACTTTTTATAAAAGAGCGAATTAAATGTTTGCCATTCAAAATGAAATTAGGCTTCTTGAGGCCTATCTATTTTATTTATCAGATTCACCCTAAAAAGAACTCTTAGATCATATACGTAGAAAGAACTCTCCTTGGGCACATGTTTAGTGACTCTACAGACAGGATCACGTGTCCTATGCTAATATTCTGACTAATATTAGCCTAGCAGAGATATAAAACCATGCTTTACTAGACTCTTCAGTCAACATCTGCTCTTTTAACAGACATTATATTATACTATTTTAACCAGATTCTGGTCTACAAAATAAAAATTACATCTGTGTCTTAGTGAAGGGCTGAGAATATGCTTTCCTAAGAAAGCCAGAGATCTATTTTCTGCTTTTTGTTTTGTTTTATTATTTTATAATTGGGGGAAATAAATAAGCCAGGATTAAAAATCACATTTCTCAAGTGTTAATATCATCTCTGTCTCTGAAGCTAAGAATGGCAGAGAGAATATGTACGATGTTGAAACTCCCTGACTATTTCTCTATATGAATTTCAAAAGTGTAGCATCTTTATCCTCAGTTAATTTAATTGACTATTCAGTCTTATATTATTTGTTTATTTCACCCTTATCCGTTGCCTCAAATTACAAAAACAAGAATAAAATCCAAAAATCCTAGAAACAAACAGCAAAAAGGAACAGACAAATTAATAACTGGTATCACTATCGCCCTACCATTTTGCTGGTTTTTGACTGAGAGTAAAGTCATATTTTGGTTTAGGCTAAACATACTAGATTTAAGAATAATCTGAAGATGCAGAATCATTGTTGTATTAGTGGCTGTGGAATTCAATTGAGAATAGAATCATGATATTCTAATCTCTTAGATGTTATTCTTTTACTTACTTCATAAAGAAAATTGCCATTCCCACTCATAGCACAGTAATTTCTTAGAAATAAAATGCAGAAAGATATGTGAAATGCATGTTTGGAAGTTAGGCACACCAATCAGCTTTGGAAGATGTCTATTCTATGGCTGTACTACTTGATAGATCTATAGTCACGAACGAATACTTAGACTCCTAGAATCTCAATTTCTTCATCGATAAAATGGCAATAGAGGTCCAGATCAGAGGCTCTGCTTCTACAAAGATACATACCTAGCATGACTGTTGCCTGCCACTGTCAAGTCACCTATGGAGGTGTTATGGAGAAGAAATGTGAAAATATGGAGGAGAAATCTATAAGACATCCTGCCATTGATGGGGGGCCCTGTTGGACCGATCCTTGTGTGTGTGTGTGTGTGTGTGTATTTGAGATGGTGACTTTTACCTCCAATTAGGAGATAGCTCAGGAAGGCTGTTTAGAAGCCACTCAATTTCTAGCCATTGCCTTAGAACAGTGATGGCCCCCACACTTGTGTAGACACAAACATTCACCCAAATGTCTCAGTAGTAAATTCTGGGCAAGAGTAAGAGACCTGGACCTGAGAATAGATGAGAAAAAAAAACAAGATTTCTTTCACATTTCCCTGTGTAACACTCCAGAGCTCGTAAATGTTAGTGAAATTAGTATCTCCTTCTTTTTTTTAAATTATACTTTATGTTCTAGGGTACATGTGCACAATGTGCAGGTTTGTTACATATGTATACATGTGCCATGTTCGTGTGCTGCACCCATTAACTTGTCTCCTTCTAATGCTACTTGTTCCAGGGGCCAAAGATTGAAACATTTGCCGGAGAGCTTTATATGATGACAAGTAAAAGTGGGAAATGTGTTTTGTTGCCTGCGGCTCCACAGTCTAGGATTCTTTTGTTTCTCATCCTTCCCACTGAGGTCCCTGGAGCTGACTTTCTTAAGTAACTCATCCCTAATAAACATGGCCTGGCAGTCTGAGATGGGTGTCTGCTGCGGTGAACCCAGGCCCCAGCAAGGGCCGGGTTGAGGCGTCACCCGTCAGTGGTCTCCTGCTGGCAAAGTGATTGAGAAAAATCCTGCGTCATTATGATTAATCAAATTTTAGTCACATGACTTTTTTTCAACTAAAATATAAACTAGAAATAAATTAATAACACTGTTATGAAGATTATGATTACATGTGGAAGGTACTGGCTGGAATAAAGTGATGCTCGATATTTTTATTTATCTTGTAAACATTTTTGTAAACTCTGATCAAATTGTGTTAATTTATCTGTATACATACTTTGCTTTGGTGTCAGTGTTCTTTGCATTTTTTTTATTCTCTATCATCTTACAAGAAATATGACATATGCAGTAGTGAGCATACAATTATTGCTAGAAGTGGATGAAATGATCACATTATTGTAAATGAAATTGTGACAAATCAAACCTCCCCTATAATTGCAATGTTCAGTTTTAAAAAAAATTCTTGAAATGATTTATAACAACTTAGTGTGTATCCTTCTTAAGGATAAATCCTTCTTGTTGGGGGATGGACATTTAAATTCTATCCATGCATACTAATGATGATGTTGAAAAATTAGAAATTATCATTAATGAGGAAAACAATTTATTACTTTCTTGTAACAAACATACAGTTCTAAACAACATAAATATATATGTTAATTTTTTTGAAAATTTTAATCATATTGACAAACCAGTGAATTTGACATAAAATATGTGAAGGAAAGGAGATTCAGATAGTTTGAGATTTTTGCTTAGTGGCACATAGCTAACTAATTCAGGGAAACACAGTTAGAATTCAGGTCTTCTTCCTAGTTTACTGTACTTTCCACATTTCATCTTATATCATCTATGAGTGAAAAAGCAAGATACTCTGGAATGTGCTAGATTAAGTGGTACTAAGCAATAACATTTCACATTCTTTTGATATACCCCATTGTTTGGAATATAAGATACTTCTGCTATGTACATTTTTAAACATATTTATGTATGTAAAATATATATCTAGATAGCATAACAGCTTTGTATTTACCGTGTAATAGCATAAATGTCAGGATATAAAAATATATTACATGAATAAAACTGTCCTATTAGGCAGGATCACCTCCCAAATGCCCTACTTTGAAAGAATGCAGTAGAAATAAAGAATACTCAGCATATTGTTACTCAAAATATTAACTTTTAACAAAGACAAAATATGAGTGATAATGGTGTCCACATTTGATACATTCTGGTATTGCTTAGTGGTGAAGCTAAATTAATCATGGTAATTAACTTTAAATTCTCAAAAGTTCTCATTGCCATTTCTTTAGCTTTTAGCATTAATATTTTATATGCATTTATATTGGGAAATGATGTCAGAAACGGTTACTATGAAAAATTTTTTTACTTTGAAAATTAACTCATATAGTGAGTAATGTGAAGACTACTATTTTAATTTTTCTTCATAAATTACTTCTTAAATTTTAAATTACCCTTAAATTGCTATTGAACAGCTAAGGAATGAGAATAACTCCTCAGAATGGACGATGGATCCCTTAGAAGGAAATATTTGAGTCTCGTAAGATAATACTGGGGAAAAAATCCAATTTAAGGTGTTCCTGAGCAATACGTTATCCCAGATAAAAAGTGTGTACAAACTTCATGTTCTAGAAATAGATAACAGGAATGTATTTACGCAAAAAACCTTTTTGTGTATTTGTATTTTTAGTTAAAAAAAAAAAACAGCTTTGAGTGTAAAGTCATGCAAAATGTCAAATGGTATTTTTAAATATGCCTTTTTAATTTCAAGATTTTATGTTAGAAGTTTCTGTCTTCAATGTTTTTACCAGAAATAAACTGAAATAAAGGATAAAATAGAGGAGACGTTAAAAAAATCTCTCTCTAATATTTACAAAGTTTACGTATGGTCTTGTCATTAACCAAGAAAAAAAGTTGATTCTCCAGAGGGCAACAAAATTACAGTGGTACCTGGATGGCAACATTATTGCTTGGGTAATTACAGAATCACTGGAAAGTTCTTCTCAGGTCTCCACATCTACCTAATTACCTTCAGAGTAGGAGAATCAAAATTTTAGTTTACATTAACATAATTTTTCTGAAGGTAAAAATTGTCTTGATACCTAGTTTAACCCTTTTGCCTTATCAGTGATTTACAATTTATAGTAAATGCATTTTAGACTTGTCCTTGAGAATAATTTTCAGAAGTAGAACTAAAGTAGATAATGGATACTTAGAAAATATAGGTTATTTGAATTTCTTTTTTTTAATTTACTTTTAATTCTGGGGGGTACATGGTGGGTATATATATTTTGGCAGCACATGAGATATTTTGACATAAGCATGCAACGTGAAATAATCACGTCATGGAGAAAGGGTTACTCATACCCTCAAGCATTTACGCTTTGTGTTTCCAACAATCCAATTTCACTCTCTTAATTATTTTAAAATGTACAATTAGGTTGTTATTGACCATAGTCACACTATTGTGTAATCAAATACTCTGTCTTATTTATTCCTTCTAGTTTTTGTACCAATTAACCATCTGTACCTCCCCACCAACGCTCCCCCAACCCCATCCCCACTACCCTTCACAGCCTCTGGTAACCACCCTTCTACTGTCTATGCCCATGAGTTGAATTGTTTTGAGTATTAGATCCCACAGATAAGTGAGATCATTAAATATTTGTCTTTCTGTGCCTGTCTTATTTCACTTAACATAATGATCTCCAGTTCCGTTCATTGTGTTGCAAAGGACAGGATCTCAATCTTTTTATAGCTGAATGATATTCCATGGTGTATATGTACCACATTTTCTTTATCCATTCATCTGTTGATGGACATTTAGTTTGCTTCCAAATCTTAGCTATTAAACGGGGCTGCAACAAACATAGGAGTGCAGATATCTCTTTGATATGCTGATTTTCCTCCTTTTGGTTATATAACCAGCAGTGAGACTGCAGGATCATATATTAGCTCTATTTTTAGTTTTAGGAGGAATCTCTAAACTGTTCTCTATAGTGATTGTACTAGTTTACATTCTTACCAACTGCGTGGGAAGGAGGGTTCCCTTCATCCCATGGTCTTATGGGCTTCTAGACTGTTGCTTTCTATTTGGGACTTCACACTACTTTAACTTTTTCTCCTTCTCTCTTAGAGATGTTCATCATTTTTTATTTATATTCATATTTGTATTTTTGGCTTCAAGACATTTGTAAAATTCATAACAACCAAAATTCCAAAACTAAATAATAAATCATCTTCGAAGAAGTTAGCAAAAAAAAAAAAAAAAAAAAAGAAGTGAAACAGCAATTAACTCCAGGAAAAAGTGTATTCTTTGAATCAGTCTGACAAAGCATCAAAACAACTAAGTTTAGGAGGCTTGAGGAGATGTATAAAGAAAATGAATCCCTTATGAATAAAATTCCCGTGAAAGAAAATCAGATGCAATGACACCAAAATAGTGAAGACAGCAAGCCTGAGACAAAGAAACAATTTTACAGGAAATTATATGACAGAATGATAACTTAAATTACGTCTTTATTTTTAATCCTTCAGTTTCATAGATCCTCTGTGCAAGAAAGAAACTGAATAGAAAAAGCATCATTTATGCTACAAAAACAATCTATACATTTCAAAAGAGCAGGAGAGAAATAGAAGGCAATAAGGAAAAATGCTTTTTAAAAAAATTTGGCATTTACTTGACAAAGATGATCTAGAAATTTTAAAGAACAATATGATAAATATAAAAATGGAATAAAAGAACTAATAAAAGAAACTAAACTGTTAAGCAAAAAAAAAAAAAAAATACGATGGCAGAAATTTGTCCAAATATATCTGTAAATGATAAAGACATATTTCAAAATTGAAAACGAAGTCCTCAGTATATGTATGTTGTTTACTAACACTATATACTATAAAGCAAAATAATAAGATAAAAATAAATGAAAAATATGTTATTAAATGTCACAAAAATACTACCTAAAAAAGCTGTTAGGATATTAGTACTATGATAAAATATTGCATTTTCTATATGAGTTAGCAGACTGGACTGAACATTTATGTTTCCCAAAAATTCATATACTGGAATCCTAACGTGTAAGAAGATAGTAATAGAACGTGTGGTCTTAAGAAAGTAATTAGGGATAAGGGTGGAGCCACAGGTGGATGGAGTTAGTGACCTTATAAAAGAGACCCCAAAGAGATTTTCCTCTCCTTCTGCCTTGTAGAAGAGACAGTGAGAAGATGGCCATGTATGAACCAAAAATCAGGTCCTCACCAGACACCTACTCTACTGGCACCTTAATCTTGAACTTGACAGTCTTCAGAACTGTGAGAAAAAATTTCTGTTGTTTGTAAGGCACCCAGTTTATGGTACTTTGTTATACTAGCCTAAATGGACTAAGACAATTATGATTATTCCTATTTCTTGTTGAACATTTTATTATTAGGGACAGTGATTCTTTATTCAATCTGATGCTTTTTTACTTAATAATAAGAACACAGAATCAAATATGAAAATCATAATCTTATGTATACACATTAAATTGACAAATTTATAATGATTGTGACTGCCTTAAACGCAATCTCATAAAAAAGATCTTGCAGGCAAAAATAATTCTCAAAGTTTTAACAAAATTACACAGATTTACTTAAAAAATAACAGATATTAAATCTTGAACCATGTGAATAGAGAATACATATTTTTAGAAATTAACTTAAAGTTAATATATAGTATTTTTTTAATTTGACATGATTTTAATTAAATGGGAATATAAGCTCTCAGAAAAGCCTGAACACATTTCAAAAAGTTATTGTAATACAGAATATGTCTTCCTACAAGTAATTTGATTTTGAAATGAAAATTTTAAAGTTAGTTTTAAACATTTTCTATGCTTTTTTAAATAGCTTGTTTTACGAAGAAAATAATCACCATAGTTTTTTAGAGAGGGAGTGTCTCTCTGTCGCCCAGGCTGGAGCGCAGTGGCGTGATCTCGGCTCACTGCAAGCTCTGCCTCCCGGGTTCACGCCATTCTCCTGCCTCAGCCTCCTGAGTAGCTGAGACTACAGGCGCCGCCACCGCACCCGGCTAAATTTTTGTATTTTTAGTAGATACGGGGTTTCGCCGTGGTCTCAATCTCCTGACCTTGTGATCCGCCCGCCTCGGCCTCCCAAAGTGCTGGGATTATAGGCGTAAGCCACCGCACCCGGCCAAATAATCACCATTTTTTAAATAATAAAAGTATTTTTTCTATTAGGTTCTCCTTAGAACCAGAACCAACAACATATATCTGTATATAAGAAGAGATATACAAAGAGTTATAATGAGAATTGGCTCACACAATTATGGAAGCCAAGAAGTCTCATAATCTACCATCTGCAAGTTGGAGAATCAGGAAAGCCATTGCTGTGCAGTTTGCACTTCGTCTGCCTTTTGTACTATCTGGACCCTCCATAGGTCAGACGATTCCACTTCGCATTGGTGAGTGTCGGTCTTCTTTACTCAGTCTACAGACTCAAATGTTAATCTCTTAGGAAACACCGTCACAGAAATACATGCACAAATATTATTTTACCAGCTGTCTGAGCATTTCTTAGCCCAGTCAAGTTGGTACATAACTGTAACCATCACAGTACTAGATTTCAAACTTATCTGGAATTAAATGAAAGCTAAACCTGCATTAGTTAAAATAAACAAAAGTTATTGAAAATAAATGTCTTAGAATTTCAAGATAAATAGCTGGAAAGGTATAGTAAATACAAAGATAACAGGAAAAATGGAATAATATTTTAATAACAGAAATCAGTAAAACATGAAAAAGATCTGACCAACAAAACCAATTATTATGTGTCAATTAAAAATAAATATTAAAAAAGGAAAACAAAACACAAATTGAGCTTTTGGGGAAAAAATACCTGTAAAATAGACTCAACTGAAGCAAGGGTCTACAGAAAATAAAGGAAAAAAAAAATTAAATAGCAATATTAAGAAGAAAAGTGAAGGCAAAAGCATGAGTAGAAATTTTGTAAATCCCAAGACAGCAGTATCTGTGGAGTAATAACATATTTGAATGCTCATGTAAATTTTCTAAACTTCCTCTAAATTTTATCAACAGTGTTTTTCGGAGTAATTAGAGCATGCATTGATATTATTCTTTAGTGTAATTTTCTGGATTATAGATCATCTTTACTTAAAAAAGTTAAATCAAAAAAGTTTTCGAAGGAAAACTGTCTTGAAAATATATTCAAGAAATCAAGTATCTCAAAAAAACTTCTAGGCCCCAGTAAATACGGTTATTTTTATCTTGTCATTCCTCACTACAGTCATGTAGAAATCCAGTTACTGAGGTTATAAACTCTTATAAATCATTTATATTCTCCTTCATTCAACTGTAATCATGTGCAAAGAAAACAGAGAAGAATCTTTGTTATTCAATTCCACAGTCTGATTAAATTATGCTTATTAAAATTTTAAAAGTGACAAATAATAGAACTTCCTTCTTAAGAGCTTATGCCATAATCCCATCAGAGAGTACAATAGATATAATTCACGGAGCTACTAGAAAAAAATTATATATATTCAATTTTAGTGACAACACTCATACTCAATATTCAGAATAAGATGGCTATAGCATTTCCAGCACTTATTTTGTTTTAGTGGGCATTAATATTAAACAGTGAACTAATGCTTTTTTAAAAAAAGGATTTAATATTCTTACATGCATTCTAGAATTCTGCAATTGAACTAGTTGTCTTTATATAAAGAATAATAATTTTCTTTATCCATGAAGGAGTTTGCCTGAATGATAAGGAAAGCAGAAACAACAGCTTAAAATATTATATTGAAGTAAAATGGAAAGTAGCAGTGTCTATCAGTTCTAGAGGTAACAGGGCTCTTATTTTTTATGACCAAATGAAATATAGTCCTGATTAGAAAGTTTCTAATTTCTGTAACTCCAATTATAAGTCCTTATCTCTGAGTATCCAGGAAATGAATTAAACTCTACTCCTAGTGGGTTTCCCCCTCAGAGGTAGTGCTTCAATTACTGGCTCAGTTTCTCAGGAGAAAGAACAAACTCACACTCTGTTTTCCACCTACAATTATTTTTAGCTGTTGTTCTCTATCTCAATAAAAACCTAATATCCTTCTGTGCAACTTACCTTATAGCTGTTGTTTTCCCAGTCATTGGACAAACCAGCCAGACCTGGTCCCTTGTTTACACACACTCAATGATGTGTCCATCTTCTTTGTGGTATTTATCAACATTTTATTTATGTAGTCCCTTCTGTAGTAACTTTAAAAATGATCTTCATAGCTAGTGTCCTGGCTTCATAGGGGCAGAAACTGGCCTTTTTGGCCACATTGTGTCTTCAGTACCTGGCAGAGTGTTTTGTGTTGATAACAAATAACAATTTTTCATTTCATTTCATTTCATCTCACCTTGTAAGTGCCCCACACAATGTATTTTTCTCATGTAAAGCACAGAACAATGACAGTTCTGGAAGACAGCTATTACCATCTGCAAGGTCTTAATAAAGAAAGAAATTTAAACTCAGATTAACTAAGAAGTTCTCACTATCAATGACAAAGCCAACATATGAACCCTTTGGCTGCCTGTGAAGGTTGGACTCATCATACTAAAACTCCATTTCTGCGGGAGTCCCTAAGGCTTGGCAAGCACTTCTGTAGAGCAGCTGCTCAAGAAATGAGAGACAAGATACAAATGGGGACAGTATCCTAGTGTGGAGCAAACCAAAGTAGGATTTAAATTCTAACCCCACTTCTTTGTGCTAGGAGACTTTGAGTAAGCTAAATGACTTATCTGAGCTTTAATTTCTGCATCTGGAAATGAGACTCATTGAATGAGAACAATAATTACTTTGCAGGGTTTTGGGGCAAATTAAATGTGTTTCTTTACTTGTAAGATTATATTAACATCTACTTGCACTTACTAAGTGCCAGCCCCATTCTATATGTTTTAAGCACACTGTCTGGTTTTGTTGTCACAAGAATCCTATAAACTATGAGAAAGGGCCTATTTATTCTCTGAAATTTAATGATAAGGATATGAGCACGGAGAGATTAAATGGCCTGCCTCAAATCAGCCATCTTGTAATGAACAGATACAGTGCTTTATAAGAGTGAGATGTTCAATATAAGCCAGCTATTATTATTTGGTAAAGGAAAAGATGACTAAGTAAATGAATGAATTTACTACCCATAGCCTCAGGCCCTCTAAGAACTGACAATCTCACTGGAAATCTTTAGGAAGATAAGCAAAATGACAAAGCTGAAGTGTATTCATATTATGATGAACACATAATGGTCACATCCTTTTTACAATTTATTTATATACATTAATGTGGTACAAGTGCAATTTCATTGGCTGCATAGATAACACAATGTGTTGCTTACATGCATTTCTTCAGTTATCTAACTTCTTCACCCTTTATTAAATACAATAGACATTTTTCCTATTTTTTCTTAACAATAGTAGAAGTACTAACTTGTTACAACGTGCTAGGTAAAGGGACACATAATAAAGATTTGTTATGATTCTGATGAAGGCACTGTTGCTCTATTACTTTCATGCTTGACTGCAAAGAGGATCCTCCTCACAGCTCCACATATTCATCTTTGAAGGAAAACATTGCTTTGCTTCTCTATGGTGGTGCAAGCTACAAGTTGAAGCATATAGGAAATCACTGTGATATTATATGGTATTTTTCATCAGCACAAAACCTATTTTTCAAAAACCAGAGATCCTTTAGTGGGCTATTATTTTCCTGTTAAAGGTGACAATACAAGAAAATGTTGGCTAAACTTTTTATAAAAGTGAAGGTAAAATCGTATGGCTGGAAATTCCTACAAAGTACTGTTTAAATTGTGGAACAATTTCCAGTTCCATTGTAGCAAAACACACTTAGGAAACAGAGATGACAAAAAATGGAATCTGCGTCTCCAAACAGCAATTTGAAATTACAACAGTTGGGACCATGTAAGAAAGACTCCAGAAATGATTCAGAATAGCTCTAAAGGGAGCCTTGATCCAGGAGATACAGCACCTGTGGGCATGTTTGTCAAAGACTCTGCAGGAACGGAATGTGCAGGAGCAGCAAAGCATTGGGAAGATCAGAAGACAGCGTGTTTGTCTTGCAAGCATGAGAAGACACAGCTCATGCAAAGAGATAAACCTCTAGACCGTCTGAGGAATGGCTGGCCACACTCATGCCTGCAGGGTTCCTTTATGTCCCTGCTTGGAACTAATTGTCTGAAAATTCAGGTATGCGTAAATAATAGCCACAGAAATCAGACCTCCCTGACTACAGCCATGTTCTCCTGTGGATGCTCAAAGTTTCACAAACAGCAATTTGCTTAAGCAAAAGTAAATAACAGAAGTGGGAAGGCTTCATGATCTTATCTTTAATCTCATCACTGAGTAATGGATTTGCAATAAAAGATAATGTAAATAAAATTAGCTTGGCCATCTGATGGGAAAAATGAGATATATTTTATGTTGTAATATGATAACTGATTGATAACCACCTTAAAAAGTCCCAAAGGAAGTGGATGGGATTATTTGAGAGACAGAGCCGTCTTACACAGTTTCTGGAAAAGGAGACTGGACACACACAAAATCATCCAGAGGAAGGAAGAGCAGAAGGAACAAAAAGCTGACTGTTTCTAAATAGAGCAAAAGAAGTTTAACTAAGGTACCAATAATTCTCAATTTTATACACAAATGTATATATGGAATATATATATATTTGGAATATATATATGGAATACATATATATTTGGAATATATATATATGTACACACACATACACACACACATTTTTTTCAGATAAAGAGTCTTGTTCTGTCACCTGGGCTGGAGTGAAGTGGCATGATCATAGCTCACTGCAGCCTAGAACTCCTGGGCTCAGACAATCTTCTTACATGCATCTTGAGTAGTTAGGACTACAGGAACGTGCTACCACTGCTGGTTTATTATTATTATTATTATTATTATTATTGTTATTATTATGATTAGTTGTTGTTGTTGTTGTAGAGATGGGGGTCTCCCTATGTTCTTCAGGCTGGTCTTGAACTCCTGGCCTCAGGTGATCCTCCCACCCCAGCCTCCCAAAATGCTGGAATTACAGGTGTGAGCCACTGCACCTGGCCCCTAAATGATATTTTGCTATTTTATTCCTTTGAAAGTCTACTTTCTGTTGAACCACAAACCTTTCAGTCAGGCACTATAGTAGATTAAGAGTGTTCATAAGCTCTGGACTGTGGCTCATATGGATATTTCTCTCTTTCTCTCTCCCTGTCTCTCTCCATGTTTTCCTTTTTTAATATTCTTGCAGCCAAGATGATACTATTTCTCCTACTCTCCTACTTTATATGTCTTTATATCCCCAATTGCTTTCCAACTAAATAAATGGTGGCTGACTAGAAGGAAATAGCATATTCCTGAATAAGTAAAAAGATTTTTGAATCCATCTGTTATAACTACAAGTTAGTAGCGTGTGTATGACTTGACTTTACAATCATTTATATTTAAAGTTGTAATTTCAAGGATCCTTATTTGATGACAGACTCTCAATTATCCATGCTTAGCTCACTGAATAGTAGCAAGGCACCAACAAATGAAAATGATAAATAACTCCAAAGTTCTATTAGCTCCTAGTTTCAACTTTTTCTCCGTTCTAACTTTCAGGAAAAGTACTAATAATACACAACACTAGATGTATATTTTATACATCTGCCTCCTTTCCTGGTCTGTATTTTTATGGAAATGTTAATGAGCAGTGAAATGATCAAAGTGAGGTAATCGAATACATGTAGAGAAAAGTAAGGGGAGAATGGTGTTTCAAAATCTAAAATATTGTATACCCTGAGATTAACCATGATTGTACTATGCAATGTAATGTTTTATGTCTGTTTATAAACCTTCTACCTGAAATGGCTAGAACCTAAGTTTAGAATTTTTTCTTGGTGCTTGGAAACATGATAAGCTCCCATCATATCTGTGTCTGATATCTGTTTCTGGCTTTTCTTGCAAGGAAAGTGGAAAGCAAATCTTAGTGGGAGCTCCTGTTCCTACCCAAATTTAAAATGGTATCAAAAGGCCAACTGCAATAAAATTAAAAATTAAAAAAAAAACACATAAACCTACATCACAGAATCTTGGACCTGGAAGACGCTTAACATATGAAAGCATTGCAACGCTTTGTCAAATCTTTATGGTTTTAAAAATATAATCTGGTTAAGTATATAAGTGAGAGTCAGTAAAACAGACACTGGTGAAACTTTTCTGTTTGAAGTAGTGCTGCGTGTTTCATCCCTTCTGTCCCCTCCCCCAGAGCACCCTCTGAGACTCCAATAAAAAACCTTGAGATGCTATAGAATAACATTTAATAAGAAGAATACTGAATGTGTATGGATGATGGAGCCAGAGAAGTTGAAAAGCTTGGGTCAGCTATTTAGGCAACTTACCCGAGAGAGATAATAACCTAATGATTTGTTCACTATGACTTATTCACGTATCCGTGTCTCTGTTCCAAAAGGACAAAATTCTTCAAGGTGAAAGATTCAGGATTTTTTTCTTTGTGTTGAAAACATGGGCACACTACCTCTCCCATCATGTGCTCAACCATGTAAGCTGTCTTCGCTGCTGTCCATTCTAATGTGACCTACATAAGAGATAATGCATAGATGAAACTTGTTAAGATTTGACTTGAGATCATTTTATTGGAGAATAGTTCTTTAATCATTCTAAGCTATATATAAATTGTGTTATCAACAATGCTATTAGCATTTTTCATGGCTATTTTAATTTATATTTAAACCAAAGTCTAAAAGTAGCTTGTATTCTAAGTTATTAAGTGTTTATTTAAAAAAGTTTAAAAATATGACAAGGTAGGTTTGTGAGACAGAAAGAAAGAAAAGAAAAAAGAAAAACAATTTGGTAGTTCAAAGCTCTTACTAATAGCAAAGTTCTTTTCTGGTCTTGCAAGAAGCAAAATCTCCCATTGTTATATTATTACACAAAAAGAAGCTTATCAGTTCTTACCACAAGAAATCAAATGTAAACTGGCATTTCTGTGTTCCACAATACACGAAGATCCCAATATCAGTGACTCAGTTCTAGAACATTGTTACATGCTTGCAGAAAACACATTCCCACAGTATACATTTCAAACCCTACAAGCTGGCTTAGATATTCTTACACTGCACTCACAGTAGGGTACTTAAGTTAGGTCCCACCACATGCTGTGCTCTCTTGCTGCCAGCCCAATGACACATGCTTGCTAGAGCACGCTGACCTTCCCATGATAGATCCTACTTATCGTCCACTTTCCTTCACATTTTTATAGATATCATCTACTCCTTAAACCAAGTCTACTTTCATGCTTCTCCTAAATTCGTTATACCACCTTCTTTCCAGATTTCAGTAATAATCACACTGCTTTAACTTAGGTCTGACCACGTCTACCACGAGACCATAGATTATGGTGATCGACATTTTACTTACTTGCAGAATAACTGAATTCATTTTCTATGGCCGCTGTAATGAATTACTGTAGAGTTGGTTGCTTAAAAGATACACATTATTTTGCAGTTGTGTAGGTCAGGAGCCTGACGAGGAACTCGCAACTCTCCCTAATCTCCACAGGCAAAAACTGACAACTTTCCAGAACTCATATAAACAGATTAGACCCACTTGGATAATCCAGAAGAATGTCCTTATTTCAAGGTTGATAATTTTAATCACATCTACAAGGTCCATTTTGCAATGTAAAGTAACATATTTACACATTCTAGGAATTAGGGGGAGGGCAACTTTGGGGTGGTCCAATATTCTGTTTACCACATCGATGTAGACTATTGTGTTAGTTTTGTTAATATTTTATGTTTTCATATTCACAGTAGTCTTTTAAAGAAGTTAATAAAGTGATACTTGGGAATATGGCATAAAAATTTGATGCCAATATTTTCATTTGTGTTTAATGTTTTGGTCCCAAGCTGGTCATAAAATATTATGCTACAATGTACAACGTTTTCTCCATAATTTGTACAGAAGAAGGAAGAAGAGAATTGAGCCCTGACCAGATCCACAAGAAAGCACAGATCACTACAACCACTGTGACTGATTGATGTGGTTCTTAGACCCCCAAATGTATATATTTGTAGCAAGTTATTAGTAATACACAAAATCTATAATAAATATTTTTTACAGTTTAAAAATATTTTAATATCAGTTCAAGGATGGTCTATCAAAATAAGAAAATAATGTTTAATAAGAAATAAATTTTTCTAAAAGAATAAATTACAAAGATAATTCTCAGAATGATGACTAAAATGATGGTTTATCATATTCAATTTCAAAAGAATCAAGTAGACATAAAGCAAGGTATTACATGATGGAAGTCAGTATCACAAATTTTATAAAACATCATATATCACATACTATTAGTAGTCCTATTTAGAATTTTATTGGTTATAGTTTTACATTGATTTAATTTGTAAATGGATTTGGTCTTTATGGTAGTAAAATTCTAAAAGTGTAAGGAATTTATCACTAGTTATAAATATACTTATGCAACATTGAATATTTGTCTTTAAAAGTTCTTGGGAATATGCTTTGACATTCTTCAAATCTCTGATTTGGATCTACCCTTATGTGTTTTCCTTCTTTTTTTTTTTTAATGATATGAAGTCTTGCTCCGTCACCCAGGCTAGAGTGCAATGGCACGATCTTGGCTCACTGCAACCTCCGCCTCCCGGGTCCAAGTGATTCTCCTGCCTCAGCCTCCCGAGTAGCTGGGATTACAGGCATGCACCACCATGCCCGGCTGATTTTGTATTTTTGGTGGAGATGGGGTTTCTCCATGTTGGTCAGTCTGGTCTCAAACTCCTGACCTCAGGTGATCTGCCCACCTTGGCCTCCCAAAGTGCTGGGATTACAGGCGAGAGCTGTGAGCCAATGCACTTGGCCTTTTTTTTTTTTTTTTTTTTTTTTGACAGAGTCTCCCTCTGTCACTCAGGCTGGAGTGCAGTGGCAACATCTTTGCTCACCGCAAATTCCGCCTGCCAGATTTAAGTGATTCTCCTCCCTCAGCCTCCCGAGTAGCTGGGATTATAGGTGTGCACCACCACATCTGGCTAATTTTTATATTTTCAGTAAAGATAGGGCTTCCCCATGTTGGCCAGGCTGGGTACTCCTGACCTTAAGCGATCCACCCACCTTGTCCTCCCAAAGTGCTGGGATAACAGGCGTGAGCCACCCCACCTCGCCCCCTTATATGTCTCCTTATCCACAGAATTGATTCTGAAATACTGCCATTAAAATGCTAAAAGTTATTTTTACATACATTATACGTAGGAACTGTTGCACTCATTTTAATTTTCATGACTATTTCACCTGTTTATTCTCCTTTATCTGTCTAATCTATTACCCTATTTCTTTTTATTAGATGAGTTTATGTAATTGAAACTCACCAAAGTTAAATATAATTATAGCTCACAGTGCCTAATATAGTGCAAACTGCACTTATCTCTTCTAAGAAACAGAAGATAAATAAAAATTTCAGTTATATTTATTTCCTGGGCAATAATTCTCTTCCCGTGTATTTGTGTCTTAAAAGAACATACTCATTAACAGTTTTTGCAAACAATATACATATACATATATTTTTGTACATATATACATATATACAAATATATATGTACATATAGTTTTAAAAATACATATACACACACATATGTGTGTGTGTGTGTGTGTGTGTGTATATATATATTTGCTATGCTACCACCACACAATGAATCCTGCAAACAGTGGCTACCATACCATTAAGTCATACTGACAAAATAGTAATCCTTTTACAAACAAGTCAATCACCAGGAGAGGTAGTTATTGCTGGATATTGGAGAACAGGTTTAAAAGTGTTAACAGCTGTGTCAACATTGCTGCTTAGGTTAGGAACTAAAACATGACTGGATTTTTAGCATATGCCATATTGCAGGTAGTTTGGAATCTCTTCAAAATAGTGAGTGACTGATTTATTGATTTCTGATATTCTACATTGTCCCTGACACACAATTCACAAGGAAATCCAAAATGTATCTATTTATTAGCAGTAGAGAGCAACCAGAGATCATTTAGTCTTATGTGTAACACTGTTATTAAATTGTTCAGCCCTTATTCTTGCTCTTGGTAACATAAGCCTAAGCATTTGCAAGTGTGCATCCTACTTTTCTTGTACAGCAAATATATCAAATGTTCCCATTGCTGGGCTTTTGCCAACTCATAGAGTCTCTCATCCAAAAGTCTTTTGAAAAATTAGATTAGGTCTCTGTAGAGTACCTTCCTGAATGTTGAGTTTCTTACCTTTCAGACTAGCTATCCATCATAAAACATTTTTATTACATTGCAACATTTTCTTTTTTAAATCTCATTTGCTATTTCCTACTGGCTGTTATACGCTGAAAGAAATTTAGTACCCAGGCATATTTCCCAGAAACGGGGCAGAAGCTACGTTCATCAGTTTCAAGTTGTGTCCTAGCTTTTAAGTGGAAAATATTACAATCCATTACATTATTTTACTCTGGAATTTGGGTTGTTAACCTAAAGCACATTAATATCTTTTTGGAGTCCTTATAGATTTAGTTTTCCTGTGGTGTTTCAGTTGTTTGTTGTTGAGACCGAGAGGGAAAAATCTTTGGCTTATGTAATCGTTCGCCTTTCTTATTTTTCAGATTCATAAAATCAAGGGGTTGAAAATGGCATTGTCTAAAGCTCCTTCCATTTCTAACATTCAAAGTTTCCATAATTTGCTAGATCTCCATATTGCTATCTCTATCCATATTCTACAGTGATTTAATGTTTCTCAGTTACGAATGGAGCTATTTAGTGTTTTTCTTAACATGTCATCAATTTGTTTACTGGATATTGAATTTGTCAAAAGTTATTTTTTCATCTTCGTAAACACAAGCAATTGTCCCAATATCTGACATACATATTTAATAATAGTTATGAAATGAATTAATGTGGAAATTTGGCATCTATTTACTGTGGGGAGGCAAAGTTTTAGGAAGGTCAAGTCCTCACTTACCCATGCTGATCTCTGTTTTCTTATTTTCCCAACCTAGGAACCAAGGGCTAGCCTGATGACAGTAGGTTACACTGAAGAAGTCAGGAAGATGGACTTTTCAAACTGACACCAGGAAAAGATTAAGAGCAAACTTCCATCTCATTTCCTACTCACAGAGAAACGAGTTATTAAGAATAAATTTACTCCCATCCCCACATAACTCATCACTCTTAGTTGTATTTCTACCTGTCTTTTCTTCACGTATTCAATACTAGAGGTGCAAATGACTGCCACCTTTCCTGCCACTTTGCTCTCCCAGGCTAGTTTGTCTACCTTCTCTCTGAATCCTTTCACCTGATACCTGATTCATTTATGCCTCTGACCCCTATATCTTTGACTTTTTCCTCTATACTACTGTTCCCCCTACCTATAAGGCATATTTAAATTTTGCCAAAAGAAAATCTGACTAGCCATATGTAGAAAGCTGAAACTGGATCCCTTCCTTACACCTTACATCTTACATAAAAATTAATTGAAGATGGATTAAAGACTTAAATCTTAGACCTAAAACCATAAAAACCTAAGCAATACCATTCAGGATATAGGCATGGGCAAGGACTTCATGACTGAAACACCAAAAGCAATGGCAACAAAAGCCAAAATAGACAAATGGGATCTAATTAAACTAAGGAGCTTCTGGGCGGCAACAGAAACTACTGTCAGAGTGTACAGGCCACCTACAGAATGGGAGAAAATGTTTGCAATCTACCCATCTGAGATAGGGCTAATATCCAGAATCTACAAAGAACTCAAACAAATTTGCAAGAAAATAACAAACAAACCCATCAAAAAATCGGCAAAGGATATGAACAGACATTTCTCAAAAGAAGACATCCATGCAGCCAACAAACACATGAAAAAAAATGCTCATCATCACTGGTCGTCAGAGAAATACAAATCAAAACCACAATGAGATACCATCTCACACCAGTTAGAATGGCAATTATTAAAAAGTCAGGAAACAACAGATGCTGGAGAGAATGTGGAGAAATAGGAACACTTTTATACTGTTGGTGGGAGTGAAAATTAGTTCAACCATTGTGGAAGACAGTGTGGTGATTCCTCAAGGATCTAGAACTAGAATTACCATTTGACCCAGCCATCCCACTAGTGGGTATATACTCAAAGGATTATAAATCATGTTGCTATAAAGACACATGTACACGTATGTTTATTGCAGCACTATTCACAACAGCAAAGACTTGGAACCAATCCAAATGTCCATCAGTGACAGACTGGATTAAGAAAATGTGGCACATATACACCATGGAATACTATGCAGCCATAAAAAAGCATGAGTTCATGTCCTTTGCAGGGACATGGATGAAGCTGGAAACCATCATCCTCAGCAAACTGTCACAAGGACAGAAAACCAAACACCGCATGTTCTCACTCATAGGTGGGAACTGAACAATGAGATCACTTGGACATAGGGCAGGGAACATCACATACCGGGGCCTGGCAGAGGGTAGGGGACTGGGGGAGGGATAGCATTAGGAGATATACCTAATGTAAATGATGAGTTGATGGATGCAGCAAACCAACATGGCACGTGTATACCTATGTATCAAACCTGCATGTTGTGCACCTGTACCCTAGAACTTAAAGTATAATAAAAAAATTAATTAATTTAAAAATAACTTAAACTAAACAAATAAAGTAAAACAAAAGTAAAGGAAACTTTGCAGGTTTTGCTGGTAAACAGCCTACTGCCTTTTATTTTATGGTCAATCATAAAATAAAATATCTATGGCTTTTTCTCCAGTTTCTAAGTCAACTCCTTTCATGCTAAATCCAACATAATATTAATCCCCTGCATACTGTAAAATATTTTCTCTTAAAGTAATATGACCTCTTATCTTCTTATCTTCCAAATCAAATGATTTTTAGTCCATTTAATTAATGTCTCTGAGTAGTTCATTGAATTCCCTCTTTCTTGAACTTGCAACTTCTTTCCTACTTGAGTGTTAGTCTATCATAAGTTTACTTTTCTTTTCTAAATATGCAACGACTTTGTTCTAACATTGTATGAGATGGTGTAGATAGCTAAATTGTCATAATATTTTAAAGTAGCTGTTAATTAGTGTGCGGGTTACTACTACTGTTTTTTTCTTTCTTTCTCTTAAATTTCAATATTTATGGGTTTCTTGGATCAATTTTTCTTTTTCAACCACACAAATTTTCTTTGGGTGATTTCAAAGATAGTAATGTTTTTAACTACCAGCTATTTTATCTCCAATTCTTTTTCTTCTTCTTAAGGAGCTTTCACTTTTAATCTCTACAATAGTCTGAATGTCTGTATCCCTATAAAATTCATCTGTTGAAACCTAATCACCAATAAGGTAGTATTAGGACTGGGGCTTTTTGGAGGTGGTTAGGTCATGAGGGAGGAGGCCTCATGAATATGATTTAATGCCCTTATTAAAGACATCCCAGAGAGCTGGCTTATCCCTTCCACTATGTGAAGTCATAGCAACTGAGAAGACAGGATCTATGAGCCAGGGAGCAGGCCCTTACCAGGCACTGAATCTGCTGGCCCCCTGATGGTAGACATCCCAGCCTCTGGAACGAAAATAAATTTCTGTTATTTATAAGATATCCAATTTCTGGTATTTTGTTATAACAGCCCAAACAGAATAAGAAAATCTCCTTTCCATCATTTCTATGTGTCAGACTCAGAAACTTACTATGAATGTCCTGGTCTAATGTCCTAATTTCTGAACTACTCACTATTTCTCTTTTACTTTTTGCTCACATCCAATTCAAATAATCCTCTAAACTAAACGTTTAGACCATTCTAATTAAAATTCCTTAATGTGCCACAATATGTTGGATTAACATTTATTTGGTAACCATTCTGTGGTAAGTACCGTAGTTTTTGTTTTCCAGACATGCCTGCATTTTGAATATACAATTATACATTCGCAGTTTGTAGAGAGATCACTGTTGTTGACTTAGAAGAGAAAATTGATTGGCGGATTAGAGTGAATTGAGATATTATTCTAATGCCTGGGCTAGATGTCATGAGGGCTACAGCAGTGTGACTGAGGATCTGTGGTTATTTCACATAGAGAATCAGCAGGACATGGTAATTTCTAGAATGAGATATTAGTTAATGGTTTCAGGAATTGGATGGATGATGTTAATATTAATCAGGGTAAAGAAACAGGGACAGATATAATACTGGAAGGTAGGACATAATAGTGAATGCTGTTTTAACCTCTTGAGTTTGAGTTGCCTCTTAGACATCCAAGTGGGCAGTTACAGGAGGCAATCGGATATGGAGTTTTAGCTTTAGCAGATGCAACTGGGCTGATGGTTCTGATTTGAAAGTTAATGGTAGATCATAGAAATATGATTAATCATCAATTATGTACCCCTTCCAGGGTATCAAAGTCAATGTTGACTCTTAAATCCTTGTATTTTAACTCAAGATATTTCCTGAGAATATCTTATTTTAGTTAAATCTTATTTCAACAAAATCAAAATAGATTATTAAATGTAGATTACAAAAAAATATATAAGAACCATTGCAAGAAACTCACATACCAAGGTAGTGACAAACAGAATATAACGTCAAGTTTTGAAGAATTTTAATTGTTTCTTATCTTTCCACACTTTGGGGCCCAGGGAGAACTGGAACTAGATCACAATATTCACTGGATTCATTCTGCTGGAAAGATGCTGTCTGGGATTATCTTAGTTAGCTTCATATGAGGAGGTTCTATTTGGGAAACAAGCAGTTATTATAAAACTGCACTAATATAAATACTTGAAATGAACACTACAGCATGTTTCTCTAGGAGCATGCCATGAAGTCAGGCACAATGGCAAGCATATTGCAGTTACTGCCTCAGATTTACAATGTTTATATGCCGCTCCTTCTGAAATTCATGCCTCAATGTGCTGCTTATCAGCTTGAAGCAGGAAGCTGGTGAATATAGAGAACTGTTACTGTTTTTTTTGGTCCAAGTTTCAAGTTGGGCAGGAAGAGCTGGAATTAGAAGATAGATGTTTCAGTAGCAAAGCTCTTCCTCAAGATAAAGCCACCAGGAGCTTCCAGCTCAGGAAGCGTTCTGCAATTGTGTTTAGGTAAAGGAGGATCTAAAGATTCATCTACGCTTCAGGGGAAAACTCAGAAGACAATCTTGACCATGTGATGACTGGAACAGCAGTCATGAGGAAAAATATGACCAAAACCTGGGCAGGTAATGTGGAGAAGATATGGTTATTGACTTTATTGGGGTCTGAGTTGTAATGGTAGACCGCATGTTTTAAGTATGTGTTTACATAAAAGAGAAAAACATTTGTTTTTCCCTTGCATTCTACCTTCACTTTCTTATTTCCTCAGAACACCTCTGATGATGCTCTTGAGTGTTAGAATGGAAACAAGGCAGGAAAACAGGAGACAGCAGAAGAACGTGTCCACCTCAGCACTCTGGAAGGCTGGTGATTCTGAGGCAGGCAGTCATGAGACACCAGGGGTGCCAACATTTGGAGGCCCCAGGTTTTGACTAAGAGCAGTTTTGCACTCCCTTTAACTGTTGATAATATGAGCTAACTAAATACTTAGTATATTTCAGATATTGTGTTCATAATAAGGGCTTTACGACCATCGTCTAATTTATTTCTTACTCCCCATGAAGTAGGCAGTAGTGTGTCTATTTAACAAACAAGGAATCAATTTATGAGATTTTCAGGGCAACCCGCATAAGATCACACTCCAGGGAAAGGATCTGGGACACGAATCTCAGCTTTCTATTTGACTCCCAAGCCTCTGCTCCTGCGTTCATCATTACATTGCTTACTAAAAGAACCATGCCTTGTCAGTCACTGCAAACAGAATGCTTAAGCTAAAAACAAACACATCTAAACAGCAACTGAAGAAGAAAGAAGTCATCTGAGATTCAGAAGGGAATATCCAGGATAAGGAAAAGGAATATGAGGAAATTCAGTAAAGGGACATAAAGGAAATAAACACATTTGCCAAGTTTAGAAATTCTCTCATCAAGCAAGCGCGGCTTGGGTGTTTCAATCGATCACATTTCCCAGTACATAGAAAATCAGAATCCTAATTGATTTCATTGGCCTCTTTGGCATTACCGTTATCACACACACACAAACAAAGGGCGGATAGAGTAGACCTGGTTCTTCTTTTTTAATGAAGGCTGCGGGCAAGTAGGGAATATTTCTCTCCGGAAATCTAATGCCCTTTCTCTCTTTTTTTTTTAGTCCCTGAATCTCATCCACCTCCACATACACATCAGCGATTAAATATTATACACTGTTCTTACTACCAAATAGGCAAAACTCTCAGAAGCTGATACTGTTTCTTTCTAGTCCATGTGGAGCTTTAAAGAGAATCACTATGCCCCTGGTGGACACTTGAAAGTTGCCTTGACCAAGTAACCTTCTCCCACAGAACTATAAATGGAGACTCCGGGGTGCCTCTTCTTAAAGTTTCTGCTTTGAATCACTGCCATGTTCAACTGAGCAAGTGAAAAAGTGAAAATTCTGACAGTGAAATTGAGATGTGAAGATTCCTGGAAGCCACCAGGAGTACAGTGTGTTTCAGCCAACCAGGAATGGGATCTGTTGGAGCACCCTTCCTAAAGGGAGCAGCTCCCAACATCAGCCACTCTGAAATTTAGAATATCAATTACTGGAAACATCACCTGAAGTACATGTCCAAGATGGTATGAAAGGGGCTTTTCAACTTAGGATTTCATAAAGTTAATAAAAAGAATTATTTTAAGCAAAAAATGACCGTTAACTATTAAGTAAATTGTGTGTTAATAATTGAGTTATATTAAGCATGACTTTAACTTGATATAAATAATATGTGAATATTTTCATAACTTAGCAAAGGATAACTTCCTATTGTTCTTATTGTCTTTCTTTTGGTTAAAAGTTAATTTTCAGACACACTATCTATAATGCTTCTAAATAAAGTGTGTGTGTATGTGTGTGTGTGTAAAATATGCATATTTAAAAACCATTTAGAGTATAAAAACAACGATAAAAATTAGAAAAGCATTGAATATAAAAATGATGATTATCTCAATACAATCAGATAAATGTATTAAAAAAAAAACATCAGAACTTCCATAGAGCAGTATATTAGTCAGCATTCTCTAGAGGGACAGAGCTAACAGGATATATAAATATAACTAATAGGAGATATATATATGTGAGTTTAATAAGTATTAACTCACACAATCACAAGGTCCCACAATAGGTCGTCTGCAAGCTGAGGAGCCAGAAAAGCCGTTAGCGCACCAAAACTGAAGAACTTGCTTTCTGATATTCGAAGGCAGGAAGGGTCCAAGGCAGGAGAAAGATGTAGGCTGGGAAGCTAGGCCAATCTACTCTTCACATTTTTCTGGCTGCTTTATATTCTAGCTGCACTGGCAGCTGATTAGATGGTGCCCACCCGGATTAAGGGTGGGTCTGCCTTTCCCAGCACACTGACTCAAATGTTAATCTCCTTTGGCAACACCCTCATAGAGGCACCCAGGATCAATACTTTGCATCCTTCAATCCAATCAAGTTGACACTCAGCAGTAACTATCACAGGCAGAGAAGTTGTAGCAAGCATTTTACAGAATATTTCATTGAAAGTAACATTTTTATTATTTGTATGGATCTGTGCAGAAACAAAATGAGTGGTGCTATTAAAGAATATGTATGTGCGTGCATATATGTGTGTGTATGTGTATATATGTGTGTATATGTACACATATATGTATATAGGTGTAAATGTGTGGATATGTATACCCTTAATGTTATTAGCAGTGTTATTAAAGGTATGTATATATGTATATATGTACATCTGTGTGTGCATATATGTGTGTATATGTGTGTGTATATATATAAAATATGCATCTACACATACATATATACATACACACAAATACACACATATATGCACACACATATATATATACACACATACACACACATATTCTTTAATAATACCATTTATTTTGCTTCTGCATAGATCCATACAAATAATAAAAATGTTGCTTTCAGTTGAAATATTCAGGAATATGCTTGCTACAGCTTCTCTGCCCTATGGAAGTATTTGTGGGTTTTTTACAAATGTAGTTGATTTTACTGAGATAAGCATCATTTTTATATTCAATATTTTTCTAACTTTTATTTTTTTTTACTGTATGTAAGCCCTTTAATTAATGGTTAATTCTTGATTTATAATATCAAATATTAGCTCCAGCCAGTGCAGTTAGAGACTTGTTACCTTGTCAAAGGTGTACTGCTTAATCTGGAAAGACGTACTTGAAAAAAAAAAAAGCAGAAAATGGATGCTTTCAAAATCATCACTTTCAGGTAGTATGCTCATGGGAAATTCTTATATATTTTTAACTCCTCCAGGAAAGGCAAGCTGTACATGACAGTTACTACTGAGACATCTTGCCTTGTTCTCCTTGAAAATTATAGTTCATATTAGAACCATAGAACTAAAAAGAACTGACCTATCTTTATGGAAGAAGACTCCTTTTCTTTATGTATTGTCTTGATTGAGAATAGTTTAGGCAGACAAGTCAAGAATCGTCAATTGTTTCCTTGAAGATCATACATCTTGCTGGAAGGAGTTTCATGGGTACAGCCTTATGAGCTCCAGTTACAGCCTCAGCCACTGATGCCTTCAGTGATTACATGATCTTTTGTATCTGGGTCATTGCATCCAGACAACAGCTGGAGTTCATGGCGGGGATTTTTTTGGCACCAAAAACACTATTAAAGGGAGAAAGAACAAAAAAAAAAATGCTATATGAATCTTACCAGAAAGTAATTTTATTTTCACAAAATCAGGATGACCACACTACCTCCTCAACCATCCCAGTTTGTCCAGGATGGTCCTCACTAATGCCCACAGTGCTGGCAAAGTTATTAGTATCATCTGCTCTCTCTTTCAACATTTTGGGGGGAGGATTTGGATAATATATTGTAGACTTACCTAATCAAGTGGGAAACAAGGAATGATTCCATTAATGGGAAAGAGCTAGAGCAGTCATTTTCTTTAACTGTTCACTTAATAAATGGACTAAATAACCTGCAGAATGTTGTTTCTTTTCCAAGTTAATTCTAATAAAAATACATTATAAGATGAACAGATATTATTTCTCTCCCCATTTTACTTTCTGATCATGTGCCAGAAATGGAAATAATCTGATATTTAAAAAGAGAGTGTTTAAGATAAATCCTGTTTCGTGCTTCAATTCCAGTCTTGTCTCAATTGCTCTGGGAACAAATGTTGTCTTTATTTGAGATGCAGCAACGTTTCAGTCTTCAACCAAGCAAAGTATTTCAGTTGTAAAGGATTTAAGAATAGAAATAGAAAATGATTCAGAGTAGCACTAGAAAAGGAAGCAGAATATAACAACCTCACTCCTTTCCCCTGGTGGTTTTATTTCTAGGAGGAAGTTGCTGGAAAATTCCAAATCCTGGGGCTCCAAAACATCTTTAAGGTGAAAACTCCTGGGACTTGGCTTTACAGCCTGCAGGATTATATCCTTTAAACATATTTTATTCCAACTACTTGTTGAGCTGCTGTGAGATTCTATATAACTTTAGGGGGTTGGGGAGAAAGAAAGTAGGTCTACAATCTGAGGCCTAATAGGAGTGTTTTTGTCTTTATCTCTTTAGTTTCCTGTTGTTAGAAATCACAGGGAGGCTTTCTGCTACATAAGAATGGGTGTAAAATTCTCTATAAACACTGATGATCATAAGAGTTTTCAAGAAAAAAAATGTGGGACGAATTAGAATAGCAGACAAGTTGTGTCTGATTTTCTGTGTCATAGAATGTCCTTCCTTTGTCAGTTGAGTCTCTGGTCACTTTAAATTAGAACTAAAGCATATTGCTATAGTCAAACTCTGCAGCTGAAATATCTCTTGGTGACACTATACTTTACAAATTGAATTCATAATAAGACTTAATATTTTCATAGATGGTAAAATTCTCTTTTGCTAAAACATGTCTCATAATTCCTTTTTCTTGCCAACAGTGATATTAGCTAGAGAGAAAATCTAAAACTTTCATCATTCCTGACAAGAAGAAAGATGTGGTTTGTCTCTGTGTCCCCACCTGAATCCTACCTCGAATTGCAATAATCTCCATGTATTCAAGGGCAGGACCAGGTGGAGATAATTGAATTGTGGGGGCAGTTTCTGCCATGCTGTTCTCTTGATAGTGAGTGTTTCCTCACAAGATTTGATGGTTTTGTAAGGGGCTTCCCCCTTCACTCAGCACTCATACTCTCTCCTGCCACCCTGTGAAGAGGTGACTTCTGCCATGATGGTAACTTTCCTGAGGACTCCCCAGCCCTGCAGAACCATGAGTCAATTAAGCCTCTTTTTTTTTGTAAATTGCCCAGTCTTGGGTATTTCCTCGTAGCAGCATGAGAATGGACTAATACAGTAAATTGGCACCAGGTAATGGGTTGCTGCTGTAAAGATACCCAGAAGTGTGGAAGCGACTTTGGAACTGAGTAACAGGCAGAGATCGGAACAGTTTGGAGAGCTCAGAAGAAGACAGGAAGATGTGGGAAAGTTTGAAACTTCCTAGAGGCTTTTTGAATGGGTTTTGCCAAAATGCTGATAGTGATATGGACAATGAAGTCCAGGCTGAGGTGGTCTCAGATTGAGATGAGAAACTTGTTAGGAACTGGAATAAAGGCAACCATTGCTATGCTTCAGGAAAGAGACTGACGTCACTGTCCTAGAGATCTATGGAACTTTGAATTTGAGAGAAATGATTTAGGGTGTCTTGTAGAATAAATTTCTAAGCAGTAAATCATTCAAGAGTTAACTTGGGTGCTCTTAAAAGCATTCAGTTTTATGTTTTCAAAAATATATGGTTTTCATGAAAGCCAAGCTTTCTGCTTTACATAACATTATTTCCCATTGTTAATGTCTATACTGTGGTTTAAGAATAATGTAGGCGTTAAAGACTAGATGATAATCCATATTTTCATCTTCAAATACATTGTAAACTCTTTTACATAGATTTTGAGACTGAGTCCCTTGTCTTTGAGACAACCAAAATAACATCAGTATTATGTTCTTTAAATGATATGCACTAATGGGGAAATAAAGAGCATAAAAGTTTGAAAGATTTGCAGCCTGACAATTGTGATAGAAAAGAAAAACCCATTTTCTGAGGAGAAATTCAAGTTAGCTACTGAAATTTGCATAAGTAATGAGGCCAAATGTTAATCACCAAGACAATGGGGAAAGTGTCTCCAGGACGTGGCAGAGATTTACACAGCAGCCCCTCCCATTGAAGACCCAGAGGCCTAGGAGTGAAAAATGCTTTCCTGGGCTGGGCCCAGGGCCTTGCTCATTTGTGCAGTCTCAGGACTTGGTGCTCTGCATCCCAGCTATGGCTAAAAGGGGCCAGCATACTGCTCAAGCCACTGCTTCAGAGGGCACAAGCCCCAATCCTTGCAGCTTACACATGGTGTTGGGCCTGTGGGTGCATATTAGTCAAGAATTGAGGTTTGAGAACCTCTACCTAGATTTCAGAGGATATATGGCTATGCCTGGATGTCCAGGCAGAAGTTTGATACAGAGGTGGAGACCTCATGGAGACCCTCTGCTAGGGCAATGCAAAAGGGAAATGTAGGGTCAGAACAGAACCCCCACATACAGCCCCACTGGGACACTGCCTAGTGGAGCTGTGAGAAGGGGGCCTCCATTCTCCAGATCCCAGAATGGTGGATCCACAAACAGCTCACACTGTGAGTCTGGAAAAAACGCAGGCACAATGCCAGTCCATGAAAGCAGCCAGGAGTGGGGCTGTGCCCTGCAAAGCCACAGGGCTGGAGCTTCCCAAGGCCAAGGGAACCCATATTTTGCATCAGCATAACCTGGATGTGAGACATGGAGAGGAGATGATTTTGGAGCTTTAAGATTTGACTGCTCCACTGGATTTTGGACTTGCATGGGGCCTGTAGCCTCTTTGTTTTTGACCAATTTATCCCATTTTGAACAGGTGTACTTACCCAATGCCTGTACTCACATTGTATCTAGGAAGTAACTAACTTGCTTTTGATTTTATAAACTCATAGGTAGAAGGGACTTGCTTTGTCTCAGATGAGACTTTGGACTTGGACTTTTGGATTGGTGCTGGAAGGAGTTAAGACATTGGGAGACTTTGGGAATGATATGGTTTGGCTCTGTGTGCCCACCCAAATCTCACCTTGAATTGTAATAAAACCCAGGTGTCAAGGGTGAGACCAGGTGCAGATAACTGAATCATAGGGGCAGTTTCTATCATGCTGTTTTCATGATAGTGAGTGAGTTCTCACAAGATCTGATGGTTCTATAAAGGAATTCCCCCTTTGCTCAGCATTCATTCTCTCTCTTGCGACCCTGTGAAGAGGTGCCTTCTGTCATGATTATAAGTTTCCTGAGGCCTCCCCAGCCACGCAGAATGAACTGTGAGACAATTAAACTTCTTTTCTTTCTAAATTTTTCAGTCTTGGGTATTTCTTCATAGCAGCATGAGAATGGACTAATACAAAGAAGCTATGGATTTTTTTTCTAAGATGAACTCTCCAGGCCAGCAAAAGCTGCCATTGAGGACCCTAGACACAGCTGCTAAAGTAGATTGTAAACTTCTTTCTTTACTCTTATTATTCCCAGCTACAAATTAAAGGGTCAGCTTTTTGCTTATATTATGGAAAGAATTCTAAATAGTGGATTTAAAGATATTTGTTTAAACGGTTTTTTTTTTTCCAAATAGCAATTTCAGAAATGGTGATTAATGATTATATTGGCTGGTATGGGCGGAAGCTAGAATCAATTTTCCCCATTAGTGCATATCATTTAAAGAATATAACACTGATGTCATTTTGGTATCTCAAAGACTGGTGACTCAGTCTCAAAGTCTATGTAAAAGAGCGTACAATGTATTTGAAGATGAAAATATGGATTATCATCTAGTCTTTAATGCCTATATTATTGTTAAACCACAGGTATAGACATTAACAATGGGAAATAATGTTACGTAAACTAGAAAGCTTGGCTATCATGAATAAAGCTTAATAAACAAGTCACTATAATTTGCAATAATGGTTCTTAATCCTATTAACTATGCAGTTTTGTCAATTAAATAATATTTTCTCATTTTCCAGACTCTTGAGGTATATGAAAAGCTCTTCCATGTCAATCTCTAGTAGCAAACAATTCCAATGAAAAGCCATCAAAGAGATATGTATAAAAACAATTAAAATAACTACCACAATAACATCACCAACCACCTTTTACTAATGGTCTGATTAGCACTAGTCATCATTTTATCACTTTGCATACATTATTATCACTAAAAAATTATTTAACATCTATGTTACAGTTACTATTTTCCCATTTTACAGATAAAAATTAATATTTTCCAAATTAGCAGAAATGAGATGTTATCTTACTAAGAAGATGGGTGTCTTTTGCAATAAGGATGTGTCCTCTCTATGCATTTTACCTCTTGAACTTCATATCAAGGTTGTGGTTAAGAAGAGAGTACTCTTTTCTTCAATGGGCAAATATCCATGTAACTTTTATTATTAACCTAGTGATTTAGTAAGATTTAGAAATATTAACTTTCTGAAGTGCTTGCTTGATTCCCTGTTAACTTAGGTACAAACACTTATCCTAGCCTTCTGGCAAACATATACATGGATGAATGTCCTCATTCCCATTGTCATGGCTCAGCTCACTTGATCCATCAGCACTCTGTTTAGTTTACTAAAAACGCATTGTAAATGTGCATTTAGACACACACACACACACACACACAGAGAGAGAGAGAGAGACAGAAAGAGACTGAAGGATAGAATTATGATAAGCCTAAGAGCATAGTGTGCTTACCGTACAAGAAAAACTAAAAAACGTGTGAAAAGTCCCTCCGGAAGATTGAGCACGGGTTAGTGTCCTGATCACTGCTTTGTTTATGCTCCTACGGGTTAACTGCCAGGTTGTCCCTAACCATCATCTTTACCTAACGTTCCTACTGATTCTTTTCCAAAGAGGTTTTTCTTCCTTCTTTTCCTAGTGGAAATGTCAGAAAAGCTAGCCTCTGCTTATACTCACTTTTTGATCATTCCTGGAAGTTGAAAACCCGAGAAGCTGAGTACATATTACCAAAACTTTTCTCAGAATGACAGGCTCTGAAAGTCCTTGACATGTATATGTGACTTTAGAAAACAGTGACATAAAATAAATGGATTATCAGCCATTTGTCCTGGCAATAAAGGAACTCCTTGTTGTCCTGTTTTTGGGTTACGACGTCAAAATCTTGCCTAAAACTGATTCTTGTTAAGAAAGGCTTTTTCCAGCTGGTGTGTGTGTGTGTGTGTGTGTGTGTGTAAAGACAACCCCTTCCTTTTATGCTCAGTATTCTAGGGCATCGTGGCTGGCTTCTGCGTGCTTACCTGCATGTTTCTATGTATTTTTTTTTTTTCCTGTTGGAAAGTAGAAGGACCTTCTTGGAACTCCGTTAGTGAGCAATGCTGAGTCACAGCTGCATGTATGTGGGAGTCTGTTATGTCAGGTTAGTTGAGAAGAACAACTGAATAAAGCAGGCAAGCCAATCTTCTGGGAGGCTGACAAACTGACTTTCAAAGGAATGTGGCTTTAAGTTCCAATTTAAATTAAAGGACTAGGAGGCAGGGGCAATGCCAAGCTGTCTCCATACGACTGCAAAATCTGGACCTGGTACAGATGCCTTTTACTGAAAAGTGCCTTTAGTGTCCTCCTCAAGCCATACTTAACAACTAGTGACAAGACAATACGGTCTTGGCGACCAGCCAACCCCCCGGCACTAACACAAGGTTTGCCATAACATTGCTTTGCTGGGTAGGAAGCGTGAGGAGAACAGCTGACAGTAAGGGGTGATGCAGCTGTTCTGTCTGCTCCTGAAAAGGCTGAATGCTAGCAGGGAGGGCTAAAGAAATGCCCTAAAAAATAGACCAAAGCGTAACTGAGTGCTGGTGCTTGGTTGTGAGTGGCTAAACTGCAGAAAGAGCATGGAAACACTGGAGCAATACAAAAAAGTGAGGAACAAAGGATTTTTTTGGGGAGAACATTCAGGACAATAGCATCTAAAATTCAACCACAACTAACCCTCACAACTAAAGGCATATCTGCTCTCTCCTAGTTGCCTTTGGTGTATTTGTAACAAGTGAATGCCTCTAACAGGTTTCCCACTTTTGAGGCTGCATTCTCCAGGGTGCCTGTGTGTTGTTTTAATTGGGGTTTTCGATCTGGGAAAAAGCAGATATTGTTTGAGCCCAGTGTTCTGGAGATAACAAAAGGGACTATATATAATTTATTAACATGTTCTAAACATGTGTGGTTATAAGGTATTATTCTGAGCAAACGGGCAGGTGTGGTCAAAGGTTCAAATTTTTATTTTTATTTTCTTAACAGAATGCAGTTCCTTGCTGGTTCACATGGTGCAGTGAAATCGAAGGGAGATATTGGGTTGGCAAGGTAAACTAGGTGAAATACTCCCAGCAGCAAAGAGTAATTTCATAGCCAGATTAATGTCATAGCCTCCAGACCTATCTGGGGGATTTAAGATGAATTTCAAGAAAGTCAGGCAAATTATTTGGTCAGTAATGCCTAGGGAGATGTCTGACTGATCTGTCCTAGTAAATTGCTATTTAACAAACAATATTAAGCACACGCTGTGTTTTTGGATCTTTGGTAGGCACTTGGGATACCATTTAACAACATTAATCAAAGTAGTTAGAAAATGTTAGCTCGTTGCCAGGTACCTCTCGTAGTGTTCTACATGTATTGGTTAAATCAAGCTCTGCAGCCGCATCAAAGTTTTGTAAGCAATTTTATTAATTTTAATTTTAAAATTATTGTATAAATTATTCTTTTGTATTTGTTATTATTTTGAAGAAACAGAGGGACAGCACACAGACTTCCCAGAGTTGCATTGCATTGAATGTATTTGCACTTAAGCTCTCGGTCTCCAGGGACTAGGTGGCAATTTTGGCACCACATGCTTTCTTGAGAGGCTTCTATCCCTTGGATGTGTACTGTGAATCCCCTTTTTTGATAATTCATTGTTACTGATGTTTCTGCCTCACCTTTCACTATTCGATGTTTCACATAGTATCTATCTTTATATCTATATCTATATATATGTTTTACATATATATTTATTTATGTGTGTGCCTGTGTGTGTGTGTTGGCGGGGGGCATTCCTGCAGATGTGGTAGGTACAATGGGCTTCCAAAGAAAAAGTCTACATAAAAAATGCCAGCGAACCAATACTATGGCTGTGGATTGAGATTGAAAATACCTCTTTGTTTTTTGATGATTGCAGAGTTGAGTTGTACCTTAAAACAACTTCATAACCCAGAAGCTCCTTATTCCAGGATCTTTTTTCAATTTTCTCCTACAAAACCCAATACCCCTCTCTAGAAATCCCCTGCTTGGCCCTGGTTCTAACTGCATTGTCTATGGCTAACACATGTTGGCAGCATCAGTAAAGCTTAGTTGATTAACTATCACATGCACATTTATAGGTTAATCAACCTTACATATCTGAGAGCATCCCAAACAGTTTTGTAGCATCAATAACTCTTCTCCTGAACAGGTGGATGTGAGTAAAAAAGAAACAAACAAAAAAAACCCTTTATTTATGTATTGTATTTAATGAAACATTTCCAAGCTCTATTTCTCAAATAGCAAACGCAGTCATGCCAGATTTTAACTACTGTCTTTCAATATAGAACTTACCTCTTATACTCAACCCATCCCCTTAGACCTGATATTTTAGTGCATTGTGCAGGAAATGAGGAAATAAACAGCAGAGTACTATTGACGGAGCTTCTCATGTCTGTTGGAAGCAGTCCTGGACCAGGCTTCTCTTCCCTTACACATTCCAGACTCTGATATTCCATCGTAGGAACAGCCCTTTCCTTGCACTTGTCCAGGATTGATGAGTATATAAAAAGCTACTTATCATTGCTTTGGTTTCATATATACACTTGTCAACTGACTACAAGCTCTGGGAGGGCCTGAATTGTGTGTGTCTTTACTATTGATTTTTCTTGACATTCAACACAGTGTCTGAGTCTTTAATAGGCTCATTAAAATTTTGGTAAATGAATTATCCTTAGAATTTTCTGAATATCAATGGTTTTAATAAGCCAGAAGGTATTAACTCTCCTGTTTTTGATTGGTGGAGAGTGCATTCTTTCACTGATTGTTTTCAAAGTCCTAGAGCACTTATTTCAAGACTTGTTCTTCTGATCTGAGGGCAATCTCAGAATTTATAAAGTTCAACCAGTCATGGTGGCTCATGCCCGTAATCCTAGAATTTGGGAAGGCCAAAGCAGAGGGATCACTTGAGTGCAGGGGTTCGAGATCAGCCTGGGAAACATAGTGAGACTCTGTCTCTACAAAAAATTTTTAAAAATTAGCCAGGCATGGTGGCGCATGCCTGAGGTTCCAGCTACTTGGGAGGCTGAGGTGGGAGGATCGCTTCAGACCAGGAAGTAGAGGCAGCAATAAGCCAAGATCACACCGTTGCACTCTAGCTTGGACAACGCAGTAAGACCCTGTCAAAAATAAATAAATAAATAAGTAAATAAATAAATAAACAAACAGAAAATATGAAGCAATTTTCCAAGAAGCATTGTCTTCATCAATTAGGCTTTATTTCTGAACTAAATATGGCTCTGTACCCAGCATTGACTCCTTAATTTCTGATCTGGTAGTTCCTGCTCCTTCTTGGTACAGTAGCTTTAGTGTCTGACTCTAACATGCCTGAAACCCTGTTTTTCTACAATTTAGATACCATAGAGCCTTATCCAAGATAACGTTTTCTGTTGAGAAACTTTTGTTTTTTTTCTTTCTTCATTTTCTGTGACACAAGCACAAGAGTTAGCTCTCTTGAAGTGAGATCAGCAGATATGTAGGTAAATAGTATGCAGTAGGAATTTGCATTCCTACTATCCAGGGATGTTAATATGACATATTGCTTAATTAGGAGAGTAAGACTTTAGCAGTAAAAGCTCATCTCTACAATTACTTCTTTGAATCAAATTTCCTTACATACAGATCAAGGACTTTTATCTAACATGCCACTCTTGAAACATTAAAATGTGTTCATTTCATCTTTTATTATTAGTGTTTTATATTAGCATCCCTATGTACATACAGTTGCCACCTAATGAGAGGAATTTTTAATGTGACATAACTTAAATATAAACCACACGTATGTGGCCCTTTTCTTATTGCCCCCTATATTTTGAGAAGGAAATAAAAGACGTTTTCTCTATATCAGGTCTTTTTCCCACACTCGACTTCCCACCTTCCTCTCTCCACTCCTATTTTCTCCCTGCTTTGTGACAGAAAACCCTATGGATAGAAGAGATTTTCTAGGAAAAAAATGTGTTTTAATATTGCAAGGGATGATGAAAGGGTGAATGAAAGTGTGCCACAGCATGTCAATAGGGTAAGGGTTTTAGAAAGTTTTCTATCTTTAAAAGATTAATTTTCTTCTCATTCCTTCTTCTTCCTAGAAATATAAGAATTCAGGAATTACTGAGCTATTAATCTCCAATAATTCACAATTCTCAGAGGAAAACTGAGGTAGAGCTATAAAATCTGGTTTCAACGTCTTGCCTAAAATCAGGATACTTCATTCTTAAAAGTCAAAGAGAACAAGTATGCACAAGTATGCATTTAGCAATCTTTTTAATAAAAATTAAGTATGATATTTTAATAAAAGAAGATATAAGTTGTATGTATGGCCAAAGACATTGAAAAATACAGTCAGTCAACTTGACAAATTTATGAAATTCTCTCTTCTTGAGGAAAGATATAGGAGAGGTATTGTTAGTTGTTAAACTTTTCAGGAGTTAGGGGAATAAATTGAAAAAGTTAATGAAACAGCTTCAATTTCTAGAAATATGATCAACTAAATATCCTGAAAAAAGTCCTAGTATATATATATATGACTAGGATTTTTTTCCTATAATTAAGATTATTTTTTCATATATGAATATGAAAGAAAACCCAGCAGAATTAGCAAGAAATAAGAAAAAATATCAAAGGACAAATATTATTGGCCAAATCCTAGAGAAATAAACAAGCACTAAAACGATGACTCTCTGGGGTCATCTACAGACTTGCAGTTTCCTAGAACTTTCACTTTAATAGGCTGCTCAATGGGACAGTTGACAAGGCTTATGACCCACTATATGTGGGAAACTGTGTCAGAGGCACCACATAAAGTGGGCTCCTCCCTAAAAGCAAAACACACAGTGTATGTGCTGGAAAATAAATCCACACTCCAAAGGGAGATATTGAGAAAATTTGTGTTTCCATTTTAACTCAGAATGGAGGGAAAATTATCTGCAATATGATAACTTAAACATAAGCAGCTATAACCTTCATGCAGGCAGGCGACCCATTCCCACTCCACCTGTGGAGCTACAGAAATCCCAGAGCAAGAATCAAATGGGAAGAGGTCATAACATGGCAATGACAATGGCACTTGGGTAGAACGAATACAGATACCTCTGGTAGAGCAACCTTAAATGTTATTCAAGCAAGGACAAAGAATTCCTACAGATGACTTTTTAAGAGACATGAGCTAAGAACAACAACAGATCACAAAGCACATGAGCAAACAAACTGCTTACCCTGTCAATGGAATCAATAAAAAGCAGCATCACACATGCAAAAAACACACAATTTGCAATTAATGGATAAAAAAAGAAATAAGTGTGTTGAAATATTTAAGGAATTAATTTGTGATAGATTAACAAAAATAAGTATCTCTGTGACTGCTGATGCCATGGACTTAATGTTTTTATCTCCCCTCTGCCCCCACTTCCCACCAAATCCATGTGTTGGAGCTCTAACATATTTGGAAATTAGGTATTTGGGAAGTAATTCGGGTTAGATGAGATAGTGAGGGTAGGGCCCTGGTCTTATGAAATTAGTAAAAGAAATATCAGAAGGCTTGTTCTGTCTTCTCCACTATGTGAAGACACAGCAAGATGGCAGCCATCTGCAAGACAGGAATAGAGCCCTCACCAGGATCCAACCATGCCCACACCCTGATCCCCAACTTCCGGCTTCCAGAACTGTAAGAAATGTGTTTCTTCTAACGAAGCCACAGAGTTTGTGGTAATTTGTTGAAGCAGACCAGGCATACTAATACAACTGTAAAGATCATCTCTGGTTTATTTTTCTCAAATTCCCAGACAGCTAATTTTACTTTCTTTCATATGTTTTGATCCATATTTGCTTTACGTAAAAATCTCAGGCCAATTCTCCATATTTTGAGAATTACAGGCTTCATCCTCTTCTGACCACTGCAGAGCTCTTAAGGGAAACATCTTTGTTAAGAACATGATTACCTCTCACTCCCACCATGCAGCCAAATCTTTAGCACAAATTCTCCATCTCTAGTTTCTAACAACTTGTGTAATTTCAGCACCAAACGGTTTCCTTTCCTTACTTAAGAGTTCAACAGTATACATTAAATTATCATTCATTCATTCATTCATCATACATTTATTTAATAAATATTTAGATAGTCTACTCTATATACTGCACATTTAGAGTGTATCAATTAACCATGACGACCACTGCCAGGACAACAATAAATAAAGATGCTTCTCCTTGTGATTATACTATAGTGATACATTATAGTCCAGGGAGACATGGACTAAGGAATAATCTTAGCAAACAAGTGAATTATCAACCATGCTGGAAGGTGATAAGTGTTATACAAAATTTAGCTGGGAATGTTGTCATTTTAGTAATTTGTGCTCGCCATGATAGATCTAATTAAAAAGATAACATTTGAGCAGCGACCGAATAGAGGCAGTTGAATCTGCATGCCCATATTTTGGGGAACAGTGTGTCCATCAAAGCACAGCCCTTGAAAAGCTCTTCAGAATGGAGTCTGCCTGGAATCTGGAATGTTCAAACGTTCACAGCAGCCTTGACAGTAATAAGGCTGCCACGACTGAGCAGAATGAGCAGGAGGCAGCTCAGAAAGAGACAAGATCAGAGAATGGTAGCAGGGATAGGTAGAGGAAATAGAGTTAGTGGGACTGCACATTAGAATAGGGTTTTTGTTTTGTTTTATTTTAATTGCTAAGATTTTTGTCTTATTCTGTTTGCATTTCTAACTAGTTGTTTCTAGTTAGAGGTCACACTGGCTCTGTGGTCAATATTATTGCCTAGAATATTCTTTCCCCCTTTTAAATATAACATTTTCTTTATGAACCATAGCTTAGTACATATTAATTTATAACAATACTGTTATTAAAGATATCAGAGTTAGTTAGGTAACTAGGCCACCATATCTTGCTAGGAGTGAAGTGAAAGCAGTTATCTACACTAATATAACGTATCTATACAATTACATTTTCAGTCTCCTGTGGGAAATGGATAGGACCTAATGTCAGTAGAGATAAGTAACTGGCATAGAGAACGTGAATCCATTGGAAACTAAGGCTTTCTCTTATTTCCTTATTTTTTGGAGGCATGAAGAATAAATTTCGCCTCTGAAAGATAATAGCAAACCTTTCATTACTCACTCTGATCATTTTTTGTGTTCCTTAAGGTTGTATAATTTATCTACTATTATCCTCTGTACTCTCACAGATATAACCCTTTTCGATGATATAACACTGATTGCTTTGTACAACAGTTTACATGATTTCCTAGTTCAACAATAAGTGCCTTGAAAACTGTAAGGGTATCTTACTCACCCTTGTTCTTCTGTACTTCACTCGTAAAGGTAACCACTCAATAATATTTGTTTAGTTAATGCTGCTGTATCACAACCTTTCATATTTACGATACCTGATGGATCTAAGAATTGCATCTAAATGGAAGAAGATGGTTGCATCAATGACGTATTTGCTTGCTTTAATTTGACTTAATGGTGTTCCTGAACACCAAAACTTAGTCTAATAAAGATGAGTGAGAAAGAGATTCTGCAAAGCAAATATATTAATACATATTTTTAGTGATTGTATTTCTTTAAACATATAATTTGAAGTTATATTTAAAGGATTCGTGTGCAGTTTGCTTTATTTAGCAATTTATGCCAACTATAATAAACTGTGCATATACATGTATTCTTAAATCTAAATAATGATGATTTTCCAATGAAAAGTTAAGACAAGCAGGACTTACTCTTGGACTTAAACTTCAAAATATCTGTAAAATGGAAATTTTCTTAAAGAAAAAAATTGCTAGAAATATTAAAGATGAACATTTAAAAACATAAAATTACTCATTTTCTCTAGCCATCTTATTAGTTATTTTTTAAAGTATGGCTATCTTTTAGTCCCTGCACACAGTTTTAGATACCTTGTCAGAGTTTTATCAAGCAAAAATGACATCCTGTACTAGTTCAATTATAACACACTAATAAAAGCCTGTTTCTGTGTATCAAGTCATGACTGAAGAAGAGATTTTCTTTAACTACTTATGTAGTGGCTAACACACCACCACTGTTTTGTAGGCAGTCATACTTTTAAATATCTGGTTTTATTATCACCATACATAAACAACTTCTTATCAGACGAATAGAGTAATATAGGTTCAGATGATATGAAAAAAAAAAAAGTTTAGTCTGTAGAAGCCAAATAATCCTAACTCCAGTGTTGTCTATTTTGGGATATCACTAAAGAACTCAAACGTATTCATCTTATCTTCCTATGTCTCTTTCTCATATAATAGTTATTTTAAAAGCCAGCAATTTCATGATGAAATTGAAATATTCATTCAAAATTTCAGTTTCTAAGTATCTTTCCCAGAACTATTTGAAATTAAAGAATAAAATTGTCACCTTTTATTACATGAAACCAGAGATTTCGTTGAAAATCTCGCAGGTATTCGATATTTACAAATTTGATGTTTTAACATTCTATACATGTTAAATATTTTAAAACAGAAACAGAACACTCTAATAAATTAATTTTATTTATTTGTGTTTCAGCTCTCAGAATAAACATTCTTTCTTATCACGGAATACAATAAATGTAGGCTTCTTGTAGTGAAGACTGGAAAGTTGCCCTAGGTTCATTTTCTTTCTTTTTCTCTTAATTCTGAATTGACGTGTGATCATAATTTACATCTACACGTTCTGAAAGAGGATTTTTCTCAATAATGTGCAACTGTGATCCAGATTCCTCAATTTCAAATTAGTATTGTTCATTAACAAAATTCTGGTGTTTTCATTAACGTTATATAAATAGATGTTAAAACTGAACTTATTAACAAATAACAGTAAAGTATTTTTAGAATCCGTTTATTAGGTTGAATCTTCAATTAGAATTTTTGTGGAGAAAGAACAACTCTGCTTTGAAAGAGTCTGGGTGTGGTGAAAGAAGCCACCCCTCCCCTCTGCCACCGCAGGAGGAGCATACTTCTCCACCCATTGACGTTGGGCTTGATACTATCCACTTGCTTTGACCAATAGAACTTCAGTGAATAGGGCACAAGTAGAGGATTAAACGCACTCAAGAAGTTGGGCTTAGCTCATGAGCTCAGGCAATTTATTATGAGAAAAACTTTCCTGAAGTAGCTGCGATACTTTCAGCCTGAGTCCCAGAATGAAACTATGTGAAGCAATCTTGAATCCAAGCCACAGGCCAGAGCCATCTCTGATGAATGCAGACTCCATACTTGAGTAGAACTATGCAGGTGACTCCCCGCAATCATGTGCAAAAGCCAAAAAGCTTACAGTTGTATGGCAGAGGCTTTTGGTTTATTATTTAGCATTTGTGTCAATTGCTAGGTAAAAACACTTCCAAGAAAAGTTTGAAAATTGCCACAATACATCAAAGGAAGAAAGGAAGGGAGGGAGAAAGTAAGGAAGAAAGGTAGAATGGGAGGGAGGGGCAGTAGTAGAAGTAAGAAAAGAAGAAAACAGATTTTTTCTGTCTTTGTATTAAATACAAAAAGTTAGCAAATGAAGTCTTTCAAATGGGGAAATGATACATTCAAGCTGGATTAAGGAATTAAACTTTTTTTTGTTTTGTTTTGTTTTTCTGAGACGGAGTCCCGCTCTGTCGCCCAGGCTGCAGTGCAGTGGCGTGATCTCGGCTCACTGCAAGCTCCGCCTCCCGGGTTCCCGCCATTCCCCTGCCTCAGCCTCCCGAGTAGCTGGGACTACAGGCGCCGCCACCACGCCCGGGTAATTTTTTGTATTTTTAGCAGAGACGGGGTTTCACCATGTTAGCCAGGATGGTCTCGATCTCCTGACCTCGTGATCCGCCCACCTCGGCCCCCAAAGTGCTGGGATTAAAGGCGTGAACCACCACGCCCGGCCAGGAATTAAACTTAAAAAAAAAACTCCTGTAAATTTAACAGGCATTTCAATATTTCAGTGGTATATTTAAAAAAAAAAAAAAAAAAAGTTTAGTAGATTTTTTGTCACTTTTCTGGTCTTTGTTACCCAAACCACACAACTGCACTAATAAGATAGAAAAATCAAACGTCTCAGAGAAGATTCTTTTAATACTTATAAAATTAACCTAAGAAAATTATTTCTGTATTTTTGCTGTTAGGCCATTACCTTGTTATGGGTACAGGCTCTGACTTTTATAAGTTTAGTATGCTAATGATTCCTTCACTTGGGATCCATAAAAAATATATGCAGTGTCTTTCCCATTAACTGCCAGACTTTCCAGATTTTTCTGGTTTTCTGAATTATTAAAACAACAACCCTTGCTGACAGTTGTTGCCATCAGCATCACACATTTATGAAGTACATATATGCTTCCATCAATGTTAGATGCTGTACAGAGTGAGTTTAAGACCTGACCCCTGTAATCTACAGAAAGACAATCTTGTAGAGAGAACTGTGAGTGACATGATTAAAATGAACATGTTTTTAACTTGTGAAGAATAAAATAATTTGTATATAAGAAAAGAAGCAATTGATTTTTATGTGGTAGTAAAGGAAGAAACTTCACATTTGTGTAAGATGGAATCTTGGAAGAGACTTCATTAACCTAAGAAAGAATTTCAGAGAGGTTTGGATGAAAATATTAGGAAACTAGAAAACACTGAGTTGTTTGATTAAAGTAATGGAGGCTGTGGACAGAGAAGTTGGTAGAGCAAAGCAGGGCAGGGGGATTTGAGCTAATGACAATTAACTATTATTGATTCAATGTCTAATAGTATGGCAGTTTTGCGATATTTGATTGGTAAATTTTTATCCTGGAAATATTAAGTATTAAAATAATTTTTTACACTTTCTGGGCTTGCTGAATTGTCAGAAACACATACACATTTACACAGAGACAACTAAATAACACAAGCATTCCTCTTTTTTAGTAAGATATTCAGTACGTAGTATAACAGAAACCACCACCACCACCGACCTTTGCCTCATCTATACTCTCTTGGCATCACCAAAGGAGAATGATTACATTAGACTGGACAGAATGTGAAAGTGGTGATGAAACTTATAGTTTACAACTGAAAAGGGTTGCACTGGAGAAAATTATAAAAATTTGTCTTTCCATAAAACTTGATAAAAATGTAGCTCCTGGGTTATGTCTGCTTGTGTATTCTCACTTCGATCACATTGTATCATATTGGAAACATGCATAGATTAGTGGTGTGTGGTTTATAAGGTTTGTGTGTTAAATGCTATTTTATTAACTGTTTAGAACAAGTGTTGCACTAGGGGATTTTATTTAATTTGAGATTATTTTTATTCTTAATATTTCTAACTTATTGAAATTTGACATAAAATCTCGGCTTCCCAGAGATGAATAAAACAGAATATTTCATACACTTACTCGAGACAGCGTTAAAGGAAACTGAAGCCATGAAAATGTCATGATGCAATTTAGTGAAAATTTATCTTCACAGGGAATTGTTCAATTACAAGTGAAATGAGATTGGAAATAATCTTTTCTTCTATAAACCTTACACCTGGAAGACAATACATCTGTTTAATATGTTCTATTTGCAAAATTCTGATCTGTACCTCCTAGATTGAATTAAACAGCAGTCATGTATGGTATTATTGATACCTTCCCAAAAACTAAATAATCACAATGATACATCTCACACATTCATTTTAATTAGTCCTTTCATTATGAAAAAATAAATTGTTGTTACTTTATTTTGTGGTTGAAAATGTTTAAACATTAAAGACTCAGGTATTTTATATTTCAATTTAACAAAAAACACACATATATCTTCTTCTGTAATCTAAAAATGCATACATACACATATACACACAACATATACACTTAGATTATAAAACTAAAGATTCTTATTTTGTATATATTTGTTGTATATATGTTATATATATGTATCTCTAACTATATATATTCCTAGTTTTATATCTATGTATGCACACATATATAACATATATCCTTAGTTTTATGAACATAAACATTAAAGTATTTTAAGAATTAAATATTTTTTAATGTGGATCCTATTTTCTCAGTGATTGCCAATATGCGTCTGAGACTTTATTTTTTTAAAAAAGAAAACCTCTGTTTGTAAAGTGACAAGTTGAAGGAGGAAAAGTATGCAACGTCAACAGTGTTGTTTCTGTTCTGAGAACATCCTATGAGACTGGTGAACCAAACAAAGAGTATTGTACTCAACTTTTCTACCCTTTCTCGTATTATTTCCCACCATATTCTTTATATCAACCAAACTGGTAACACACCCTTTCTTAAGCCCTACAGTACCCCTCACTCTGTTTTTTCCCAAGCTGCTTTCTTTGTTTAGTCTGCATTTATCCCATTGTTTTTTTCATTTCCACTCCTTAAAATTATGTAAGGTCTTTAGGTTATCACAAACCAGTTCAGGGAGGAATGTTTTATAATCCTTCTGCTTGCCAACTGAAATGATTTTTTTCCTTTATTCGAAGACCTAATATTTTCATGTGTCTCTTTACTTTTTTTTTTTTTACATTCTTCATATAATTGTTATATGTGCACTTGTAGAATATTCTGGATTATAAAGTTGTTATTTTGATTTATTATTGTCTTTATCCATCAATGTTTTCTTTAAAAATCCAAAAGAAAATTATAATTTACCTTGGTTATTACTTTAATGAGTAGGGAATGATTGATATTGATGTTGGTATTACTGACAAGGATACTTCTTAGTTCTTTGTAATTATTACACTGTGTCATGTTTCTAGTGAAATACTGAATGCTAAATACTTCCTTGCTCCAAACCCTTATCGGTATTACTATGCTATCATAATTACTTTATATAAGCCAAGTTACCTATCATATTTAATTGGAAAGATACATTTTTCCTAAGAGGTAAATAAAAGATTAATGTTAGAGCACATACCAACAGACAAACTACTGGGAATACTAAACTTTCTTGATGAGTCTGTTCACTTATCTGTAGCTGATTCTGAATCTCTAAGTGTTCTTAGACTGTTCAATTTTACTTTGGTACCATTTTAAGCCCTGGGAGTTTTTATATGCTTACATACAATGGAAAGTTTTCTTTGACAGGACACCAGGTTAGTAATTTTCTTCCATTCACTACGCAAGAAGCAGATAATTTAGAAGGTAGACAGCTATTTTTTGTGAGACAGAGAATTAATGACAGCAACTAAATGTTCCTTTCATTTACTATTGTGATTTCAATGGACTGGGAAACAGTTAGAAGTGTATTAATGGAAACAGATGTCAAAAAACATTGTTACAATTGTTACCTTTTATAACAATAACATGAAATTACTTGATAATACATTCTCCTGGTCCCTGAAAATAGACACAGGAGATATTTATAAGATGTAAAATTTACATTGAACATTAATGTGTTGCTTTGTTAATTAGCATGCATAATTAGTTGTTTCTTTTTCACCTATATAAAGTTAAAAAATAAAGTTTTGTATTAGTATTTTTAGATGCAATTTTAAACATGTAAAATTCCCAACTTGTAAGAGGCGCTTTGCTTACTTACAAACTCTGACATCTTGATCATATGACTCCTTAGATGGGAGCCACAACTGTTGTCAATATCTGATGTTTCTAAGTATTTTAAACTGAATTAGACATCACGTTTTTCTCTCTGGGAACTAACTAGCACACTGTTAGCACCCAGTGTGCAATTATAAATTGTGATACATTTGACTGAAAAGGCTGAGGAAGACCACGTCTTATGCCAATCTCACAGATTAGTGTAGGAAATATGTGTGGATTCAAAATCATTCTTGGCAAACACAACTGGGCACTTCAGAATAGTACTAGACAACAAGGTCCATATATTGTGATCAGGAGTTTTGGTCAGAGATACCGGGCACCAAGTGGAACACTAGTGAATGGAAAAAATAAACTTTGCTTAATTTCAGTCTTCGATGTCCAACAGATCACTTGCTTAGAGGATTCATTGAGCGTGAGCTGCAAAAGAGATACTGATGGCCAGATTAAATGTTAACATATTTCACTATTAAGGCTTTTCTCAGTTATCAATATTATCTGGTTGTGAGCATATTGACTATATTGGTATTATTCATTTTGACAGCTCAAATTCCAAACACATAACTGAGCTTCGAAGACATCCTTAAACTATCCCTTCTGGGCATTTCCTCATGGGATGAGGTAATCATAGTCAGAAAACCTGAGTTGGCAAACTCACCTGTTCACTGCTGAAATGTGAATACCCAACTGCCTAGATTCAGGGTTTAACTCCTCTGCCTTTCAACTAACAATGTCGTGATAAACCGCCACTCATCTTTGAGGATCGGTTTCAGAATGGACTGTGTTGTGGTGGCTTAAATATTTCCTCCCCCCATAAGATAGGTATAATGTTTTACTCTCTTATCTTGAAGTAGTAGGCTTTTGAATGAGTCAAGTAAACTTTCTTTGATTGTGAGGAAATATACAGAAAAGATAGTTTTGGAAATCTTAGAAGCTCAGTGATGTGTTTGAAATAAGAGGTGTAAAAATAAACAATAGCACAGTGGGTATGCTCATTAATGTTACAATCTGGTGAAGGAGAAAATATAAATGAGTAATAAAAATATAGAGTGATTAATACTATAAGTGAGAAATGCACATACAAGGGACGGTCAACTCAGACCTAGAGATTCTGATACTTTCCAGAGAAAATGACTTCAAGTTGAGAACTAAAAAAAATGAGTAGAGGTTTGCCTGGTGAAAGACAGAGGAGAGAAAGTTTTAGAAAGAGGAAACAGCTTGGGCAAATGATTGATGGGAGAAAGTGTTTTCTTGCATCTGGAAGGAGTTCAGTGTGACTGGAATATAACATGTGAGAAATGGAATTGGGCACAAAGGAAGTGAAGGATAAGACAGAGCCAGAATAGGAAGAGAAACACAAAGCCATCTGAAGATGTTGTAGCTATACTGAGGGCTATGTGAAGCTTCTTTGTATGGTCTTAATTAGGGAATGTCTCAATATGGGTTTCAGAAAGATCATTCCAGGAGTAGCGAATGGAGTGGCCAAGTCTGAAGGTGTAGTTTTAGTGGATGTGATGGTCTACTGCTTAGGCAACAGCTAATGGCAGCCTTAAGGCTGGTGTCAGTGGGAATAAAGAGCTGTCCCCACGAACCTAGTAGTTAGGAGGTGGCACTGAGCCCGACTTGATTAGTTCCTGGCTATGGGGTTGGGGTGGGATGAGGATAATTGAGGAATCAAGAGTGACACCCAAGTTTCTGACCTCAACAAATTATTTTTATTGAGTTTCATCATCTGTGCTTCATGACGAGTGACAGCCATATCTAATCAAGTCAAGACTCTCATTGATCCAGACTAAAAAGCAATGGGAAAGGTTTCTCCAGTGTGAAAAGGCATTCTCTTGTAATTGTGGGGAGGAAGGTTTTGAAATATTCTCATGCTCCCTTCGGGAGACTCTGACAAATGTGGATGTCTTTCACCTCCCACTCTCAAGTGCTGCCATGGAAAGGTACAAAATTGCCAGTATGAATAGGAGTATGCCCTATCCTTCAGATAGTCAGTTTAGAAGCACTAATGAAAGGTTAAAAAATGATTAGGACTTCACATTTCTTTCTTTGTAGATTGACCATTACTCATGCAATCTATAGCTTCTCCAAATGTTAATCTTATCCCCTCTTCAGCTTCTCTTCACTTCAGTATTTAGTGGGCATCTGCTATCAGTCATAAGTAAATACGCACGATTGTCTCCTGAAGGAGCTCTCAGTTTGAGTCTTACCTCTTCAAATCACAAGCAAAAAATGCCTAATACAAAAAGGACTTATTCTGGGATTATCAAGTACCAGAAGATTAAATGTAGATTTAAACCAGCTAGGAAGGGGCAAACACTTAAATGTAGATTTAAACCAGCTAGGACGGGGCAAACATTCAAAGAAAATACCAGGTACAAGAGAACATAGCACTTTAAATTCTGAAACCTGCACATGGTAAGTAAAAAACAAACAAACAAACAAAAATACTGAGTAATAGGAATAAAATGGAAAAACTGCCTGGCTCACAAGGATTTCAGCAATACTGCTATCCCCATAACCTCCACTCCTCAAAAATCCTTTGAGTAGACACCATTGCTCTCTCTACTCTCACTTATTATATGGTGCTCATGAGCATTGGCTGACCCCATCTCATGGGCCATGTGCTTGGTTTAAGGGTGCGATGAGACTCAAGCTGAGATATTCAAAATAAACCCTCAGAATTTTCAAACTGTAACTGACAGCAGAAAACTCCTTTTTTTTTTTTTTTTTAATGAGAAACTGGAAATATATGAACTAAAGGCTGGCCAAAGCTCTCTAAACTACTATGTGGATGAAACCGTGTATAATAAGAGAACATAAAATTTCCCCACAAAAAGGTGCAAAATGTATAAGTGCTTGGTTTAGTTTGTCTCAGCTTTACCATTCATGGTTTTGTATATGACCTAATCATTGCTTTTTCTATTTCTCACCTAAGTTTCTTTATTTTTGTTCTGCCTATGTATTCAAAATTGCCCATATATGTGGAGATCTGAGCAGTCTTGAAGCCAATCAAAGTCTGTATGTTTAGCAATCGCTACGATTGAGAAATACCTACATTGCCTACATTTGGGGATAATTTTGGTATTCAAGGGAACTTCACTTACTAAATGCAAAGTCAGTATATAAGCTTCAGGTACTTTTATATTCTAATTCTCTCAATAAGTTGTCCAAAAAAATAAGTGGAAAGAATGAATAATATTTCCAAAAGTCCCTTGCAAGAGAAACAAATTTGTAAATTTAATAAATATCAATTATAATTCAAGTGAACCTAATGAAAACAAGATCATTATTGTGCAATATAGAGTATGTGTTTACTTAAAACTTTTATCTGTCTATCACTTTCGTAATACCAGAACCCTTTTGGATAATTTTTGGTTACTTGTCTTCATTTCTGAGAAGTCCAAGATCAGTAAAATTTTTACTAGCAGTAGTTACGAATTTACCAGAGTTTCGTTTTCATTTTCTCAATAAGATTAACTGCCCCGAACTTCCAGTAATGTTATTTATTTTCACATTTTCTCTGGTCCCCAAATACTAAACTCTCTCCTCCCTCACTCCAGCAAACTCTCCTTCTGTCAGCACTTGCTGGGTTAACCAAAGAGTAATTGTTGACTTATTTCAATACAATTATTCCAGACTGGAAATACTAGCATTTTCCTAATTCATGACATAGATTTATCATTTTACACAGCTAAAAATGTCTTGCATTCTATTTTTCAATGTATTTTTATTACCTGAATTCTGAAGGCGAAATATAACAGAAGTTGGGATTATACAATAAGAGAAATAATTACATCGCATATGTCTCTAGAGACTACAGAAGAAAGTCAGAGAAAGAGAAATGTCTTTGTTGTCAAGATTTTTTTTTTTGTTATTGTTGTTTTTACTTGTGGGAACAAAAAGTAGCTCCAGAAAAAAGAGAAATCATTATCAGTATTTGAAAATAAGAAGATGAATAATTTTGCCAATATTCTTGCATTGATGCAACAATTATACATCAATTTCAAAGAAGGAGCAGTTAGGTACATTCAATTCTCTAACTCTGAGTGTCTTCAGATACGATTTTTGGTCTTTAACTCTTATGGTTTCGCCTTTTTTAGAGACTGCTGAGGTGACCATCAGGGATAATATATGCCTATTTATTTGCATTTTTAAGCCCTGGAAAATTACACAGACATAGTAGACTGTCCTGCAGCTGTGGAAGATTCATTGCTGGGTCTCAAAAATAATGGTCGGAGCCTCAAAATTAAGCTTGGGTTTTTAAAATGGAAAAGTGAACTACATCCCAATATAATATCAAAATAGACATGTGGAAAATTTAATATTTTTGACTAATTTCCATAAACAATACTAATGTAGATAGTACATACTGATGTTATTCTACTTCTACTCTAGCATGTCAGAAGATACAATCTTGAGGATGTGCAATGTCTTGATGTTCTTCAAATACCACTAAGTGTCTGATAGATAAAAGAAAATGCATGTGTTTCTATTCTGTTATGAACATTAAATTAATTTTAACCTTCAAAATTATGTTTATCCACCTTTTGCAAAGACATTGTAATATCTATGTTGAAGGAAGAATGAACATTTTTTTCATGGAAATAAGCATGTTTAATTACATTTTCAGCCAAAATGATAAAAAAAATTCCATTCTTTCTGCCAATATCTATACTAGAGATGAATTGTGCTTTAAGATTCTATGCTTATATTTTCAAAAGTCATATTCTACTTTCATAAACTCACTTCTCTACAGTGCACACATCTTTGCAACTAAAGAGTTCAGAAGGGCAAGGACTAGAGAGAAGAGCTTGCAATTCTCAGATTAAATAACTTTTAATTAACTCAAGGAGGATATAAAAAGGATATTTGAGGAATTTTTAAAACTCAGTGCTTATAATTATTTTTAAATTTTCTGCTAAGTATAATAATCATAAGCTTCCTTGAGGTGTAGGCATTTTCTAAGAGTCTGCTTATATAAGCAACCACATGGAAACAGAATTGTACAGTGTCACTACTATGGTGACTAAATCTAAAACTTCTTACTGTGGTTCTGAAGTGGAAAGTGGGCTAAAAATGAAGGAATAGCATCACAAGAGAAAAGTTGTCTTACTCCAGAGAGGTTAAAAAATATTAGAGAAGGATATAAATAATAAGATTTGATAAATGAGAGAAAATGGGTAAAGTTGACAGTAACACCAAGGAGACCTGAATTTTTAGCCAAAATATATTCAATGACATTCAGTTCAAATGTGAACCTTAAGGGCAAGTTGTATAAATGTGTATCAGATGGGAGAAAGGAACAATTTTAAATATATTACCACATGAGATTTTAATCATGTAGGATTTTTTGAGGGGATGAATGTAGCACTAGCATGGGTTTTCAGACACACATAAAACTAAAATGTATATATTTTAGAATTATTTATTATTTTCACTACCTCTAAAACACTTGAGCACCCGTACAGTACAAAGCATTTTTGTTTTACAAACAAAAATTAAAAAAAGAAGACAAGAACTGAGCAAATGAGTATGATAGTCACGGAAAAGCAAATATATTTGTGTGTTGTGTGTGTGTGTGTAGATTTTATATATAGCATATATAAAATGCTATTTATATATGCTATATATAAAATCTATCTATCTATCTATCTATCTATCTATCTATCTATCTATCTATCNTATATATAAAATCTATCTATCTATCTATCTATCTATCTATCTATCTATCTATCTATCTGTCTATCTATCTATCTACTGAAAAACCCAGGGTAGGGGAATCTACTGAAATTGTTCAGAAAATAGCCCTGCTTTTCTAGGCAGAGCTAATTAAATAAAATTAATGAAAACGAAATGAATTACATCTCCTTATATGATTCAATTAATATCACAAACATTTATTAGACTCATACTATGAGCCAAATACTATATTATTAGACAAAGATAAATAAAATGTGCACCAATCCTTCAAAGGATCTAAAAATCTGTCTTAGGTTACCAAGGCTATATACATTCATTAGTTTCTTTCCAGGATTTCAATAAAAGCTTCACCCACATTTTTCAAATGTGATGGATTACCAGAACCTTTACTCTGTTTATCATAGATTTTTTTGATAACATTGTTTAAAACTTCAATTTTTATACATTTAATTTTCTCTAAATTAAAATCTTCCAATTAAATATACTTAATTTAGATGGCAAATAGATATGCCCATGCTCCTGAAAATAAATTATTTTGTCAATGGACTTTTCATTTCAACAATGGCATTGAATGATCCTGTGCATTTGGAAAAGGGAATATCTTGAATTTATATTTTGTTCCGCTTCTAAAATAAAATTTTCCGAAATGTCATAGTGATGCAGTTTAAACATTAGAATGATGAGATATAGTTTCTAAGACTAATGAGATTGTAAGTTGAGAGAGTTTATGCTTTTAATTACCCTTGTTATCTCTTTCATGTCAGACCATAGTTCTTTCAGACTAAGTCCAATTTTTGGTGAGGTGATGCTAGTTTATGGTGATATCAGCACTAAGGAAGCAGGGAGAAATACAATCAAACATTAAAGAACACAGAATGTGTTTGCAACACTGGGCTGTCAATGTTGGAAGCTGGTATATGACACAGATAAAGTCAATTTGTATATCAGATAAGGCAACTCATTCAGGTTGGAGGGGGGGGGAAGGGTTCTACTCTTCCTAAGAGCCAGAGTTGAATCCAGGACGATCTCCATTTTTTTGAAGTTTTTTTGGCATTTGGCCAAAAACTACTACAAGCCTGTGTGAATAAGGAAATGTTCATAAATATGTCTTTTGCATACAAGCAAAATATAAAATTCCAGTTTTGAGTGATATTAAGAAAAAACTTTGCAAAGAGTATACATGACTGGACAAGTAATGGTTATTGTAACAACTAATAATTGTTTTTCTAGATCTTTATTTTGCATGTTTCTCTGAAGCACTGAATGTCACTCACCACCTTATTTAAAACATCTTCCTTGGTTTCCTGGGCAAAGCATTTTCCTTGTTTACTTGTATCTTCAGCCTCCCAGGCTGGCTGATGGTTCTTCAAGCCTGGATTCTGCTATGCTCTGTGCAGTGACTTATGTTTTCCTACAGCATTTTTTTTTTCTTTGCATGACTTTCGTCCTAACTGCTCTCCAAATCAGCACTCCTGCATATGACTTATGTCCATAAAACTAGAACAACAGTAAAAACTTTAGCAATTCTTACCTGAAGTCACTATTTTCTTTCACTTTTGCCCCTTTTCTCATAACTATCCAGCTCCGGCAACTGTGATGCTGCCTAAATCCCATTTTCTCACACTATTTTCTGTTATAATATATTTAAAACTCTCCTCAAGCCTACCTTCCCACTACCACATCCTGGTAGTGTCTATTATCTCCTTAGCTAGCTAAAATGCTTATCCGGTTTTATTTTATTTATTTTTTTTGGAGACAGAGTCTCGTGCCTCTGCCCAGGCTGGAGTGCAGTGGTGCGATCACAGTTCACTGCAACCTCCGCATCCCGGGTTCAAGGGATTCTCCTGCCTCAGCCTCCTGAGTAGCTGGGATTACATTCATACGCCATCACACCTGGCTGATTTTTGTATTTTTAGGAGAGACAGGGTTTCACCATGTTGGCCAGACTTGTCTGGAACTCCTGACCTCAGCTGATCTGCCCGCCTAGGCCTTCCAAAGATAACTGGGAATACAAGCATGAGCCACTGTGCCCAGCTTATTTTGTTTTAATTACCTCTCTTCTTCCAAGCTTTTCTGTTCGTCACTTACAGAAAAATTTACTTAACATACTATTTGCATCATCTTTCATAAACAATTTGAATTTTACTTATATGAAAATCTAAAAACTAGAATCTTTTATTACATTTCTTTATTTTAGTCACAGTTATAATCATTGCTAAATAAGTAATTACGAATCATAGGGGCATAGCTATTGAAGCCAGTATGGGAACCCTATTAATAAATGTAAATTTATGATTTTTTTCATTTTAAGGAAAATAATATAGTTATACATATTTAATATAGTAGCCATAGCACAGTAGTTAAAAGAGAGTCTTTAGAGTCAGACAAACCAGAATTTGTCTCATGAATCTACCCTTACTGACTTCTAAAAGTAGGCTAAACCAATAAAATGATTGGTTGGAGCCTAGCTCAAAGCAATACTCAATAAACAGAAGCTATATTATTGGCATTATAATCATTCTGAACTTGGGATATAGTGTTCACCTATGAGCCACAATAAATCTTATTGTGATCTTATGTTCTACAATTTCCCCACTTTCTCACTTGTTACTTTTCTATATACTAAAGTGGTTGCCCACAAGTGATTGTTTGTTCCAGAGGTTTATTTTTGAAATGAAAAATACTTTTAATTTATTTGAATATCTTCTAAATAATGATTAATTATTATTTGACTGTCAGAGTCAAGTGTATGGCTACTACAGCAATGTATCAGAAAAGGGTGCTGAATCATAACATAGGAAGATATTCTGTAAAAGAAAACAGCCCACAAAATCCACCCTATCTGGTAAAACTACATTCAGTACCATTTGTCAGCTTGATTTTCAAGTATTAGTATTTCATTTGTTGATAGGGCATAAATACAAGAAACATCATCTTAATACTGTTTTTTGTCCTTCCCATATTGAAATATTTCTTAGTCTACACATGTATAATTTCTGGTCTTCAAAGAAACAAACAAAAATCACCTACGATATACATGGTTTTTTCTCAAGAATCTCAAAAACAAAATTCAGTAATAGAAATGATATTAATCACATTCCGACTATTAAAGTGTTACTAGTAGGCTGGGCACGGTAGCTCACACCTGTAATCCCAACACTTTGGAAGGCTGGGGCGGGTGGATCACGAGGTCAGGAGATGGAGACCATCCTGACCAACATGGTGAAACCCCTTCTCTACTAAAAATATAAAAATTAGTTGGGTGTGGTGGTGTATGCCTGTAATCCCAGCTACTTGGGAGGCTGAGGCAGGAGAATGGCTTGAACCTGGGAGGCGGAGGTTGCAGTGAGCCAAGATCACACCACTACACTCCAGCCTAGGTGACAGAGCAAGACTCTGTCTCAAAAAAAAAAGAAAAAAAAAATGTCACTAGATTGGTGAGAACTCTATTTTCTATCATGTAAAAATACTCATGAAGGCATGAAGGTTCTCTAGATATTTCAAACAATTGCCTAATACTTCTAAAATAACAGAAAAGACATTATTTTTTAAGCAAAAGAAAACTTGTAATCTATATTACTGCCAAATTTTCACCAAATTTGTTATATTTCCATGACATTTTTATATCCTTAATTTTTAAGGAAACATCCCATATTTGTATTCTTGAGTTAATCATGGTTTTATATTAACCCATCAACTGTATTAGTTGTTTACATACAATAACATTTATAAACTCTTAGATTTAGACAGACTACTTCTAATCAGCTTACTGAACTATTATTTTTTGTCTCACAAAATTATGATAAATTTTGTTACACAAAAATAATGGCTCCCTCATTAATATTATATATTCAACTCAAACTCGTTGGCCAGCACAGGACATTGTGTACATACAAAACAAATTTTATGCAGCTGAAACTCTCGAGAAAAGGCAAAGGGATCCCACGCTGCCAAAACCTTACTTTAGTCTACATCGCGCTCCACCCATTCGCTCTTGATATAGCAACATAATTAAAACTATTTATCAGAATATCTGATTATTTTCAAAATAAAGAGGCCTCATTCTAAAAATGATAAAAAGTCTAAGTTATTATAAGAGTGCCCAGAAAAATATCATTTGAACCTATTTTAGCAAAATAATCTTGGAAGATTTTTATCCTAAAAAAATGAAGAGAGTACGTCTAAGGGTATGTATAACTGAATTAGCACTCATCCTTTATGGCCAGGTATAAAGCATTTCTTAAGCAATAAGTACTTCTTGCTTACTAAATAATAAATATAACAGTGAGAGCACACCATGGCAGTATCTAGAGAGATTTAAATCTTGCTTTCTCTAGTGCCTTTGGGGCTTAGAGCATTCAGCTTCCATCTGGCAGCCTTTCTTCTCCTTGACTTCTAGTCCTTGTAAAATGCAAAGCAGACACACTAGTCAACAAAAACAATTTACATTGCTCTTGATGAAGATCACAATTTTACTAGGTTTGTATAAAAAATGGAATGCTAAGTATAGGATATTTAAGCAACACTTGAAAAAATAAACATATGCATGTGTGTGTGAGATCATGTTGTGTACAACAGAAACATACATATACAAGATCTTATAAACTATACACATGATATCTAAGACATGGATCATGTAGTACCCACACATAACAATCTCTTAATTTCTTATGAGTAGCAAATGCTTACATTGGCTCATAGAGTTAAGGTCACAAGCATAAAATACAGTCATTTAAAAAATGTATCTTAATTTTTTTGAGACTCTTGAAAGTTTTTAAATGGCCTGGACAACCATAGATGGTGCCATTTATTTAACGAGAAAGATGTTTTATCTTTTGCAGAGATATCTGCTAAGATATAGCTGGGAATAATTTAATTTTCAGTGATGTAAGAAAGTGCAGTTTCTTGATTCTCTATCCCAATGTTTTTCTCATCTTGATTGGATCTTTTCATGTGCAGCTTGTTTGAGACTAAACCAATCTGTCACTGACTATCAGGCTCCTGCAAACAACTTTGTGGAAGAGTAAAACTTTTGTTAGATTGTTTGTTTCATTAATTTTGCCAGAGAAGCTCAGTTTCCTTACATTGTTCTACCAAGCTTTCCTTCTTGCATCCTTGAAAGAAAAATTAAACTATTATAGGCGTGGTATAGCTTACCTATTTCTTGCTGTGCATTCACCTATTATACCACCTAAAATAAATCAGCCTTAATTTTAGTATATAACAAGTTCTCTCCATTTTACATCCAGCTCTTTAAAATGTTTTATTTATATGTGTTCATATGTTTCTGTACTACCTAGTTTTCAACCCAAACATTGTTTCTCAAAAGTACAGATTGTCCTCTATTTGTTTTATAGTCACTGTTCCTTACCTGAATTGATTATGGAACACAGCTACATACCGAAAGAGCAGTATTTGTGACTACCTGAAAGATAAAGATCCACCAGGAGGGATTTCTGTGTCAAGATGTTTAAGTTCTAAACTCTCAAAATAGAAAATAAGAGGTAATGTGTACCAAGGCTTACCTACTGTGTATCTCGTCGATTCTACATGCTGACTTCCTTTTCAAAAAGTGATAGGTTCTGCCTTTGATCTTTAATACATACATATTTTTTACATACATGAAAACATTTAAAACTTAGTTACAGCATTCATCTCTGTTTCTCTAACATCTCATTTCAGAGACAAAAATAGTCCCTGGACCAGGTGGTCTGATCTCAAAATACATACGGCGTCAGTTCAGGCTTTTCTAGATAGAGATGAGAAAATGGGATTAGATGCTCAAGAAATATATCAGGGGAAATGCCTGCAAAAAATGAAGGCAGAGAGATCCAGAGCAGATTCTTCTTACTGGATTTCAGATCTGATTTCTATGCAAGGAGACTGCAAGGATAGAGGACTGGGCAGGAAGAACCTCAGCACAGGGTGGATCTGAGAACATTTCAGCCAATCTGACGGGGGGTCCTCAGGCAAAAGTTGCCCATAAGAACACAACTGTGACAATGGGGAAGAAAGGCTATTAGCACTGTCCCTGACATGCTCTGTCATTGGCTGGGAGCAGCCCAGTAGAAATTTGGTTAAGGATTAAAATCCAAGATGCATCCAAATGTGTAGCAGCTGGGGCCTGTCCATCATCTATGCCCTACAGTAAGTTTTTCTAAGGTGGAGTTGGGGTATTCACGGAGCACCCCCATGGCTGCCCCAGACACAAAAATGTTCTTTCCTTTTTTTTTTTCATTATTTAAATCCTTACCATAGCATTTCACTTTATTACAAAAGACTCATAGTATAAACCAATTGCTATTTCTAAATGTTTAGTAATAGAGCTATGTTTCTCTTTATGAATATACCTATCTTTCTCTTTATGTATATGCCTAAATGATTGGATCTACATTTTATGTAAACACACATTGCCCTCCTGTCGTGCACACAGGAAGACAACTGTGCATCTTAAAGCTGAAAACCTCTGCTTAATATTCTTCTTAAGAAAGTCAAATCAAGAGACTATTCCATATCGATAAGCTGAAAGCCAACTTACATTTCTTTTCCTCAAGAACATCTTCAATATCCTTATGGATGACTCTAAATAATTCCATTTAACAGTTAAGTTCACCTAATTATATGGGCATATATCTTGAATTTTATGTCTTTAGAGAACCACTGAGTTGAAGACTTTTCATTCACAGCCAATTCATTTTTATAAATCTGGACAAGGTTATTTTTACCATAGTGGGGGTAGGTTAGTAATTTTTGTTCATAAAATTTTTCATGGCTAAGTTACAGTATAGGATGTTGAGGCTTTAATCAAATGTACTTTAGAGCAGTAGATATGCTTAAAGCCATATATTTAAGGGAAGTTTTAGACCTGTCTCCAGAAAAACTTGCCATCACCTGCAGAGAATAGGTGTCCCTGTATCCAGGCATGAATTGTACTTTTCTTTAAAAGATGTAAACTTTGAAATCTGTATACTTAGCTCGTAAAGTCCATACTTTTTAAAAAATCACATGTCCATCTATAACTCAAATAACTGAACTCCCAGTAAGCGTGAGAAAGTTTTTTAAAGTTGTTTGCCAGTTGGCTTCTGTAACATGGGTAACATCTAATGGGGATAATGTAAAAGATACTTAAATATCATTTTCTCTAATTTAACTAAGCACTATTGTTATATATAAATCATATATAAACTGGTGTGATAACCACACCTCAAATCTTAGAGACTTAATATTTGAAGATTTATTTTATTCATATAACAGTTCCTTGAAGATGAGGGGATGGATACTGAAGAAAATAAAAATACTTTAACCTCAAATGTATTTCTTTGATATTTTTTGAAATGGCTGCCACAGGGCCAGCAGACAGACGTGGCCACACATAGCTCTCTTTTGTGGAGCATCTTTGCCTCTGTGGAGAATCTGCGCTAACGCAGCCTGGCCTTCCCATTCCAGGCCTTTCGTGGATCCAGAAGAGATTGAGAATCTGACCCTTTTAAAAGTCTAAAAAGAAAAATTTACCATTTATTCTAAGGGCTGCTACTTCTGAGGCTTCATCCATATCACAAGGCCGCTTTTGCTAGCCAAACCCCTTCCTTTCCCCCTCCCTTAAACTATCTTGCTACTAAAACCCGTTTTTGTCCATCCTCTGAACCTATGTTCTTTCTATAATTTCAAGACAGTATGTCAGCTTCTGTACCTTGTTGAGTGTTGGGTCTTCATTCTGAGGATCCCTTGTATAGACATTAAATAAATGTGTATGCTTTTTTTCCTATTCTTCAATTTGCCTCATGACAATGATTTTTCTTTTTTTTTTTTTTGAGACGGAGTCTCGCTCTGCCGCCCAGGCTGGAGTGCAGTGGCGCGATCTCAGCTCACTGCAAGCTCCGCCTCCCGGGTTCCCGGCATTCTCCTGCCTCAGCCTCCTGAGTAGCTGGGACTACAGGCGCCACCACCGCGCCCAGCTAGTTTTTTGTATTTTTTAGTAGAGACGGGGTTTCACTGTGTTAGCCAGGATGGTCTCGATCTGCTGACCTCGTGATCCGCCCGTCTCGGCCTCCCAAAGTGCTGGGATTACAGGCTTGAGCCACCGCGCCCGGCCGACAATGATTTTCCAACTGACTTTTAGGGGGCCGAGAGCCAAGGAAATACGGACATTGTTGAGCAGGATTGGCCTGTACCACATTTTGTAGCAAGCAAGTTCAACAAAATGTCTTATATCACTTCAGGGTTGAGCGAAAACATTTTCACAGAACTATAACCTCTCCTTCAAACTTGGCTTTTATGTACTTTTATTATAGTACACAGTTACAAAAAAGTGTTTCTTATCCTTTCTATATCTGTTCTTGAAGGTATTGGACATTGTTTTTCAATTCATGTTTGTAATATCCAATTGTGTTAGAATATTTTATTTTATTACACTTCAAATTGCTTTATTTGAGAACAACAACTTTTTTTGAAGTATTGTACTTTTTATTTTATTTTATTTTATTTTAAGTTCTGGAATACGTGTGCAGGACATGCAGGTTTGTTACGTAGACAAATGTGTGCCATGGCCGTTTGCTGCATCTGTCAACCCATCGCCCAGCTATTCAGTCCAGCATGCAGTAGCTATTTTCCCTGATGCTTTCCCTCCCTCTGACCCCTGACAGGCCCCAGTGTGTGCAGTTCCCCTCTGTGTGTCCATGTGTTCTCATTGTTCATCACCACTTACAAGTGAGAACATGCAGTGTTTAGTTTTCTGTTCCTGCATTAGTTTAATTTGCTGAGGATAATACTGAGGATAATCCATGTCCCTACAGAGAACATTGTATCATTCCTTTTTATGGCTGAATAGTATTCCATGGTGTGGGACACATTTTCTTTTTCCAGTCTATTACTGATGTGCATTTGGGCTGACTTCATGTCTTCGCTATTGTGAATTGTGCTGCCATGAACATACACATGCATGTATCTTCATAACAGAATAATATATATTCCTTTGAGTATAAACCCAGTAATGAAATTGCTGGGTTAAATGATATTTCTCATTCTAGGTCTTTGATGAATCGCCACATTTGAAAAAAATCTCAACATCACTGATCATTAGAGAAATGCAAATCAAAACCAAAATGAGATACCATCTCACACTAGTCAGAATGGTGATTATTATTATTATTATTATTAACAACTGTAGAGACAAGAGTCTCACTCTATGATCTTGAACTGCTGGCCTTAAACAACTCTCCTGCCCTGGTTTCCCAAAGTGCTTGGATTACAGCTGTGAACCACCTCACGCAGTCAAGTACTATATCTTAATCTGAGGATGTTGCTTCTGCCTTGCAGTCACTGGGGAAAGCTAAGGAGAAAGGACACTCTGAAGCAGTGTTGTTCAGTAAAGGAGGAGCTGGAAAGAGCTTTTCAGAGCCAGTCATGGTTTCAAACTGGGACCCAGAAGTCCCCAGTGCTCTCTATGGCTAATTACACTCTACATCGGTGAGCAGATAAAGACAACAGCAAAATGGGCTGTGTGCTTCCCTTATCCATGGCCATTCCTACTGACCAAGAAAGCTGTAATATTCCCCCTCAACTGGAATAATCTTCACACAGGATGTTTCCTGACTCTGGGCCCCACCTGCCTCTTCATAGAGCATTTACTCTAGAAAACTTGTACTGTAAACTCTATTTGTCCCTTTGAGAAGTAAATGTGTTTGAAAGCATCTTTCCTATTTTACAATGCAGGACTTTCTTCCTGAATGCCCTAGGAGCAATCTCTGAAATTAAGAAAGGTCGCAGCCTGACTCCCAGTAACCATGGACGGTAGGAGTCTGACTTTGATGGGCAGCAATTAGCAAACACACAGACCCCTGAGCTCCACTCCAGCTTTTAAAACCTCCCCAGCTTTTTGTCTCAGCTAAGTTGAGCTCAAACTGAGTTCTGGTTGGGATATTCTCTCTCTTCTAATGTAATTGTATTCAATGAAGTCTTCTTTACATGGTTTGTTTGATTAATTTTATTTTATATACAGTCAGGCACCACATAATGAGGTTTTAGTCAACAACAGACTGTATATAAGACCTTGGTCCCATAGGATTATAATGGAGCTGAAAAATTCCGATCACCTAGTAACGTTGGAGCCCTCTTTAAACTATAGGGCTGTGCATTATTCATATATTTGTGTTGCTGTTGGTGTAAACAAACCTACTGCACTGTCAGTCCTATAAAAGTATACCACATACAATTATGTACAGTAGGTAATGCTTATTAATGGCAATAAGTTACTGTGTTATTGGTTGGTGTACTTACCATACTATATCTTAATCTTTATTTTAGACTGTACTCTTTCTTCTTATCAAAAACAAAAACAAAGTCTGTAAAACAGCTCCTGGCAGGTCCTTCAGGAGATATTCAGAAGAAGGCATGTTATTATAGGAGATAACAATTTCCATGTGTGTTATTGACCCTCCTGAAGACCTTCCAGTGGGACAAAATGTGGAGCTGGGAGACAGTGATATTGATAATCCTGACCCTATGTAGCCTTAGACTAAAGTGTGTGTGTGTGTGTGTGTGTGTGTGTGTTTTAGTTTTTAACAACAACAACAACAACAAAGTAAAAACAAAATTCAAATGTTTAAAAATGAAAAAAGTTTGTAGAATACAGATGTAAAGAAAAACTATATTTGTACAGCTGTTAAATGTGTTTGTCTTTTAAGCTAAATGTTATTACACGACTCAATTTTTTAAAAAAGCTTATAAAGTGAAAAAGTCACAGCATACTCATTTATTATTCACAAATTTATTATTGAAGAAAAAATATTGTTATACATTTAGTGTAGCTTAAGTGTACAATATTTACAGTATTACTGTACAGTAACATACTGTTTTGTACTTGGCCTTCACATTCACTCACTCACTGACTTACCCAGAGCCACTTTCAGTCCTGCAAGCTCCATTTATAGTAACTGCCTGTACAGGTGTACCATTTTTTATCTTTTATATGATGTTTCTTACTATACCTGTTCTATATTTAGAACACTTAGATAAACAAATGCCATTGTGTTACAACTGACTACACTATTCAGTACAGGAACATGCTGTACAGGTTTGTAACCTAGGAGCAGTAGGCTGTACCATATAGCCTAGGTGTGGAGTGGGCTATACTATGTAGTTCTGCATTAAGTACACTCCATGATATTTGCACAGTGACAAAATTGCCTAATGACACATTTCTTAGAAATTCTTCCTGACGTTAAGTGGTGCCTGACTATATTTAAAGGGTAAACATGGTGTTTTGATACACATATAAATAGCAAAATGATTACTATAGTCAAGTAGATTAACATTTCCATTATCTCACATAGTTACTGTTTTCTAAAATTTAAAATTATATTACATAAATGTTTTAACTAAAACGGTATGGTACTAATAAAAATGGACACATAAACCAATGAAAGTAAATATAAACCACCTAATTTTTGAAAAGGGCACTAAGAGGACACCATGGGGAAAGGCTAGTCTCTTCAATAAATGGTGCTCAGAAAACTGGATTTTTACCCACAAAGAAATGAAATTGAAGTCTTACCTTACACCATACACATAAGTTAACCCAAACTGGATAAAAGTCTAAACAAAATACTTTTGATGCTTAATTTTGTTCAGTGCAATTTTTGCTTTGACACTAGTTTTGGTTTCTATCCATTCAAAATTTCCCAGTATGCATATTGAACAAGATTGCTGGTTAATGTCAAGTGTTTTAATAAAGTTTAATTTCAGGTGCAAAGTGAATAGGTATTACTCATAAAAGTAGTATACTTGGCTGGACCTGGTGGCTCATGCCTGTAATCCCAGCACTTTGGGAGGCCAAGGCAGGGAGATCACCTGAGGTCGGGAGTTCAAGATCAGCCTGACCAACATGGAGTAACCCCATATTTACTGAAAATACAAAATTAGCTGGGCATGGTAGTGCATTCCTGTAATCCCAACTACTCGGGAGGCTGAGGCAGGAGAATTGCTTGAACCCGAGAGGCAGAGATTGTGCTGAGCCAAGATCCCTCCATTGCACTCCAGCCTGGGTAACAAGAGTGAAACCTCATGTCAGAAAAAAAAAAAAAAAAAAAGTAGCGTACTTGTCTCACAAATGTATGCCTGTGTGAGTGCTTTATTATTTATTTATCATTACCTGATACTTCTCATTTATTTTCACGTATTTAAAAGACATGGACTGGTTTCAGAGCCATTACATTTAAACTGGAAGTTTAATTCAATTCATTGCTCATTGAATTCATCATAATTTTTTTTTCTATTGATAGTCCCTTCTCTCTCTCTTTTCTTTATTTTTCTAGACAGTAATTAAACATAGAAACCTCATTTAGAGGTATTCTTTAAAGTTTATTTTCATGGCAAAAATAAAGTTGTCCCCAAAAAGTGAGAAATGAAAAAGGTAAAATGTAAAGAGTAAAAGAGACTACAGTACAAAAGTTAAAAGATCATACAAATTCACACAATGTGTAGTGCTAAAGGAGACACTTTTATTTTGAACGTATGACATTGTAATTCTTGTAAATCTACCAAACTGGACAACGTAGATACAATATAATAAGATATTAACTAAAATTTGTAAATCCAAATTTAAGAATATTAGAAAATGAAGTAAGCATTAAGTTTATTTAACTGATTAGAGGTTAGGAAAAACACCGCTACTGTATCAATGTTATTGGTTTTTTAGCTGGCTTGGATATTTGTGAGTCTTATTTTTCAGTGTATACTGTAGGAAAGAATGCCTCTTCCAAAGCTATGGGACGCTGTCTGCCCAGACTTACATGTTCTAAAGAGAGACTATAAAGAAAGCTCAGGAATTATTCAAAATGAGCCAATTCCTGTTTCTGAATCCTCTGGGTCCTCTGCAAAGAATTGCCTTTTTACGTTTTTTATTTAATAGAGAACAGTTTTGACAATTGCAAATTGATAAACAAGCAGAGAGTCTATGGTAGGCCTGAGTTTTGTGGGACTATGAAATCACTTCTGGTCTTTTGGTTATTGCAGATTTATTTGTGCAAGGAGATTGTTTGTGAATGGAAGCCTGAACTTCGTATACATGCAGATTTTCAGGTTCCCAGGTGCTGGTATTAACTGAGCATGCAAACTTAATTGCTTACAATGTTAGAAACTTCAGACTAGGAACTCGGTTGGGTGAAACGACATTTAGTTTATAGTAAAGCATGTAATCATTACACCTTACCTTGTTTCTGCTATATCTAATGACTGCCAATTTTTAATTGGCAAGAATCAGTTTAAAATTTTTAACTTCAGTTTGTGATATGTGAACTCTTCAAGTGAATAAGACAACATGTTATGACCATAGACTTAAGATCTAAGTTTTTGTGTTCAGATTTTTTTCAGTAGTCAAAGTGAAATAGAATTTAAAAACAATCAAACAATAATAGAATTAAACTGGATCTGACACCTAGATATTTAAATTGAATCTTAGCCTTTATATTTAATGATTCATTACATTTAAAATTATTACTAGAAGGGAACCAAATTCAGACAGCAATGAATAGGGTACCATACATTTCAGTTTGAAAATCTTTATAGTTGTTCAAACTGCATACTCTATTTTATTTTTTAACTTATTATTATTTTACTCATTAATTTATTTATTTGAGACAGTCTCATTCCGTCGCTCTGACTGGAGTGCAGTAACATGATCTCGGCTCACTGCAACCTCCACCTCCCTGGTTCAAGTGACCCTCATGCCTCACTCCTGAGAAGCTGGGACTACAGGTGTTCACCACCCCACTTGGCTAATTTTGGTATTTTTAGTAGATACAGGGTTTTGCCCTATTGGTCAGTTTGGTCTTGAACTCCTGGGCTCAAGCAATCTTCCTGTCTTGGCCTCCCAAAGTTCTGGGATGACAGGTGTGAACCATCACGCTCAGCCTCAAACTATATATTCTAAACTGACACAAAGTCACTTATTCTTTTCTCAGGCTAGAATAAATTAAGTGCAGAAAAAAATGGAATGACTGTGCCACACTTATTTATCTCATCATCTAACATATTAGTTTGCATTTAATAACAAAAGTAAAGTATCAGTGATGGAATTCTCCCCACTATTTCAGTGTAACATTTTATCCTTTGTGATGCTGGATCCAGACAGTGGAATTGTTATATGGTTTCTCTGTCTTAGAAAATGAACTACACAGAACCATTACGGCTAAGTTTATCTATAAACGTAGAAATTTCATTCATTACTACCCAGCTGTGTTTGCTTAGCCAAGTGATAATAAGGGATTACATTGGAATGAAAAAACAATGGCAATATGGATTGGCTAGGAAAGCAGTAAGCTAGTGAAGGACATACTGGAATCCAATTTGAAGTTTTTAGCCTCAATTAAAATGTCCGGTAAGCAGCAGAGCAAATGGATCATGCTGGGATGAAGTAATCTAAACCGTTTCAACTCTTTAAAGTACATCAGAGTTCTGACAAAACTTAAGAAACAAAGTTATTGACAATAATGGACTTTTGGACACAGTAGACTCATTCATTCTTTTGTTTTAGAACACATTTTTGTTTATTGAGTTTCTCATGTATCTCAAGCAGTGTGTTATCTCTGAAAATATATAACATTTTTACATCAATGTAGTGATCTGTGACAAAGATCAAGCTTTATCTTTATTTTATTTAAACAAGTCTGTCCCACAGCAGGTAGCCTGACTATATTTTGTTTGTTTTTCATAGAAAGCTGCACCATTCAGAACTAATTGCAAAGTGCCTAGAGTAATCAGGTAAGTTTTTCATCGATTACTTCCACCTTGCTGCAATTAGACACCAAACCATCAGATTGCTAAAGAATCTTCAGAGAAACAATAAAGCAAATACTCTTTTGATGAATTCATAGAAAAATGTGGTAGCTCAAGTAAGGATTAATAGCATTACAGTATAGTAGAATCTACTCTCATTATTTCAGGTTATTAATTTGTCTACACAGAATGCCAAAAAATTCATCTTTGAGTTAAGAAATGCAGAGAATATGAGATATTTAATTGGAAAACTAAATGCGAGTAAGTGACATTAAGCCATCTATTTATCCTTGTTTTTTCTTATCTGTGCTTGCAGATAGTAGGGTGCCTTCATCATTATGCCTCTGTGAATAACCAGTGTAGAATCATCTTGCCATTTGAATAGTAACCTGTTTTGAGTTCTATTGTCTTCTAGCCTGACAATGCACCATCTTCCCAATGCACCATGATAGGATAACACGTGAGTCCACTCCCAAACTTGTGTGGCACAATATAGCAGAAGCCACCTAAGGGGAAGCTTGGCAGTGACCTCACCTTTGTGGGGATGCTTTGAGGTCAGTGGGGGCACTTTCTATTTTGATGCTGCATTTGATCCAAAGTGACGTTTGCCTTGAGCTTTTCACTGCTAATGCTGATATTGCTGTAGTTATGTCCAGACAGAATGGGACACGACCTTTTGGGACAATATTTCCTCCATAGGAAGTTCAGTTTCAATTAAACAAAGAAAAATGAAATGCTGATATAAATCAGAAGTGCCACAAATGTTCAGGTTTTGGAGGCATGTTAATAAATTTTTATCCTTTTATAATTCTTCCACTTTTAATGCTTTAACATGAAAGAAAAAATCTGATTTCATTTTGAGGAATTTATATAAAACATATTCATTCATTCATTCATGTGTTGTTTTTTGGGCACTTACTGTGTATAAAGCCAGCCACAGAACAAGTTACAAACATGCTTTAAGAGGACCCTATAATCTAGTGTGTTAAATAAATCTGACCCTCTAAAACTACATATATTCGAACAGTATTTCAAGCATTATGATGCTTCATAGCATTAAAAAGATTAGGAAAGTTTTTGTAATGAAGGTACAATTTGAATATAACTTTAATTGATCACAGTATTTTCATAATGGTGGTAGAATTTAAAGCAATCCACCTGAACAAATAAGCGAAGCACAGACGGAATCATGAAGGCTCACAACACATTTACAAATATGGGAGACATTCTAATTTGGAATAAACTCCTTTAAATCTTTCATATAAGCACATAAAGTAATTTAAAGAGCCCCAATACGGCATCAATGGCATATGGAGGCCTTCCACTTTTCCATGTGTTAATGTCAGCCACCTATACGAAAATCATCCCATGCCTATCTACAACCATACAGAAAAACCGTGAGAATAAATGGACATCACCTAATGCAGTGTTTTGGGAATAACCAGAATGCAGGGAAGATGATATAACTGGGTGGGTAGCTATATCAAGAGGGCCAGAAGAACTGGCCTTGGCCCATACCCCACTGCTGGGATTTGGGTGGAATGCAGAGCCAAGGGAATCCTAACATTAGAAGAACTCAGATACTCAGATAACATCAGGAAGAGACTGTTCCTAAATATACAACTATTTAGAACTTGATAAAGATTTGGCTGATCTTCAGAGTCAGGATATGGAAAGGGGAGGATGTTGAAATGTGCAGGCATAAGCAATGGCAGTATTGCAAAATTTTCAGTCGTAGGAGGAAATTGGAGGCATTTTGGAAAACAGTATCTCTTAGATGAAGTTTCCAGTAATGAAGGACAGAGAAGAAAAAAATGGCCGGTGATTAAGCTCTACGGAAACAGTATGATATCTAACTATACGTAATGCAATGTAGAAAACATTATACATATATAGGTATATAGGAATGAAATTGTAAAAAATAGACAATGTACACTTGCACACACACACTCACCTCAGTGGGCACTTCAACATTGTACCATGGAGTGATAACACAGGACTCCGTTCCCCACAGGCGTTTTTAGCTGTTATTTCACTTGCCTGTTTCAGGATGCGTTTGCCACAAATAGATCACTGGGCACAGGAGCACTGAGAGACATCCTATGATTTATGACTCCAGACGTATTCCTTTCTTTCCCCACTTTGTTGTAGCAACCTTAGCGTCTCATGATAATTAGGGTTGAATACCTTCAACAATGAGAGTAACTCCTTTTGTTGCCTGCCAGCCCAATGGCATGAGGGATTCAAAGCGCCCAGGTGATAGTATCTGACTCAGAGGAATATTAATTCTGTCAATTACTATAAGCATTGCCTTTTCCCATCTAAAAGCTGACACTTTTCACCCAGCATGGCCTCCATTTATGAGAACAAGTAGTACAGTGCCAAAGTGAGTTACTAGAAAGTATTAATGAATGATATCTGCCCTGTCCACTTTCTTCTTCTTATTATTATTATTATACTTTAAGTTCTGGGGTACATGTGTACAACGTGCAGATTTGTTACACATGTATACACGTGCCATGTTGGTGTGCTGCACCCATTATCTCCTAATGCTATCCCTGCCCCCTCCCCCTACCCCACAACAGGCCCTGGTGTATGATGTTCCCCTTCCTGTGTCCAAGTGTTCTCATTGTTCAATTCCCACCTATGAGTGAGAACACGCAGTGTTTGTTTTTTTTTTGTCCTTGCGATAGTTTGCTGAGAATGATGGTTTCCAGCTTCATCCATGTCCCTACAAAGGACATGAATTCATCCTTTTTTATGGCTACATAGTATTCCATGGTGTATATGTGCCACATTATCTTAATCCAGTCTATCATTGATGGACATTGGGGTTGGTTCCAAGTCTTTGCTATTGAGAATAGTGCTGCAATAAACATACGTGTGCATGTGTCTTCATAGCAGCATGATTTATAATCCCAGTAATGGGATGGCTTGGTTAAATGGTATTTCTAGTTCTAGATCCTAGAGGAATCGCCACACTGTCTTCCACAATGGTTGAACTAGTTTACAGTCCCACCAACAGTGTAAAAGTGCTCCTATTTCTCCACATCCTCTCCAGCGCCTGTTGTTTCCTGACTTTTTAATGATCGCCATTCTAAGTGGTGTGAGATGGTATCTCATTGTGGTTTTGATTTGCATTTCTCTGATGGCCAGTGATGATGAGCATTTTTTCATGTGTCTGCTGGCTGCATAAAGGTTTTCTTTTGAGAAGCGTCTGTTCATATCCTTTGCCCACTTTTTGATGGGGTTGTTTGTTTTTCTCTTGTAAATTTGTTTGAGTTCTTTGTAGATTCTGGATATTAGCCCTTTGTCAGATGAGTAGATTGCAAAAATTTTTTCCCATTCTGTAGGTTGCCTGTTCACTCTGATGGTAGTTTCTTTTGCTTTGCAGAAGCTCTTTAGTTTAATTAGATCTCATTTGTCAATTTTGGCTTTTGTTGCCATTGTTTTTGGTGTTTTTGACATGAAGTCATTGCCCATGCCTATGTCCTGAATGGTATCGCCTAGGTTTTCTTCCAGGGTTTTTATGGTTTTAGGTCTAACATTTAAGTCTTTAATCCATCTTGAATTAATTTTTGTATAAGGTGTAAGGAAGGGATCCAGTTTCAGCTTTCTGCATATGGCTAGCCAGTTTTCCCAGCACCATTTATTAAACAGGGAATCCTTTCCCCATTTCTTGTTTTTGTCAGGATTGTTAAAAATCAGATGGTTGTAGATGTGTGGTATTATTTCTGATGGTTCTGTTCTGTTCCATTGGTCTATATCTCTGTTTTGGTACCAGTACCATGCTGTTTTGGTTACTGTAGCCTTTTAGTATAGTTTGAAGTCAGGTAGCGTGATGCCTCAAGCTTTGTTCTTTTGGCTTATGATTGACTTGGCAATGTGGGCTCTTTTTTGGTTCCATATGAATTTTAAAGTAGTTTTTTTCCAATTCTGTGAAGAAAGTAATTGGTAGCTTGATGGGGATGACATTGAATCTATAAATTACCTCAGGCACTATGGTCTTTTTCACAATATTGATTCTTCCTATACGTGAGCATGGAATGTTCTTCCATTTGTTTGTGTCCTCTTTTATTTTGTTGAGCAGTGGTTTGTAGTTCTCCTTGAAGAGGTCCTTCACATCCCTTGTAAGTTGGATTCCTAGGTATTTTATTGTCTTTGAAGCAATTGTGAATGGGAGTTCACTCATGATTTGGCTCTCTGTCTGTTATTGGTGTATAAGAATGCTATGATTTTTGCCCATTGATTTTGTATCCCGAGACTTTGCTGAAGTTACTTATCAGCTTAAGGAGATTTTGGGCTGAGACAATGGGGTTTTCTAAATGTACAATCATGTCATCTGCAAACAGGGACAATTTGACTTCCTCTTTTCCTAACTGAATACCCTTTATTTCTTTCTCCTGCCTGATTGCCTTGGCCAAAACTTCCAACACTACATTCAATAGGAATGGTGAGAGAGGGCATCCCTGTCTTGTGCCAGTTTTCAAAGGGAATGCTTCCAGTTTTTGCCCATTCAGTATGATATTGGCTGTTGGTTTGTCATAAATAGCTCTTATTATTTTGAGATACTTCCCACTAATACCTAGTTTATTCAGAGTTTTTAGCATGAAGGGCTGTTGAATTTTGTCAAAGGCCTTTTCTGCATCTATTGAGATAATCATGTGGTTTTTGTCTTTGGTTCTGTTTATATATTGGATTACCTTTATGGACTCGTGCATGTTGAACCAGCCTTGCATCCCAGGGATGAAGCTCACTTGATCATGGTGGATATGCTTTTTGATGTGCTGCTGGATTTGGTTTGCCAGTATTTTCTGAGGATTTTTGCATCGATGTTCATCAGGGATATTGGTCTAAAATTCTCTTTTTTTTGTTGTGTCTCTGTCCGACCTTGGTATCAGGATGATGCTGGCCTCATAAAATGAGTTAGGGAGGATTCCCTCTTTTTCTATTGATTGGAATAGTTTCAGAAGGAATGGTACCAGTACCTCCTTGTACCTCTGGTAGAATTCGGCTGTGAATCCATCTGGTCCTGGATTTTTTTTGGTTGGTAAACTATTAATTATTGCCTCAATTTCAGAGCCTGTTATTGGTCTATTCAGAGATTCAACTTCTTCCTGGTTTAGTCTTAGGAGAGTGTATGTGTCCAGGAATTTATCCATTTCTTCTAGATTTTTTGTGTATTTGCATGGAGGTGTTTATAGTATTTTCTGATGCTGGTTTGTACTTCTGTAGGATCAGTGGCGATATCCCCTTTATCATTTTTTATTGTGTCTATTTGATTCTTTTCTCTTTTCTTCTTTATTAGTCTTGCTAGCAGTCTATCAATTTTGTTGATCTTTTCAAAAACCCAGCTCCTGGATTCATTGATTTTTTAGAGGGTTTTTTGTGTCTCTATCTCCTTCAGTTCTGCTCTGATCTTAGTTATTTCTTGCCTTCTGCTAGCTTTTGAATGTGTTTGCTCTTGCTTCTCTAGTTCTTTTAATTGTGATGTTAGGGTGTCAATTTTAGATCTTTCCTGCTTTCTCTTGTGGGCATTTAGTGCTATAAATTTTGCCCTACACACTGCTTTAAATGTGTCCCAGAGATTCTGGTATGTTGTGTCTTTGTTCTCAGTGGTTTCAAAGAATATCTCTTTTTTTTTTTTTTTTTTTAGACGGAATCTCGCTCTGTCGCCCAGGCTGGAGTGCAGTGGCCGGATCTCAGCTCACTGCAAGCTCCGCCTCCTGGGTTCACGCCATTCTCCGGCCTCAGCCTCCCGAGTAGCTGGGAGTACAGGCGCCCGCCATGTCGCCCGGCTAGTTTTTGTATTTCTTAGTAGAGACGGGGTTTCACCATGTTAGCCAGGATGGTCTCGATCTCCTGACCTCGTGATCCACCCGTCTCGGCCTCCCAGAGTGCTGGGATTACAGGCTTGAGCCACCGCGCCTGGCCAAGAATATCTTTATTTCTGCCTTCATTTCGTTATGTACCCAGTAGTTCATTCAGGAGCAGGTTGTTCAGTTTCCATGTAGTTGAGCGGTTTTGATTGAGTTTCTTAATCCTGAGTTCTAGTTTGATTGCACTGTGGTCTGAGAGACAATTTGTTATAATTTTCTGTTCTTTTACATTTGCTGAGGAGTGCTTTACTTCCAACTATGTGGTCAATTTTGGAATAAGTGCAATGTGGTGCTGAGAAGAATGTATATTCTGTTGATTTGGGGTAGAGAGTTCTGTAGATGTCTATTAGGTCTGCTTGGTGCAGAGCTGAGTTCAATTCCTGGATATCTTTGCTAACTTTCTGTCTCGTTGATCTGTCTAATGTTGACAGTGTGGTGTTAACGTCTCCCGTTATTATTGTGTGAGAGTCTAAGTCTCTTTTTAGGTCTCTAAGGACTTGCTTTATGAATCTGGGTCCTCCTGTATTGGGTGCATATATATTTAGGATAATTAGCTGTTCTTGTTGAATTGATGCCCTTCCCACAACCCTACAAGGTGATATCCTCAAATTGGCATCTTCATTTGACTTACCAAGTGGTTCCACTTTGCAATCAGGCCAACTTCTGCAGGGTAGTGGAGGTGCATGGAATGGCCAATGAACCTTTCTTTCTTTCTTTCTCTCCTTTCTTCCTCCCTCCCTCCCTCCCTCCCTCTTTCTCTTTCTTTCTTTCTTCCTTCCTTCCTTCCTTCCTTCCTTCCTTCCTTCCTTCCTTCCTTCCTTCCTTCCTTCCTTNTTCTTTCTTTCTTCCTTCCTTCCTTCCTTCCTTCCTTCCTTCCTTCCTTCCTTCCTTTCTTTTTTTCTTTCTTTCTTTCTTTTTTTCTTTCTTTCTTTCTCTGAGATGGAGTCTCTGTCCTATAGGCTGGAGTATGGTGGCACGATCTCTGCTCACTGCAACCTCCACCTCCCGGGTTCAAGCAATTCTCCTCAAGCTTATTACTTGTTTTTGACAACATACAGAATGCTGCAAGTAGCAACCACTATATTTCAACCTCTAAACATTTTCTGCAATTTTCCTAAAGCTCCACCCTCAATTAGTGCATGCTCTCTGTCCCAAGAGATTCAACAAAAGATGGTTCAATCAAATGGTTTGCTAGTCTGTAATGGAGATTAAAAACTTACTTCTCTTTATCTTTATCCCAGTCTGTTTCACATAATCAGGCCTATTTTTTATAACAAACAATTTCTTGGAACCAGTGTGAGTATTACTGATTAATTGTTAGTTAGAAGTTTCCAAGTAAAGTTTATAGATTAAAAAAGGAGTTCATTAGCTCTTACAAAAGTCTCTGACTTCAGACATGATTAGAAACTGTGGCTTCCTTCCATTATACTGCCAGGATAGTAGCGCTCTCTCTCTCTCTCTCTCTCTCTCTCTCTCTCTCTCTCTGTCTCGGTTCTCTCTTTCTCTGTATTTGTTTCCTTCCCAGTGGTGGAAGGTGGTGGTTAAGATAGTCACCAGTGATTCTCTAGGCATATTTCTCAGACCTATAAATCAGAGCAAGAGCGGAGATAAAGGGAGAGAGAGAAAGAAAAGAGAGAGAAATTTTCTGATAAAAGCCCCAGGGAACAATAATTGCCCTCACTTGAGGCATAAGTCATTTCAGAAAAAAATGTGGTAAAACCAATTGATAGGATCACTTATATTGTCCAGACCTGGACCGCATACCCACCACTGAACCATATAGACTGCAAATAAGCTCCTGAGCAGAGAGACACATCTAACCACAACAGGAGTTAAACAGATAACGAATGTGGGGAAGAGATTCCAAGCAACCGGTCTGGTACACACAAAAGTTCCTGTGGAAAAGGAAGCTTTACTAGCTGAATGTGTGTATAGTAGATAGAGACCAACGTTAAAAGTGGCAGAAAATAAAAGAATATACATGCAAGATCTACACGGTATCATTAGAAATTATATATACCCTATATTCTAAGAACAATGAGAATGCATTCTATGTGTTTTTTCTTTAATAGGAAAAGTGAGTTCACATTGGCATTTTGAAAAGATTGCTCTGTAGCATGGAGGGCAAAAATGTTGCAGGCTACTACAGGGCACCATTGGAGGAAGCCACTGAGTTGTACTGCAGTACTAACCCAGCTTCTAACCTTGTTATGCTTTCTACAGACCTGGCAATGCATTTCTGATTTTTCATTTTGCATTCCTCTCAGATTAGGATTCACATTTCCTCTACCTGTTGGTCTTGGACCACCCTGGCTAAGCATTTGCCCAAATTAGGCTGAACGTCAAGGACGCCTCATCTGAGTAGTGCCCCTGTGGGCAGTGAACCTTAATCTCATTCTCTGCATGCAAGAAGGCGCTGAACAAAAACTGGGAGAGCTGGCATAGAAATCGAAGCTCTTTCTCTGACTAACTTTAAATCATATTTTTGTGTCCTGAAAGCTGCCTAGGAACGGAAAGTGACAGCAGGTAAGCTGAGGTAGGGAGGACCAGAGGACAGATGGACAGGAAATTATTTAACATACTCATACTCTGTTTGAAAGGATGGTAAAAGTAAACATTTGGACAATTTCTATCTCACCTTATTATGTCTCTCCCTTTCTCCCTCCTTTTTACCTACTTTCTTTCTCTGAGTTTGCCTATATTCCCCTAGGATAATCTAGTCTAGATATGGGTTCATAGGCTCAGTGAGATATTTTCAGTATCTTAGGCATTTGTACTTTGTTTTCTCTTCTCTTTACTCTCTACTTATTCATTTCTTATCTTTTCTACTTATACCTTCTCAATAAGCCAAAAAATAAAGAAATTTGAATATTATTGCCTCTTAAAGTATGTATTTTACCATGTGCTTTGGAAATTTATGTAAAATAATGTAGCTTATGTTGATGAGGTCATTATTGCAACTACAATTTCTGAGTATCTGTATGGTAAGACTCTGTGATGAGTGTATTATACAATATCTAAGCGATCTGTTCTACAAAATTAGTCAACTAAATACTAGAAAGTTATTCCAACTAGATTTAATATAAATTTATGAGCATTTTATTAATACAGAAAGTAATATGAGCTGATGAAATTAATGTATATATTAAAGTTCAGGACCTATGAGAAGTAAAATAACCATAGGTCAAGTCAGCAAATATTTTCACAGACACACGCTCATACATATGGTTTTAATTTACCGCATGTATCTCTTCCTAAACATCTACAGTGCTTGAGAGATCAAGGCTACAGTGATAGGATTCAAAGCGCTCTTCCTGAGAGCTAATGGCTTGTATGCATCCTGATGATGTGGCACTGAAACTGAGAGAGATTTGGCTGGTCTAGCACATTTGCTTAGCCTCCTTGTCGGCTTTTAGGTTATTTTATTCTACAAGTGTCATATTCATCTTTAAATAATTCATTTTGCCAGTAGCTTCAGGTCGGTTGTTCAGAAAAAAGTTGTACAAGTATAAATTTTGAAATTATATAGCACCTATGAATAACCGTACTATAGTGTAGACCAATTCAAGAAACTATTCAATCAGAAAGACATACAGTGAATATTCATTGTTTGCTTATGTTTCATATTAGATGGCATAGTTCACCCATTGCTTCCTATATGAAATGAGAACACCTTGCCAATCTTTGTATAATGATAGTCCCCCTTCAAACTTTCATTTTCCTGGAAAAAGAAAAACGCAGGTTGAGAGCATAAAAAAGATTTAAAAAGTGAAACCATTTATTCTGACTTCTGATTTTTTTCTAATATATATCATTGAATGTATACTTATTCATTAACTGCATAGGAAGAATATATCAAAGATTGGATACTTGATCCCCCAAAAGTTTTCCCAATACAAAATTTAAATGATTTATTTAGTACTTTTGCTGTGCTTTTTAGAGTAATCTTGAGTGAAATGAGTAACACTTAAATATAATCTATTATTTAATAATCTGAATATAGTTAGAGAAATCTTAGAGAACATATTTTAAAAATTAAATTATATGAGTACATGTGAGTTGGTCTTTTTTACATACACAAATATATTCTTTCTTACCATATTCAAATAAAAAAGATAAACGTAATTTATGTATGGATATAATGTGCTAAAATGATGAACAAGAATGTCTCCCCAGATACAGAACCTTCACATTTCAGAGTGAAAGGACATTCCAATGGATTTCATTGTCCAAATGACTTAGTGATTTCTTCAGAAAAAAAAATTCTTACTTTTTATGAAAAATTTAAAAAACAAGGTAAATTGTGCTTTATTTAAGTCTCAAATTTTGGTGATTTTTTTTGTCTCTGTGTTTTTTCTCCCAAATTCAAAATAATCATGTTGTATGTATTAATGGAGTAACATACGCCGACTATGGTGATATCTCAGGAATGTGGCATTATTTGTGTGTGTGTGTGTTTTCCGATACCTTAATGTGCCTATAACATGATTTTAAAAACCTTCTGCTTCTTGATTTTCCAAATGCTTAGAAGTTTCATCGTTGGTGGTTTTAGTCAATAGTAATCTTTCATATGCAATAAAATGTGTTTGCAAACCTAAGAAGGGATGTATTTCAGTGGTACCATTTCTTCCAGTTCTTCCAATCTTTACAAAGCCATGTTCTGCCTGAGCAGTATGGTCTCTACTTCAGGCTCTCCAGTGTTGTGGCCACACAGTGTTTTTGCCAGGACAATGTCACTAAGTCCCTAGGTTCAGTGTAAAAAATGGGGATACTCTTACTCATCCCCTCACTGTGTTGGAAAGTATTGTTGCAACATGCTTTACTCTCTCTAAGCTTTCCACAAACCTGTAAATAATCTTAACTATAATTGTTATTAGCCTAAATTATCTTTCCTAGTACCTAAGAACTAAAACAATGTGATATTTCAGCTTAGCTGGACATCTGTTATTCTACAAATCTTGCCTCAGGAGGTGAAACAAGCCTCGTAGTTTTGTTTTATCGTGTTTTGTTTGTTTGTTGTTCATTTTCTTTGCCCCTGTTAAATGAAGCTAATAATAGCTGCCAACAAGATTATTTTAAAGTCAAATGATATAGTATAATTAAAAAAAAAACACCTCTTTCTCCTATAGTTAATGTGCTAAGAAAACATCTTCAATCTATAGCCCCTTAGAAAAGTCAGAAATCAAAGTTAGTCTTATAAGCAAGGAGCACCTTAGAACCATCCACCTAAGTAGAAGAAGGAGTGTGCCAACCCCCAGGGCCATAGCCCCCCATAGGAAAAACAGAACTTGCCTGCCAAAAATTTGTAAAAATAAAAAATGAAAGAAAAAAAAGTTAATATTTAAATTGTAATGTGTCGGCTGGGCGCGGTGGCTCAAGCCTGTAATCCCAGCACTTTGGGAGGCCGAGATGGGTGGATCACGAGGTCACAGGATCGAGACTATCCTGGCTAACACGGTGAAACCCTGTCTCTACTAAAAAATACAAAAAACTAGCTGGGCGTGGTGGCGGGCGCCTGTAGTCCCAGCTGCTCGGGGGAGGCTGAGGCAGGAGAATGGCGTGAACCCAGGAGGCGGAACTTGCAGTGAGCTGAGATCCGGCCACTGCACTCTAGCCTGGGCGACAGAGTGAGACTCCGTCTCAAAAAAAAAAAAAAAAAAAAAAAAAAATTGTAATGTGTTATGCTGATATGAAGTAAGGCCATTACCATCACGACTTTGGTTACTATTTAGCACTTGATACTTGTTGTGCTACCTGTAATAATTTTATCTTCCAAAAAAATTGGCAAACATGAGCCTCCGATTATGTCTTGTCTTTTTCTACTTCTTCCAGTAATCTGTTTTTCTTTATATGATTTTATTCTGGAAAGTTAACTGTTTTCTTCCTGCAAATTATATACTGTGAAGGCTGGAATTATTTTTGTGTAAAATCTACGTTGGCTTTATTTGCATTCAGTTCCTAGATGTGTAATATCTGTTCACCCATCAAATATAATTACAATAGGCAAACCTGGAATTTACACACCTGCAAAGGTCACTTGAGTGAGTTCCAAAGTATCACACATTTACCTAATATCATTTCAATACTGTCAAGAAGGCAAGGACCTATTGCAGTAGTTTAATTTATGCAGTTTGTGTAATATTAACACCCTTAGTTATTTCCTATGAATGGTGTGAACATAAGCTCATAAGACAGTGACTCAAATTAAGGTTAGAGAACACTTTCACCCTTTACGCCTGAAAGCATATTATCAGAACCTGTTTGGTGGTGACAGCCTGCCCTGCCCTTACCAGTGCTTAGTGCCCTGCATATAAACAGTGGGGGCTTTAATTGAAGAGACATGCTTTTCTCCCTGTTAGAGCACTATCGTTTCACATCACAGTTACAACCAGTGACATGCAGAGAGGTCTATGCTCAAGATTTTTGACATTAAACATCAATCATTCATCGGAGGCTGTACATACACTATTAATCACTGAGCGAAATCATAAAATTTTACAAAATGAATCAAATGAAGTTTTCAACAAATGCCATGCTAAGACCTTGGTTTCATAAAGATATTTGACTGTTTTATTTTACCAAAAACACTGTTGGTGTTTTTGTGTTGTATATATCTGTGTGCTTTGATTTGTGAGGATATATGTGTATACAATCCCACTGGGACACACAGAAGGAATCATACAGTGATTCATATAATCGAAATGTAAATATACTTTATTTTTCCATGGAAATAGGAGGAAGCAGACAATATTAACACAAGTAAAATTGGAAGTCCCAATGAATACACCAAGTGAGATAAAAAAGAACTGACATCCTCACTAGAGTAATGAGCTGTGCATATGCTGTGTGGTTGCTGCTTCTTGAAGAGGTGCAACGTGGCAATTGGTCTAGCTACTGATTCATGCCAAGGAGGTTCTTAGCAGAATTCTATTTATTGTGAAACTTTCTGTTTAACTTAAAAATCAAATGAAAATATAAACACAGGCCTGGCGCGGTGGCTCATGCCTATAATCCCAGCACTTTTGGAGGCCGAGACGGGTGGATCACCTGAGGTCAGGAATTCAAGACCAGCCTGGCCTGCATGGAGAAACCCCGTGTCTACCAAAAAATACAAACATTAGCAGGGCACGGTGGTGGGCGCCTGCAATCTCAGCTACTCTGGAGGCTGAGGCAGAGAGAAATGCTTGAACCCAGGAGACAGGGGTTGCAGTGAGCTGAGATCGCGCCACTGCACTCCAGCTTGGGCAACAGAATGAGACTCCATCTAAACACACACACACACACACACACACACAGAATGTTGAGTTATGTATATGAATGTATATAAAGATTAGGAGAGAAAGAAATTCACTTGTCTCTATGTGATCACACACTGCTCATTCTTTGTGTGTCATGTACAAAAGGTCAAAACGTATTTCAGAAGTAGCCTATTGTATTTTTTACAAGATAGAATTTTCTGGCAACTGGACAGCAAAAATCTATTGAGTTGTCATTGCCAGTGGCACACAGAGGTATTGCCTTAAATTGGGGCAAGGACAAAAACCCAGTGATCCTTCTGTCTCATTCTAGAAATGTGTACTTGTTTGAAGATTCCAGTGGAGCAGTTTCTAATCAGAAATACTTTAATTTTTAATGCAGGCAACTTAAAGACACTGCAAGGGCACACATGATGAATGTTTCCTCTTAGTGAAATGTATAATGCAGTTTATAACTGTTTGGATTCTTGTGAACACTGAGGGTCACAGTGATTTTGATCTCATGACAATAGTTCTTGGCAACTGCAAAAGATGGGTATGAATTTCTGGGGGCACCAAAGCTTTTACAGAGAACTGCCTGTGAACCCTTATTTAATAACATCTTCATCTCTCTCTAGGCCTCTCAGCATCTAACTATTAAAAAATTAATATATAGATTGTAGTAGGGAAAAATGAAATAAAGCTAAAATGAGGTAAATATTGTTCTCAGAAGAGGGAAAGTGAAAAATTAGTTTCGCAGATACTCGTTTGACCTAAATTAATTATTTTATTTTATTTATTTATTTTTGAGACAAGGTCTTACTCTGTTGCCCAGGCTGGAGTGCAGTGGTGCAAAAACTGCCCACTGCAACCTCCACCTCTCCGGGCTTAAGGGATCCTCCCACCTCTGACTCCTGAGTAGCTGGGACTACAAGCATGCACTGCCATGCCCAGGTGATTTTTTTTATTTTTATTTTATTTGTAGAGACAAGATTTCCCCATGTTGTCCATGATGCTTTCAAACTCCTATGCTCAAAACAATCCACCCACTTTGGCCTTGCCAAGTGCTGGGGTTGCAGGCATAAGCCACTGTGCCCAGCCATAAATTAATTATTTTAAATAGGAATCAGTATGATGATTCTCTTTTGTTGTTTTGTTTATAGTTAACTTTTTTCCTAATAACTAGCATACTATCATGTTAGCAATAATACCTAAGGTGATATGTGTAATGTCACAGGAAAAACTGATCATTTTCCTTCCAGTATGATGGGAGATTTTAAAGAGAAAATAAGCTTAGAGCAGGATGAAATTCACAGCCTAGTTAGTACTTTAGATATATCAAACACTTCCCTTGAAGATGTGTTTTGTGACAGAAGTACTGTACACCCCACACAACAGCTAGGACCAGATAATTAATTTAGATGCCTTGTGGGTGCTAAATATATGTTAGACTCATCCAAGATCTGTGCATAGGGCAAGGTAGAAAGACAAATATAAAACAAAACTAAACAAAGAATAACAACAACCATATCCTATGAAGGAAAATAAATGAGTAGGGAAAACAATATCTTTTTTCCCAAGACTTCTAACTTCCTAGATTAGTATGTGTGCTTGATTATTTGCTTTTAACTCGGTATTACTGCTACCCATTCCTGAGACTTTGCCTGCATTGCAGACGAAAAACCAGTCCTGCAGGATTCCCTTCTGTCTCTAGATCACAGGTTAGAATCTTCCAACATAAGCAATTTCACAAGTTTTGGGGGAACGAGAAGAGAGAGGTCATTATTCTTCAGTTGCATGGCTAGCTATGAAGTCCAAATTGCTTCTGGGAAATGTTTTGAGTATCACCCATGTCAGCAATGCAGATTGAAATAGAAGGTAGAGATGTCCAAAGGTTGGTGAGATTGACAGGGGATTTGGGTGAAATGACATTGGATTTTCAGCAATGACTGAGTGAGAATTTGGGAACTTCCTACTTTCAAGTGGCAAACTGACATCCTTGGTGACAGCTTCTCTGACCTCTGTTCCCCAAACCTTCTCAACGGTTGCATCAGCTTCTAATTATTTTCTTTTTTAAACTCTTTATTTACCAGCCACATATTCTGATGGATATGTTGTGCTTGATATAAATACACAGTCTTATTCCTTTGGGCAGAATATGAAATGCATCCTCTAATTCAGAATTAGTTTTCGAAGACAGAGCCAGAAAAATTGAAGTTTCACTTAGAGGAAGAAGGATATCAAGGTGTTTCTTATGCATCTAGCATGGTTCTGGATAGTAGACAACATATTAATATGAGTGATGATGATCATGCCCCAAATCTCTGGCCTTATGGAGCTTCTAATTCAGTCGAGAAAGAATACTTTGAGTGTTCAGTGGCAATGGGGAGAAGGATGTAGGTGGGGAATTCAGTTAAGGTGTCTAAGTTGTAAAAAGGAAGTCTGATTAGTAGGGAATTGTAATAATGCAGGTCAGAGATGATGGTGGATTGAAGCAGAGTCGTCAAAGCGGAACTTTATGAATTCATTTGATCGTTGACTAATTTATTCATTCAAACAACAGGTTGAATGTATGTTCTGTGTAAGAACAACACTGACCAGAAACAAAATGAAAAAAATGATGCCTGCCTTTTGAAACATTTAAAAAAGAAATATGGTAAGTAGGTAACCTGTATAGTGTATTACGAGATGCCATGTTAGGGATGAAAGACAAATCACAGTGTGTGAGAGGTATGCGAGTTGTTGGAATGTGTATGAGCACTATTTAGTATGGTGGCGAGCTTTTGTTTCCTGTCCTTATAATTTTATGTTCTCCTGGCCTCGAGGTTCAGTTCCAAAGGGAGGCATATTTCTACCAGGAGACACAAAAATGATTTCGTTACACTGGAAGTGAAGACTGCCACCCAGAGGCTTTGGGCTCTTCATGCTGCTAGATCAATGGGCAAAAAAAGGAGTTACTGTTCTAGCTGGGCTTATTGATCCTGGCTACTAAGGGGGAAATCGGGCTTCCACTCCATAATGGAGGTGAGGAAGAATATGTCGGTAATACAAGGGATCCCTTAGGGTATCGTTTAGTATTACCCTACGCTGTGGTAAAGTTAGTGGAAAATTGCAATGCAATTCACGCAGAACTACTAATGATTCAGATTCCAGGAATGAAAATTTAGGTCACCCTGCCAGGTAAAGAAACACAACTAAGGGCCGGGTGCGGTGGCTCACGCCTGTAATCCCAGCGCTTTGGGAGGCCGAAGCGGGCAGATCACGAGGTCAGGAGATCGAGACCCTCCTGGCTAACACGGTGAAACCCCGTCTCTACTAAAAATACAAAAAATTAGCCGGGCGTGGTGGCGGCGCCTGTAGTCCCAGCTACTCGGGAGGCTGAGGCAGGAGAATGGAGCGAACCCGGGAGGCGGAGCTTGCAGTGAGCTGAGATTGCGCCACTGCACTCCAGCCTGGGCGACAGAGGGGGACTCCGTTTCAAAAAAAAAAAGAAAAAAAAGAAAAAAAGAAACACAACTAGCCAAGATGCTTGCTGGGAGCAAAGAGAATCCAGAATGGGTTGTAAAAGAAGGTAGCTATAAATACGAGCTATGACCACATGACCAGTTATAGAAATAAGAACTGTAATTACCAGGAATATATCGTCTCTATTTTCTTACGAATATTTGTGTGCCTATCATCTACCTATTGACAGATTGATCAAATAACTTGGTTAATTTCCTCTTATTGCTTTATCATGTACCATAAATGTATTGACTTTATATCATAGTATTTAAGTTACAGAATATCAAAAAGAAGATTAAACATTATTCAAGGACTTTACATTGTTTCTGAGGAAAGGATTAGTGCATTCTCAGTTGAACACAGTATGGTTGTATCATGGTAAGTGAAAGTAAGACCTTGTTATCGTTTTATTTGGAGATTAAGTGTGGCTTAAAGAGGTGCGTGCAGTGCCAAGCTGACAAGGATCCGGACATGCGAAGGTTAATTTTATGTGACAACTTGGCTGGGCCACAGTGTCCAGATATATGGTCAGACATTCTGAATGTTTCAGTGATGGTGTTTCAGGATGAGGTTTAAATTTAAACTGGTGGACTTTGAGTAAAGCACATTGCCCTTCGTGGGAGTGTGTATTCAACCAGCTGAAGGCCCAAGTAGAACATAAGGCTGATCTTCCCTGAGCAAAAGGGTATTCTCCAGAAGATGTTCCTGGACTCAAACCTCAGCTCTTTTCTCAGTCTTCAGCTTGTTGACCTTCCTTATTAGATTTTGGACTCTCCAAATGTCTACAACCACATGAGACAGTTTCTTGAAATAAATCAGTACACACACACACAAACACACACGCACACACACGAAGAGACGTGGCAGTAGCTAATGTAGATTAAAAAAATAATTTTTTAATATGGTAAGACTAAAAGCATCATTATATGCTGTTGTGAACAATACGATAGAGTAAATATATATCCAAATGTAAGAGAAAATGATGAGATTAGTTGGAGTAATGTCCCCAAGTAGATGAGAAGCGATGAAATATACTACCTTGGGGGATTTTGTTAGGAGTGTGCATAGATGAAGAACGTAACAATATGGAGGAAGAATATGTTGATAGCAAAGGGTGGTGAGAAGGTGAAAAATGGAGGGACTTCATGTGCATTTTGCAGGTAAAATCAACAGAATTGAGGGGAGTAATACAGTTATGAATCTACAAAATCTTTAGTAAATAAATGTATTTACTTTTTCCTAGATATTATTTTTCTAGATAACTGATTTGAACAATTTATATATACTATGTGCATAAAATAGGATATAAAAGTTGCTTTTGAACAAAGATACGTTTAAAATCACTACTGATTAGCTGATAGTAATTAAATAAGAATTAGAATAAATTTTTCATGTACTAATATTATCAATTACAAATTTAAAGACAAATTTCAGCATTCACCTAATATTGCATATATATTTATATGTCATATATATTCATATCTTATACACACACGGAAATATATATTCCATACATATATTAGTTTATTATAAATCATGTTCCATTAGGATCTTTGGAAAGCCTTTGAGCACTCTAGAGCATAAATATGTTTATGCTTTTATTTTGTTAAATAAAATATTCTTTTCTTTAGGCTAGTCAAATGAATCTTTCTCTTTGTTTCTCCTTCCTCCTTTCTTACCTTCCATACTTCCTTCCCTTACCTTTTAGTTTCTTTCCTTTCTCTTTTATATTTCTCTTTTCCTCCCTCCCTTTTCCCTTTCTTTCCTATACTTTTTAACCATTTATCATATTATCATTAACAGACATTTATTAAGAATTGAGTGGGTACTCCACTAAAGTACTTTAGTAGGTGTTCCACTCTACTATAAGTACTTAAAAGTTTTTGAAGTGTACACACAGTCGCTCCCCTTGAAAATGCATGGTCCTTATTAAAGGGACAAAGTTAATGTTTATGGAACAATTGAAATATAAGTATAAGTGATGTTTAATTCTGTCAATGCAAATAATTATGACTCTAAGAGGTTAATTTTGGAAGAGGAAGACACCTTTTGGACAAAATTTCATTAAAAGGCTGACAACGGAAGACAGTAATGTAGTATTATTTTTAACATAATTATGACACATAATAAGTTTTTCATGGCTGTATTATCTTGCCACGTGTTCTTTTTTCTTCCTTCCTATAATATATAATACAATTGTTATGGAGTATTTTGTAAGCAATATTCTTTACACAGAGAGTTATAGTCCATTTTGAAAATAGCTTTCTGAACTTGTCTCCAGCCAAAAGTAGGTCATACATACAGTAGTAAAAAGAAGAGAAAAATCAAATGAATTATCTAGTTTTAAAAAGCCAACTTGCTTCCCTACCTTTTTTTTTTTTTTTTTTGCTTTCTAATTCTCTCTCTTTCTCTCTGTGTGTGTGTGTATGTGTGTGTTGCAGGGTGGGGGCATGTGTGATATATATTCCTATCAAAGTTTAACAATTTGTACTCATGCATATAAGACAAGAATAATGCAGAATGTGGGTAAAAATTTTTGATCCCAATGAAGGTAAATAAATCACAAACAGATCTAATGAGCTGTAGAATGATAAGGCCATAGGGCATCAGCACGCCGAGAGCATAAAGAAATATCTGAATGTTCAAATCACACTATTTCCTTTCCTATGAAGAGCATTTTTTCTTTGCCAAATAGAGTATTCACTTTAAAATTCTGCCAACCTGTTTCCCATAGTCATCCTTTTCCTTTACTGAAGTGTCTTGTTTATCAAAATATTCATGTGTTATTCATCAGTTTATAATGTCTGTGGTATGCTCCGTAGGTTAAACATAATAAAAATGCACTGTACTCTAATTACTGGTACTCTAATTACTGGTTTGGTAATAGAATCCAATTTAGAATGTATACAAAGAAAGTTAAATTTTTACAGTAGGAAAAAAAAGTAGCCAATTGCTCTGGATTATTTTACTTAATTTCTAGTTTGATTTCAACCATAAGCTGCTAAATGCTACTCATTAACAAAAATAACTTTTTCTTTGTTGTACTTACCTTAGAGGCCAAAGTATCTCAGATCGGCTCCCTATTCAGCAGTGACTTAAAATATTGCACAATAGGAATCAACTTTTCCTTTTTTGTTGTTCAGTTCTTATGTTTACTTAATAGTCATATCTTGCTGCTCATGATCTGAAGGCACCAAATCCTTTTGGGAAGATGGCACTGTTCTTATTTTACCATTGCATTTTGGTTGTTATCATTGCCATCATATGAAACATTCTATCTACATATTATGTAGTTAAATGATTTCTTTGTGTACTACCCAGGCTGTCCCAGGACCCCACATTCTATAAAATGTAATACAAAAACTTAATAGGGTGCAATTATCTGATAATAATAAAACAAAACTCTGTAAAATACTTAAAGAGGTTTATTCTGAAACAATATAAGTGACCAATTGCCTGTGAAAGAGTCTCAAGAGTTCCGGAGGAAGGGCACCCAAGGCGGTCATGTTGCAGTTTCGTTTTATACATTTTAAGGGGATGAGAACTATAGACAAAGACATAAATAAATACATGGAAACTTTACATTGGTTTGGGTGAAAAAGGTGGGGCATCTTGAAGTGGAGGCTTACAGGTCACAGGTGGAAAGATTTTCTGATTGGCAATTGGTTGAAAAAGTTAATCTTTGTCTAAAGACTTGCAGTCAGTAGAAAAAAGTATTTCAGTTAGCAAAAGGAGGGCTGTGGAGGCCAAGGTTCTTATCATGTAGATGAAACCTCATAGGTGACAGTCTTCAGAAAGAAAACACATAATAAGTGTCTCTTTTGGGACCTTACACGTGTTAGACTCTTAGATTCAGGAATAGGCTGGAGAGGGAAAGCCTGGCTGTATTAATGGAGATTATCCACAGACATAATTTCCCTGCACAAGACAGCTTTGCAGGGTCATTTCAAAATATGTCAAATAAACATATTTTCAGGTAAAATAATTTTTATTTCCTTCAGGGTTTGTTCACCGTCATGTGATATTATACCACTTTGGAATTTTCTATCTTAGTGCTGCAAAGTCTCTTTTGTCTGTCTTAGGTACTCTATTTTAATGTTAATGCTGGTCAGTTGTGCCTAAACTGTAAAAGGAAGGCGGTATAACTAGATACATCTGACCACTCTTCCTGTCGTGTCCAGGAATTCAGTTTTTCAGGTTTCTCTGGGGTCCACTTGGCCAAAAGGAGGTCCATTCAGCCAGCTTGTTACTGGGGAAGGGTGCCCAGGTTCTTGACATTTTGAACAAAAAATTGGACAAAACGTGCAAAGCAAGGAAAGAAGGAAGCAACAAAAGCAGAGAGTTATTGAGAATGAAAGTATACTGCACAGGGTGGGAGCGGGCCCAAGCATAGGGGCTCAGCATCTCCGTTACAGAATTTTTTGGGGTTTAAATACCCTTTAGAGGTGTCCACTGGTTACTTGGTGTACACCCTATGTATATGGAGAGGGTATTTCCTGTCATAGCTGAAGTGTTTCCATTTGATTTGGCTCTAGGAAGTCAGTACGAATTGGCCTTATGTTCCCTGCCGCCAGACCCTATTCTCCTGCCTCAAGTTGGGTGGCATAGAATTTCATTTTTGGTTTACATATCTATTTAAAGATGGAGTTAATTTCAAATGATTCTGGTTATTAAGATAAAATTCAAAGGCCCCTATTTCTAGATTTATATATGCACTAAAGGCTATGCTGAGAACAAAATGATAGCAGTGCAACCCAATCTATGTGGCCTGATTTCATGCATGAAAGACAACTATTTCCTGTAAAACACTGCAAAGCTGATGCCTGAGATTCCTTTAACCAGGACAGACAGTATTTTATTCCACAATATCACTAGAAGCTAAAAACACAAGTACTTCGGAGAGGTATCGCATTGATTTATATTTATTCTATGCTGTAAATGACTGAGATCAAATCCTTTCTTGCAAGGAGGTTTTGTTATGAGGGAATTACAATTCTGAAAAGGAACAAAAGTGACTGTTCCTGAGGGAGGTGAAGTTGTTAAGCAAGGGAAGGCAGATCACTCCAGGCCATTGTTCTCAGCTTCAATATTTTGCCTAAGGCCACCTTGATAGCAGCACTGCTTTCATATGCATTCTGAAGAAGTAAGCTCTGGTGTTGTTTGAAGCTGAGGAAGCAAAGTGATAATAAAAGGACCATATTCTCCATCTCGATTCTCACTATCTAATATCTATTACTATTTCTGCCTAGCAGTTGCACCCTTTTCCCAGGAACAGATGGGAGCAATGATGAGGGAGTTGCTTCAATGTCTGCTTAATTCTTCCTTTCCCCGCTTTCCCTAAAAAAATAAGCAAAAAAATCAGAATCCAGGAGAGTAACAGATATATTATTCCCATATTCAAAAACTTGGAAAATATTCAAATGAGATTCTGTGGTCTGCATAGATAAGAACTTGCTTGGGACTGTGAAATCTTAACTCAGAGTTGGGAGGGAAAAAAATACAAAAAAACCAGGGTACTTTAGTTGTTATTGTAAATGCAAGTCAATTATTTAATTAATTGATGTTTAAGGAGCACTTGCAAACATTTTTTTTTTCCTGCCTAAGGGCTACTTTATTCTACTAAAGAGGTGCCAGAAGTTCTATGTATTATTGTTTTACAATGGCAAAATCATGTAGAAAAGCTGGCTAACATTTTACAAATAGTAAATACAATTATTATTTCTCCCATCAACCTGGCAATGAATTGAAGAAACAATATTCCTATGGCTTCTAGGAATTATTTAGCCTTTGTGTTATTTTATCTTATTTTTAAGCTTACTTGGCCACAGTGAGATTCTGCCCTGCATAGATTAATCTTGCTTTGGACTGTGAACCCTTGACTCAGGATTGAGGAGGAAAAATACTTTAGTTGTTATTGTAAATACACATGAATTATTTAGTTAATTGGTAATCCTCATAAATTTGTTCACCTTAAGTAAATAAATAAAAATAAAAACCTCTCACTGACTTAAGACTTAATAAACATTTAAAGGTAGAACTTAGCCTTTTATATTTTAATGAAATACCCTGATAAATTTTGTCCCTTATGCTTGACCTTGATATTCACAACCTAAATTATTCAACATGACTTTGCTATTTTTCAGTCTTTATTAACATTTAATTACACTTCCAGAAGTGCTCTGCCCAGGCAACTGGTTTACTGGTTTGATCATTCACTCCTGGAACTTTCTAAAAGACTCAGCAACCCTTCAATGGAAAACATCATTAGACAGTTTGTGCCCTACATTTTTTGAACCCCTCACCTCAAAATCCCAGCCTTAAACTTTTCACAAATCTTTTCTTCCTCCCTCCCTCCCTCCCTCCTTCCCTCCTTCCCTCCTTCCCTCCTTCCTTCCTTCCTTCCTTCCTTCCTTCCTTCCTTCCCTTTCCTTTCTCTTTCCTTCTTTCCTTCTTTCCTCCTTTCCTTCCTTCCTTCCCTTCCTTCCTCCCTCCCTTCCTTCCTTCCTTCCTTCCTTCCTTCCTTCCTTCCTTCCTTCCTTCCTTCCTTTTTCAGATGGAGTCTCGTTCTGTCGCTCAGGATGGAATACAGTGGAATGATCTCAGCTGACTGCAACCTCCACCTTCCAAGTTCAATTCATTCTCCTGCCTCAGCCTGCTCAGTAACTGAGATTACAGGCGCCCACCACCATGCTCAGCTAATTTTTGCATTATTAGTAGAGACTGGGTTTTGCCATGTTGGCCAAGCTGGTCTCGAATTCCTTCCTCAACTGACAGAGCATGAGCATCGACATTCTGCACAAGCACCACCATTCTATAATTCCCCTCCATCAAAAACTGCCTAAATCCAAAGAGCATCAGTCTAATGGCTAAGATAAGCATGAACATAAACCACAAATAACATCTCTGACCAGAAACATTTCAACCATAAGATAAACCCCTCCCTGACCAGAGACATGCCAGCCCCAAGATAACCTCCCATCTGGCTAGAGAGATGTCAGCTCCAAGATAGCTTCCCTTCTGACCAGAGACATTCCAACCCTGACATAAACTTCTCCCCCATACAGAAACATTCCAAGCTTGTGATAAGCTCTGTCACCCTAAAAAAATAAATACTCAGTCTGTAAGAGAGGGGGCTCTGAACAGAAATTGGCCAGAAGCCCCTCTCAGGTTTATTCTCTAAAATACACCTGTCAGCCGGGCGTGGTGGCTCATGCCTGTAATCCCAGCACTTTTGGAGACCAAGGTGGGCAGATCATGAGGTCAGGAGTTTGAGACCAGCCTGACCAACATGGTGAAACCCCATCTCTACTAAAAATACAAAAATTAGCCGGGCATGGTGGCATGTGCCTGTAGTTCCGGCCACTTGGGAGGCTCAGGCAGGAGAATCACTTGAACCCGGGGGGTGGAGGTTGCAGTGAGCCGAGATTTCACCACTGCACTCCAGTCTGGCTGATGGAACGAAACTCACTGTCAAAAAAAAAAAAAAATTACACCTGTGTCTGAATGTTGAGCCATGTTTCGTGTTTCTTTCCTCTTTCTTTAACTCTTACACTGACCTCAGGTGATCTACCTGCCTCAGCCTCCCAAAGTGCTGGGATTACAGGCATGAGCCATCATGCCCAGCCAACTGTTCTCAAATCTTAACTGTTGTATTATGATTCTTCCCAATCCTAATCAGGTTCCTGTACTGATAGATGCATGATAAAGCAAATATCCAAATCTCATTAAATTCTGACTTCATATTCCCCACCCTGAGACACTCCTATGTTTTGGAAAGCAGTAAACTCAGCATTGTCTCATCAACAGGCTGTGTTGGAAAGAACCCCTGGGGAATAGCATGATGAAAGTCATGAAAGCAGAAAGCACATGGAATGTTTAAAAAATGACATGTAATGTATTTTGGCAAGAATGTAAATTGCCTGGGCATAGTTACAGAAATGGAAAAGCTAAGGTAGGATCATACTGAAAAGCATATTAAAGCTTGGATATTTTTCGAACTATACTCTCTCACCAAGCCTTGCCAATACTTAGGGATATCTTGGCAAATTGATATCTGTGACAGATTAGTATGAATTGTATTAATTAAATTTTAAAAATAATGTAATTTCCAAAAGGGAAAAAGTTGATTTAAAGTTTTTCATCTTATTTTGTTCTATTTTCTGGGCCACCCACTAATTTGGTAATAATTCTTTCATGAATTGCTGATGTAGACAGTGCAGAACAAAAGAAAAAATCCTTTGAGCAGATATAGTACATGAAGACCCCAATTTTTCTGAGAGTACAGGAGAAAAGAGTGCTGATATATTAGAATTTGTATGCCTATGGACTGGAAGATAAGAAAAGTCTTATTCAATTTCCAGTCTGAAATTTCCAGTACAGTCTTTTAGTCTACTATATTCACAAAGTTTGAGGGCACATGGTGCCATGCTAGTCAGAACACAAAGAAAAATATTAGATAAATGTTTATTCTTTAAGTTTTGACAAGAATGCATGGCCTTCCAAAGAAATCTGCTCAGAGCGTGCAATGAGAAAAATGGTTGTCAGTGATTTGAATAAAGGGACCACTGCCAACACTGTCTCTCTATTTCTCTTTCTCTCTCTTTGTCTGTTCCTTGGTTACTAAGAAGGGCCAGGCTGGATGACAGCAACTACGTTGGCATGTCTTCATGACACAACAGTAAGTTTATGTCTCTTCTATGGAGATTTTTGACCAAAAGTATTCAAACAATCAAACACAGGAGCATCAGTATTCATTCTGCCTGGATTATCTCTGTATTCTACACCCCAGGCATGGCACCATGAACAAAGTAAGTTCCCATATATATATATATGTATATATATATATAAAAATATATGTAAAATAAAATTATATATAACTTCATATATATAATAGATATATAAAATGATCACACAAATAAAGACGTTTAATCTATACCACAAGACATAATTGACATGATCACAACAAATTGAGAAGTGGATAGAGTTAGTTCTTCTCTCTTTTCAGGCTATGTCTCTAGCTAACAGGTCCAGTGTTGTCCTACTGCACCTGAGTGCCTAAACCCCTATCGGCTCTAACCTTCCAAGTTTAGTTTTAGTCAGTTCACTAATGATAAACTAACATGTTTTAACACTAACGAGTCAATGGCTGACCATGACACTATCCCCTACTTGGGATATTGGTTTGATTAAAAAATGTTTGTTAGCCAATGGTATAATTTAATCTTATGTATCAGAAAGAATGATGCTGGAAGAAGAGACTTTGGGGGTTGCAATTATTTCTGCAAATTTTCAATCTATACTTCCATAATGTAATGTAAGTATGGACTATTATATACATGTGAGAAACTGGCAAATCTCACATGTTCTTTCCATTCAGGTCTTTTATACATAAAACACTGTGTGTCATAAACTAAAAATATACATACACATAATATAATATAGGCATACTACAACAAAGCATATATGCAAAAAATTAAAAATATATATGATCGCATCACCTAGGAAACATAACTTCATTTAAATAAAAGATTAAAAAGTAAGACTCTCTTTGGAGATTGTACTCTAGGATTAAGAAGGATATAATCTTTAAGTATGATAATTAATATTTAGACAAGGTCAATACTTAAAATAATTTATAAAGGAGTTAGCAGCAGTTTAGAGATGTCTCTATCTTCAAAATATTCCCCTTGAGACTGGGCGCAGTGACTCATGCCAGTAATCCCAGCACTTTGGGAGGCCGAGGTGGGTGGATCACCTGAGGTCAGGAGTTCAAGACCAGTCTGTCCAACATGGTGAAACCCCGTCTCTACTAAAAATAAAAATAATTAGCTGGGCATGGTGGCAGGCACCTGTAATCCCAGCTACTTGGGAGTCTGAGACCCGAGAATCGCTGCTTGAACCCAAGAGGTGGAAGTTGCAGTGAGCCGAGATTCAGCCATTACACTCCAGCCAGGGTGACAGAGCGAGACTCCATGTAAAAAAAAAAAAAAAAAAAAAAAAATTCTCCTTCATTAGACACTAATTGATATTTCTTCCACAAACAAAGACAAATTAGATTCTACATCATCAATAAAGTGTTTGTTAATCTTCCTGTCAGAAGTACTCTTCCTACCACATCTCATAGCATTTTCTTTTATATCGCTATCGAGTTAATCACATATGTCCTTGCGTATGTTAAAGGAATTGGATATGTGTCTTATCTTTCCCATTCAATAGTATCTTGAAAGGATCTCTGTACCTATTGATTAAGTTTTCAATATAGTTGAGTTGAATTGAATCACAAACCAATGGCAAACTCATGTAATGCTAACTAAATGCAAGGCAAAACTTACAGTGATATTTATAATATAGAGAGAATGTATTTCCAAAAATATACATAGTTTATATATCAATGTGTATATAATTTATTTCCTGTAACAAAATCAGGAGTTATTACTAACTCTTTTTATATCTGGAGGAACTGAGGTGGTGAGAAGCTAAGTGAGTTGGCTCTGGTCATGTGGTCAGTAGGGGCCAATGCAGAATTTGAAACAGGCAATCTTTTCTCAGAGTGAACACTATGTTTTACTGACTGTTATAGGACATCAACAACCAAAAATACATCCAGGAATTTACATGGCTTTTAATTCTGTAATTTTCTTCTCTGTTTATATGTATTCTTATTATTTTCTATACATATTTATGCATCTATCTATCTACCTATCTATATTTGTATATGAAGTCCTAATTACAAATACAAGTACATTGTAAATTGTTACTATCCTGAGACACTCCTTTGTTTTGGAAGGCAATAAACTCAGCTTTGTCTCATCAACAGACTGTGCTGGGATGAACCCCTGAAGAATAGCATGATGAAAGTCATGAAAGCAGAAAGCACAGTAAAAAAATGACATGTAATATATTTCTATGAAAATAAGAAATCAATTTCATAGAAAGTCAATGGCCTCTAATCTTATCTAGGAGAAATAGTCACCATTAATAGTTAAGTGTATAATCAAGACTTCATATGCATAGGCTGTACATCCAGAGAGGTGTAGAAGAAGTTTTATTGCAATATAACAGTAGAAACTACATAAATGCCATTTGAAGGGAAGGGATTTGCGATGGTTAATATTGAGTGTCAACTTGACTGGATTGAAGGATGCAAAGTATTAATCTTGGGTGTGTCTGTGATGGTGTTGCCGAAGGAGATTAACATTGGAGTCAGTGGGCTGGGAAAGGCAGACTCACCCTCAATCTAGGTGGGCACCATCTAATCAGTTGCCAGCACGGCTAAAATAAAGCAGGCAGAAGAATTTGGAAGGACCTGAGTCCTTTGCTGAGTCTTCTGGCCCTCATCTTTCTTCAGTGGTGGATGCTTCCTCCCCTCAAACATTGGACTCCAAGTTCTTAAGCTTTTGTACTCTTGGACTTACACCAGTGGTTTACCAGGGGCTGAAGGCTGCACTGTTGGTTTCCCTACTTTTGAGGTTTTGGGACTTGAACTGGCTTCCTTGTTCTTCAGCTTGCAGATGGCCTATAACGGGACTTTGTTTTGTGACTGTGAGTCAATACTCCTTAATAAACTCCCCTTCATATTTACAGCTATCCTATTAGTTCTGTCCCTCTAGAAAACCCTGACTAATACAGGATTAACACATTGAGTTTAATCATAATAGAAGGCTGTATTTGTCTGAGTTTAATCATAATAGAATGCTGTGTTTGTCTTAGTTTGGGTATCCCAGGAAGCATATCCTGAACATAGAATTAGTAATTTCTTATGAAATTCATCCCAGAAAGCTGGATTGAGGGATCAGGAACAGTGACCCGAGGCAGGAGCAAAGGTCAATCGAGTACATTAATGAGTTGTTTACTACTGCAGGCAAGTGGGGCTTATTCCCTCTGGAGACACTCCAGGCAACTGTGTAGAATGGCTGTCAGAATTTCAGGAGTGAAGTTCAATTCATTCCTGCATTAAAGAAAGACTGATACCAGTTCAACCATTATTAAAAGCAGTTAGCAACTCCTCAATAAGTTAACACCAAAATTACCATTCAACTCAGCAATCCTATTACTAGGTATATACCCAAATGAATATAAATCATTCTATAAATCGTTGCAAAACGACACATACACACAATGCTTATTGCAACACTATTCATAATAGCAAAAACATGAGATAAACCTAAAGGCCTACTAATGGAAGACTGGATATAAAGAAAATATGGTACATATACCATGGAATACTATGCAGGTATAAAAAGAATGAGATAATGTCCTTTGTAGAAATGTGGATAAAGCTAGAGCCTATTATCTTTAACAAATTACAGAAAACCAAATGCCACATGCTGTCACTTATAAATGGGAGTCAAATAATAAGAACACATGGATACACAAACGGGAACAACAGACATTGTGCCATACTTGAGGGTAGAGGGTGGGAAGACAAAGAGGATCAGAAAAAAATAACTATTGGGTGCTAGGCTAATTCCTAGGTGATGAAATAATCTATACATCAAAACCTTGTGCTGTGAGTTTATTTATATAACAAATCTGCACCTGTACCCCTGAACCTGAAATAAAGAATTAAAGGCCAGACATAGTGGCTCACATCTGTAATCCCAGCACTTTGGGAGGCTGAGATGGGTGGATCATGAGGTCAGGAGATCGAGACCATCCTGGCTAACATGGTGAAACCCTGTCTCTACTAAAAATACAAAAACTAGCTGGGCGTGGTGGTGGGCGCCTGTAGTCCCAGCTACTCGGGAGGCTGAGGCAGGAGAATGGTGTGAACCCGGGAGGCAGAGCTTGCAGTGAGCCGAGATTGCGCCACTGCACTCCAGCCTGGGTGACAGAGGGAGACTCTATCTAAAAAATAAAAATAAGGCTGGGTGCGGTGGCTCAAGCCTGTAATCCCAGCACTTTGGGAGGCCGAGACGGGTGGATCACAAGGTCAGGAGATCGAGACCATCCTGGCTAACACAGTGAAACCCCCTCTCTACTAAAAAATACAAAAAACTAGCCGGGCGAGGTGGTGGGCTCCTGTAGTCCCAGCTACTCAGGAGGCTGAGGCAGGAGAATGGCGTAAACCCGGGAGGCGGAGCTTGCAGTGAGCTGAGATCCAGCCACTGCACTGCAGCCTGGGCGACAGAGCAAGACTCCGTCTCAAAAAATAAAATAAAGTAAAATAAAATAAAATTAAATAAATAAATAAATAAATAAATAAATAAATAAATAAAAATAAACAAAAAATTAAAATTAAAAAACCCCTGCATTCACGAATATATTTTTTGTGGCATAAAAAATCTCATAGAAGTGAAGTGGTGGCAAGTTTCAGATGACCATGTTTTATTCCCACCCAATTAACTCTTTGACCTTGCCCAATGTCTACCTGTCAGTCACCTTGCCTTGCACAACAAAGGGTTTCAATAAATAACATGAATACTTGGATGAGGAAGTAAACAAATGTAGTGTATAATATAATTTCACATTCACATTATTTAACAATACAGATGACCACTGAGAGTTGCCTTGTAAATTCCTTCGGATTTATTGTAGCCACTGACCGAGGTCACTCTACTTACCCAAACTGTGGCTTCAAGAGCCTGAATGCATTTGTGTTAACATAAGATTCTTTGAAACTTTAGCATCATGATAATTCCGAGAAATAGGAGATCATTGGAAGAGAACATGCCATTATGTTGTCATGAGAAACAAAGATACGAACGCCTCCCAGGTGAGAGCAGGGAGGATCGTTTGATGAAAGTCAGGCTTCATTGCCACTAGGTAAATAAATGAATCTCAGCTCCAGTCCTCCCTCACTTAACTCATGACTGATGAACAAACACAAATATCAAATTCCTTTTAGATTGCTTCTCAGTCTATCAGAACATCATCTCTGATACTTTAATGTTTTATAATCCATATATACATATTTTTACTTTTTCATGTGATCTTGTGATCTAGACACTGTTCCTGACTTATCGTCTTAGTCCTCCCTATAAATTGAGTTCACATTATTCCTATTGGAAAGACATTTGTCTATATCAAATGAACACTTCAATAAGATGTTCCCGTTTCATTTTCAGCTGATTTAAACCAGCAGCTGGGCTCCAATTTGCAAGTTGAATTTGCCTTCTCTAAAATGCCACAGACACAAACTAATACAAAATTTGCTTTCCTTAATTCTCCTAGGATTTGATATCTTGCAACAGGAGGCTGGGTAAAGGAACATTCATATTTATTTCTTGAAGGGCTGGAAAATTATCTTCCCTTAAAAATGGAGAACAATTTCAAGTGATGTGCATATGCATGTATAAATTTAAACTGCATATGTACACCCAGAATAAAATCACACAAGGCAAGATGATTATGTTTTATAATTGAAGATTCTGCATTGAATGTATTTCCCTACATCATATTTATGATATTTAAAATACCAAAATCCAGAAAGTCTGCATAAGTAGACAAGTCATAAAAAGAACATATTTTTTAATATAGTGAAAATGTAAACAGCACAAAGCTTCTCAACCATTTTTAATATCCTACATATTAACAGTTACCTAAGGAATAATAAGTGGCAGAGCATCATTCATATTTACATTATTTTCATTTAAAAATTTCAAATTTAAATGTAAATACTCATTATTGGACAAATAAACAAGTGGAAGGTTTCAGTAGGATACTGTCAGTATGTACTGAGACTTTTTTTTTTTAACCAGTATTACTTGTTTAAATTATTTCTTATATGGTATTTATGTAATGAAGAAGTAAAATACTTTTTTAATTAAAGACTATAGGAAAAGGATATATTGTTTATTATGAGACACATCATTATCACAAAATGTTTTAAAAAGATAACTGTTGAAGACAATTAAGATTTTCACTGATTTCATTATCTTTCTCGTAGTTATCTTAGCACAACATAATGTGCAACGCAATGCTTGGGTCTCTTTTAGTGATGACCTCACTGGCACATCACTGACAATAGGATGGACAGCTTTAATAATCATCTAAGACACAACAGAATTTTTCTCACTTTCTCATTCACTCATGCCGATATCATCCTTTCTCCTCTCTCCAGTACTTCCATGTCAACAAAAGAACAAAATTGCTTATGAATCCCTCTTAAACAATGAAATGAGTTCATATAAAAAGAGAATGTCATTGCATAAATTGTTCATGCATGTATGCTCAACATTTTTAAACATTTTAGAGCTTTCTTGATTTGTTTGAACATAACAAATTTTCCTAAGCTCTAGATATGTAAGCACATACTAACACATTTTAAATATTTTAATTTCCTAGATTATTACATAGACAAAAAAGGTAGGTCTTAATTTTTTTCTTGAACTTCTACTATTCCACTTCAGTGGCATTAAATCATTTTTTCCCCTAAAGCATTTTTGAATATAATATTTCTATCAACAGGTGTGACTCTAAAATTAATAATGTAAAGTTAAAATCATGAAAATAATGTGTCATTGCCAACCTTCAATAATTATTGTAACTCTATATTCCTACTAATAAATTTTGCACTAAAACTTGAATTGTTTCATATTTATAAGCTTATTGATCCAGCCACTTGCATTTCTATTACTACGTATAATAATGATTTATTATATTTTTAAGAAAAATAAATAGAGCCACATTAAGACCACATCCTTGGTTCATCAAGTAAGCATATTTCCTCTAAATAGTGGGAACTGGATTTGGGGGACACTGGCAAGATCATGTTGTGAATAAGTTAAGACAAAAGATTAAGTGCGTTTCCTGAAAATTGTTATTAACACCAAAAAAAGTTGAGGTCATCTGGAGGGCTCCAGGAAGTCTTCTCAGCACTTTGTCAACTCATGTTAGGAGTAACTGTCTCAGGGGGCACAAGTGATAGCCTGGCATTTGGAGAGGAAATATGCAAAGACTGTGTAACCTTGGCAGTGTGATGGCCTTCCCAACCTAACTCCTTTTCTCCCAGCTCACCCATCTCCACGGCGGAGTCCTCTTCACCTCTATCTGTGTGTAGTTCCTGAGTTAAACTGCAAAATGTAAGAAGCCAGATGTCAGTGAAACTGGAACATAATTTCTGGCATAAACTATGTCATTCACCCAGGTTTATAAAATGAGACATTGCATTGCTTCCTAAGAGGTCTCAAATCTGACTTATTAAGCCCCCGAATGTTAGTTTATTATTTTAAATCTCTGGGCTCATTCACAAAGCTTCTTTCTTTTAAAGAAAATGCAAAATCCCAAGGTGGACTTGTGGGAGGCTTCCGGTACCAGATAAACTGCTATACGTAAAACCAGGGTGTTTGCTTATGAGCAAAGGTTTTTGAATCTAAACTAGCTTCAGCCCCTCATCTGAACAGAAGAACTCAGGTAATCGCCACTTCACACGCTTTGAAAAGACACTTGCGATTCACCAGGTAAAGTTTTCTTGCACATTACGTGGACTCAATAAAAGAACGGTATTTTCTTTTCTTGTCCTTCCTTGAAGTGAATGCCCTGGACAGCAAGCCAAGCTATGTGTTAGAAAGTATTTAGCATTGCCTTCAACAGCTACATTTTAATAAATTCCCTTAGTAAAATGTCTGCATACCAGCAAAACCTGCAGAGATTTTTGCCACTGAAATATGAAGAACAGAAATGTGTCTGAAGTACAGAACTGAAGAAACTACTTAGCATTGTCAATAATCACATGTTACATCATCACAGTATCATGTGATTGCATTACATATAACTTAAAATACATTGTTTTATGATATTGGTTTATGTAGGCATTCTGTAGTTTTTAATACAGAATTAGACTTCAATATCCACCATCCACACCAAGTAACTGTACCAGGTCATTATTATATTTAAAATTGTGCAAGCAGAGACAGTGAGTCTAATGTACATACAATAATTAGTAAACATTTGTCTAATTAGCTAAAATGCATATTCAATAAGGCAATACAATGGCATTCCTCCCTGGAAAATTGGAATGAAATATATTCTTGTAATTTTAAAAACATCATCACATAATAAAACAACATGTTGAGCTGTTAAAGACACAAAACTTTTGCTATTTCTTTAGTAGCGATATCATGGAGCTAGTGGACATGCAGTATGTTGAAGCTCACTTTGTCCAAGACTTCTGTTTCATCAATTTAGAAACATAAACAAAATAACTAAAGTCCTAGCTGTCAAGACATCACTAATAATTAATTCTGGCACCAATAATCATCTTTTCCAAATCAGTTAATGTAAGAGATCCAATGAACATTTGACTTTTATTGGCTACTGTGCTCAAGTAAATTATAAATAAATGTTTATTTAGGAAAAGATGCTGCTTGTATATGTATATGTGTTTATATATATGCATGTGTGCATAGACATATGCCACTCTTCATAGTAAGAGAATATAGACATAACTATTTGTGATATTTCAGAGCATATTTTGTTTGTTTGCTTGGGAAGTGCAGTGGCATGAATGTGACTTGCTGCAGCCTCAACCTCCTGGGCTCAAGTGATGCTCCCGCCTCAGCATCCCCAAGTAGCTGAGACTACAGGCACGAGCCACCACACCTGGCTAATTTTTGTATTTTTTGTAGAGATGGGGTTTCTGCCTGTTGCCCAGGCCTGTCTTGAACTCCTGAGCTCAAGTGATTGGTCTGTCTCAGCCTCCCAAAGTGCCGGAATGACAGGCATGAGCCACTGAGCCTAGCCAAGCGCATATGTTTTTACGTAAGAAGTGTAACAATTATCTCAATATGAAAAAATATCGTAGTAAAATATATCTGTTGCTTTCCTACTTAATTAATATTCTCTCCTATGTTAGTTTTCTAGGACTGCTTATAGCAAGTACCACAATCTCAGTGGCTTAAAACAACACAAATGCATTCTATCACAATTGAGGAGGCTAGAGTCGTTTAATCAAGGTGTCTGCAGACTTGGAGGCTTCTGGGGGCTCTGAGGGAGAGTGAGTCCCATGCCTCTCTCTTTGCTTCTGCTGCTGCCTGAAACATCAGTGCTCCTTGATTTGTAGTTGCATCACTCCAGTCTGTGTTTCCATCATCACCTGGGCTTCTTCCCTCACGTGTCTGTGTGTCTTCTCTTCCTGTAAGGACACTAGTCAATGAATATAGGTCCCCAGTCCAACCCAGTATAACCTCATCTTAATTAAATACACCTTCAAACACTCTATTGCAAAATTAGGCCACATTGGGAGGTTCTGTGCAGACATAGATTTTGGAAGGACGCGATTCAACCCACCACAACTCCCTACCAAGGAGCTGGTACCAAAGCAATATTCTGGGAACTCAATACTCAATACTTTTAGAAGATCTTCTTCCTCTCTCTCAGATAATCAAGGGGTTACCTCTCATACATTCAACAGAAATAGAAAAGAATGCTACATATAGTGCCTTAAGAAGAGCATCTAACAAACTGAATCACTTAATTGTACAGGAACTATAATAATACATTTTAGAAAATATTTTATTTGTCCATCAGTTATATTAGTATGCATATGTACAAATATACATATATAAATATATGTTAGATTCTGAACTCTGTGCCAATCGTTCACACTTAGCTCTAAGAAACGATTAGAAAAAGAGATTTCTTGTAAAAATTCCTCACAAAAAATTCATCTAACAGTCATTTGACTTGAGAACACTAGTGATTTCTTCCCGGTCTTGGCAGAACATTAAATTATCATTCATATAGACAAAGAAATGTGAACATGTTAAATCCAACAATATATGCCTCTCTGAAATACTCGCTGTCACAATCAGAGAAAAGGTAATAGTATAGAATTCCACTGTACTCTTAATTAGTCTATGTTTGTTTCTAGGGGGAAAAATCGAATTATCTAATTATCTAATTGTTGCATGTGCTTTAAAGCTTTACCCTCTGAATCTGGAGAACAACAACAACAAAATTATTTCCGCCTGTTTGTAAATGATTCTTAATTTAGTTAATGAACATTAATAAAATACTATATCTTTTATGCATAAAGCTGTTCTTTAAGAGTTGAGACTTTGGGAGAAACAAATAATTGTGAAGATCTCTTTACATGGTCTGAGTATGTCAAATGTTATGAAATTGAAACTGATTTTCATAGATATTGAATCCAAGAAGCTACTTTGCTTCTTTTCAGGAATTTTTCTAAGTTTCACTTAAAAGTTTTTTGGAAAACATAAGATAAGATTCTTGAAGTAATATAGACAAACGTTACAGCTGGGGAAGAGAAAGGCATTGTTATTCTAACCATTACTGAGAAACCTGCCTGTGTGAAGGCTGTTCCTCAGACTCCCTAGTGTGGCTCTTCCTAAAAAGATGACAGGTGATGTTTCTGATTGAGTGAATATAATTGTGACTGAATAAGCATGTTTATTTTGTTCTCGTTAAAGAACACATGATGTGTGGGTAATATTCAGTTTGCAAAATGTTTACTGTCATTTGCAAAATGTTTTGTTGAACTGAACCACCAAAATTAATTTGAATGTGGAGAAAGGCAAACAAAACATAAAACAAAACCTTATAATATTAATCCAAATCAAGTTTCTCAGTTAGTAAACTTTAACTGGTTGCTGGTTAAATCCTTAGGAAACTAAATAACTTTCAAAAATATTAAAATCAGTTCTGAATGTGTACTTTTTTCCCCCTATTTTCTGGAAAAATATAGATAAACCACACGGAAGCAACTAAGGAAGCCAATATAAAATTGGAAAATATCAATACAGAAGAAAACATGGCATATACCACACCTGAAATAGTAATTGTTATATAAGACAATCATTTTGTCTATGAGTCAGTTTGACAGCAAGAGACTATAAACAGACCACAACTAATAGGTCCACAGTATATAAACAGGACCACAGCATAAACTGAAGATGAATTTTTGCATGTATCCTACATTTGAAAAACATCTGTCCGCTTCATTTTTGGGAGGCTGAGATGGGAAGATTGCTTGAGCCCAGGAGTTCAAGGCTGCATTGAGTCGTGATAGTTCCACTGCACTCCAGCCTGGTATACAGAGCAAGACCCTGTCTCCAAGAAAAACATAACAAACAAAACAAAACCTATTTAAATATGAAAAATAAATTTAAATAAAAGTTAAATGCACTGTCATCATGACTTTTAAACACTCAATCCTTTAAGTTAACTTATTATTTTCTAATTTTTTTTGAGGAAACAAAACATGGATTAACATCAGTCAGCTTCACTTGTTTGTCTTCTCTTTATCTTTTATGCTAGCTTGAGCTTTTATCAGAATATTCTGTATGACCGTTTTAGTTTTTAGGTAAAGAAGACAATGCTGAACATAACTGCCGCAGCATAATGATGTGTGATCTTAAAATATTTGTGACTTTGAATGCACGATATTTCTATGAATAGCTGTTTTTATTTAAAGTATTATGTTGTAATACCATGGCTGTTAATGTAAAGTGAGTGCAATGATTTTTCTTCATGTAAAGGAAAACATGAAAACTAATATCATGATTGTACTCTCATACAGCTGAAGTTTCAAAATTAATAGTTGGCAGATAAACTTCAAACAATTACAGGATCATTTCAAAAAAATGAATGTTCTATTGGATCTTCTCTTACACTGTATTTTCAAGAAAAAGAGCTTTTATGTCTCCAAAGTCATTTTGTTAAAAGTAGGACAAAATAGAGAAAAATGATACAAGTTTCACACAAAAATTCTTTTCATTTGTGTGAAAAAATATTCAGACTGGAGAAAAATAAAAGAATTCTTGCCATTACTTCGTGATATCATTGGCAGCCCAGGGATGACTTAAGGAGTCCCAGATGTGTTCTTCTCTTGCAATGAAATATTTGGAATAGAGTATATAAGATGATAGAGATAAATAAAACAATAGTTTGTTATTTAAGATTTGATTATTGAAATGGATGATGCCCATCTTAATATTTAATTACTTCTTTTAGAATAATGTACTAATAAGATTTTAAAGCACTCAGCATCTTTTGATAGTTTATATTTTCCATCAGCATTTATAGTTGCTGGTATGGTATTACTTTTGTTTTATTTTTTAGTTGATAAAACACTGCTCTTAAAAAAGATAAGAAGCAAAAAACAAAAGTTCTGTCAAAGGCATTGGACTCATCTCTTTTTTTTTGTTTTCTTTAAGGCATTTGAAAACATTCAAGTTTTCAACATGTATGTCTTATTTTTTATTATTTAATAACTGGTAGGAGAAAATATTTTATCAAAATAAAGGAGATACAAAAAGAAAAACTGATATTCAAAAACAATGGAACTAACTCAGCAGAATACTGAGAAAATATCCAACTTTCACATTTGAATCCTGTTAGAAAACAGTTCTCCATGCGTCTCTCATGTTTATTCAGATCTGGTGAAAAGTTTTGTATTATTGAGTCAGTATTTCCCTCTGGAGCTAAGGACAGACATGCTTATTGCACATTATAAATGATTCTGGTTCCCAAAGCTCAGGGTTCCTTTCATCTGATGCAACCCATGATGTGTGCAGGTGCCATCTCTTCTTCTTTTCATCTCCTTGTGGCAATGAGGATGCAGAAAATGGACACAAATATACTGATATTCTGGTCTCTGCTATTACTGTGAGTAATAACTGTCATTTGTTTCTGTCCCGACATCTTATATCTTCTGGAAGCATTGATGAAACTGAGGCAGGCTTAGAGGTTTACTTGTGAACTCACAAGTCGGGGAATATTTCAGAACCTAAACAATTCTTGATAGGCAGCAGGTTGCGTCAGATTAAAATTGATGGACTCCATTCTTCACCTGCAACCTTTGCATGTAAGTTTGCAAAGCCCTCCCATTGAGGGCAGGGCAGTAAGTCTTATGCTTTGATTTGGGACTCGGTGGTCACTTTGACTAATGCAATGCTAGTAGATATGCCACACCAAAAGTGTGAAATAGGCTTGCACATTGGGGAATTTGCTTTTGTGACTGTTCCATTGTTATGAGAACAGATCCAAGCTTTGCAGTTGGACAATGAGAGGTTTACAAAATAGACCTGAGTCATTGCTGTCACTACAGGGAAACCACTCTAGGTTAGCTGAAAGCCAGCCAAGTCAGGACACTCAGCCAAGGTCAGTAGAGCTGTCTAGTAGGCTCTAGTGAGGAGTTTTAAGAAAACAGCTTTTGCGAGAAAAACATACACACACACACACACACACACACACACACACACATAATTTCTATTTCATTTCTATTATTCCTTTTAAAATTCCCCCTTTGCCATTTAGATGGTAGACCATGTAAGTCCTAAGGAAAAATTAATTTTAATTGAAATTAATTACTTAACCAAAAATGACTCGTGATTCTTCCTTAATTGTAGATATTATGATATATAACCATAAAGTGATTACTTTTTACATATTAGAAAATGCAGGCAATATTCAATGTGGTATGTTTGTTTAAATATAAATTCATATTTGTGGAAGGATCTAGATTGTTTTTGTGATGTAGATGTGTGTGTGTGTGTGTGTGTGTGTGTGTATGTGAAAACTTGGGGATTAATTTTATTCCGATATGGGGCTTGATAATTTAAGTAAATATCTTTGTCTTGGTAAGAGTTTATGCTCCTCAAAGTCATTTAAAATTTAGGACAAATTTCAGAAGATTTCTTCCAATTTCAAACTTGATTGCAACTTTGCCCATGATAAGCTTACTGTACACAGAAACATTGTTTCTTATGTGAAGATATGATTCTCTTTCATCTAGTAAATATAAGGTATTTTATGTATATTAATATCTCCATTTCAAAGGATATATCAAATTAAGCAGATTTCATTCTCCTATATAAATTTGCCATCTTCTGTTTCTTATCTCAAGAAACTCACCATCTACCTTATTGATGAAATAAACTTTGGTGTCAATGTCAACTCCTACTTTCTATCATATCCTCAATCCACTTAGTAAATTATTTAAACCCTGCCTCAAAACATTTCTCTAATATCTCCTCTTCTATTCATTAACATAGCCACTCACTTACCTCCAAAAAGTGTTTCTTATATCCTTAAAACCTATTACACTCTCGTTGTAACAGCTGTTCCACCTCCATTCCCCCTCCCTGACAGAACGTTCTTTTGCTATAAGATATGACTTTCATTAAATATTACTCACGACTTTCTGTCACTTGCAGAACATCTGTGAGATCCTCGGTAAAACTTTTTTTTAATCTCCAACTTTTCTATGCTACCACATATATAACACATTTTACATTGTATCACAGTTATCCCTGCATTTCCCTTTCTCCACATTCTAAATTGTAAGCAACTGGTAATCAAATAGCTCAATAAATATTCAATCTAATAATAAATGAATAAATAATTAAATATTAATATAAATTTTACCAATGAACACTGTTAAGGTAAAGTACTAATCTCTGTTGTCAGCTATTAAGACAGGTTGGTTTTACTGTATTTTAAAAATATGATTAAAAATGTACAACAAATAAGTCATAATTTTGAGATTCTAATTTCACAGTAATATCCCTTTAGTGCTTTGTAATTAAATATTATATTTTAAAACAATTATCATAGTTTGTTCATATGTACTATGAACTAAGAAATTTGCATTGTTTAGCTATTTTAAGTCTCATGGCAATATTATTCAATGTTTGTTAGCATATTATGAAGTCCATTTTTATATATAGAAACAAAATTTTTACATGTGAATGAAAATATGTAAGATTGCATAGGTAATAAATAGAGGTTATGGAGTAGGGCCTCTCTGACTCCAAAACCTCAGACCTCTATACTGTTTTGCCTCACAGTGTAAAACAATATTTTGTATTTATCTTTAACTCTTCCTTGGCATTTAAAGATATCTGAATAGTGAAATTTTATTTTTACCTCTTTACATTGACTATTTACAATACTTTTCAATTCAAACGCTATCACCTGTTCTGAGTAACATTAAATTACATTAGTCCATTTTGGCTTGCTTGAATGTTTTTGTTGACTCAATAAACTTACCTTTATTAAACCTGTCATTGGCTACCAGATTTCACTATGATATTCTATAGCTGGGAATCCAAAATGTAGAAGCAGAGAGCTGTCAGTTTGGCAGCATGGTTTTGTGAATGTTCTTTAATCTGAGTACCTTGAAAGCTCCCCCAAGAGGTAGATTTTGAGTGAACTGATGCATGTAATAAATCAAGTTACATGCAGGCAAAGTGAGGAGATTCAATGAAGTATGATAGATAACTATTCTAATAATTGTAGTTCATTGTCTTATACTACTGTACTTTTTTTCCATCTAGAATACATATAGTCATTCCTATTTTTCTATTCTTTAAAACAACCCAATTTCTCATATTTGAAGTCAGAATTGTAGAGTGATTAAGAGTGTTGATTCTGGAACCAAACCACTCCATTTACACTACTTACTAGCTCAATGATCCTAGGTGAGTTATTTTACCTCTATTTCTCTTGGATAAAATAGAGATAAAAACAGAACTTAAGGCTGGACATGATTCCTGTCTGTAATCCCAGCACTTTGGGAGGCAGAAACGGGAGGATCACTTGAAGCCAGGAGTTTGAAACCGGCCTCGACAACATAGCAAGACCCTATCCCTACAAAAATAATATTAAAGACAACTTAAGAAAATAGAACCTGCCAATATTTTAGTTGTAGAGATTAAATTTATTGATATATGTATAATATTTTGAATATTGCCTGGCACAGAAAAAAAAACAAAACCTTACATGGACACATGAGCTTGTTGCCTATTATTAGTAGTGATTTAGATCCAGAAAATACCCTATCGAATAGCCACTAAATATATGGATCAAATTTTGTGTTATGTAAAGTGCTATTAATGAAATGGACTATGGTAGACAAAATAGTTCCTCGAAGATGCCTACTTCCTAACCCTTGAAACTTATGGAGAGGAACTTTGAAGACGTCATTAGACTTATGGACTTTAAAATAGATTGTTTTGGATTATCTGGAGGACGCAATATAATCACATGAACCCTAAAGAACAATATCCAACTTGAGTCTGAAGAAGGCAACAGAGAAAGAAAGTTTCGAAGTGTGAAAGGGATTTGACCTGCCGTTGCTAGAGTGGGTCATGTGGAAAACATGAAAGAAATGAGGACAGCCTCTAGATGGAAAGACCAGCCCCTGGTTGACAGCAAAGCAACAGGGATCTCAGTTCTGCAACTGCAAAAAAACCTGAACTCAAGAAACAGCCTGGATGAGCTGAGTACATTGTTCCTCAGTTTTTTAGTAAGGAATACTGCTGCCCGCACTTTGATTTCAGCCTTGCGAGACCCTTGACAGATGACCCAGCTGAAACCATGAGACCTATAGAAACTGTGGCATAATGAAATTATGTTGTTTTAAGCCATTAAGTTTGTAGTAATTTGTTACGATGGCAATAGAAAATGAATACAATACCGAATAATTCTTTTGGCTTTTAATTGACAGACAGTAATTAAGAAATGTTCAGCTTTGAAATCTTAGTTGCAGATTTTTCACTTTCATCATTATATTAGGTGAAACTTTAAAGTTCTCTTTTATATTTTAAAATTTTCATTGTAATTTTATATGCTCATATTTTTAATTCCAAATGTTATTATATGTACTTCCTTCTCTCCCCTCCACCAGTCTAGCAGGAGATAAGCTATGTTGTTGATTGGCTTTCATCTGTAAAACCTGCTGCTAAAGTATCAGTATTACGTGGTTTTTCAAGAGAGAGAAAACTGTAGTTTCTTTATCTTTTTGTTATCACCTTTTAAAATGTCACCTGTTAGTGTTATTCTGTCCTCTGTCACTTTGGGCCATTCTATAAAGCAAGTGTAACTATTTTTGGCTTAGTGACCACTAATATATTCACTCAATAAAGAGAGTTACTAGTCCAGTAGTGATTCTGGCCAATACATATTTGTTTCGTAATATTATGAGTGCTTTTGGCCATAGGTTCTCTCTCTATAAAAACAATGTAGGCAATTATTTATTCTAAAATACAGTAATTCCTTTCAGAGAAAAAAATGTGCATCTTTAATACTAATACATGACAAATTCATGAACATTTTATTAAATATCATGTTTTAAGAAAAATACATCATTTTTGTAAAACTGATTACTATCTTTTTATTGATAAGATAATGACTAAAACAGGAATCCTGCACTGTTTATGAATAACACTTGATTATACTGGTAGAGTGTAAGAAAAAAATATATATATATACACATAAAAAACAGCCTGGATGAACTGGCAGTACGTTGTTTCCCAGTTTTCCATAAGGAATACTCCTGCCTGCACTTCATATATATCTATACACACACACACACACACACACACATGAATATATAATTTATAATATATGAATATATAATTTCCAATATATGAATACATAATTTCCAATATATGAATATATAATTTAACACACACACACACACATATATATATATATATATATATGCCCAGATTTTTATTCATTCCAGATTTCTCTGAGTAGTGATTTTTGCTTTTTTGTTTTGGAATTATAGCTTTAAAGAATGATAATTACTGACAAGGGTTAGAAAATGCACTTAAGCAAATATATTATTTTTAATAATTTATTCAACATATTTTAGTGGGAACCTACCAATGCCATACGTGTTTTGCTAATTGTGGAGGACATCTTATTGAACAGTACAGACAATATCTGTAACTTTATAAAATGTAATGTATACCTATATCATGAGCACATTCCAGTTGCTAAATTATAGAATTTAGAGAATTTCTCAGGTTGAACAGTATCACTTGGCGATTCATTGTATCTGTGGATAGCCTCCAGGAAAGACAGTTACTTCATAAATAAAGACCTTCACAGGTTTTAGTAAATCCATTAATTTTTCAGATAACTCAAGATATTTTTGTATTTAAAATATGATCCCCCCAAATATTACTCACTTATTATCCAAAGTTGTAAAAATAATAAACTACAGTTCATCTTGTGATTAAAAATAATATTGCACCCATTTGAAGGCATAAATATTACTCTTGGACTCTCATAATTTATCAAGAAACTCACATACTTATGATAGGAATCTAAGTTATTTTGAAGTTAATCTCTGCCAATTACTAACACGTAAAATAACATTAATAATAGAGATCACATGTAGTAATTTTAAAAGATAATAAATAAATTTACAAACTTTTTTGAAAATATAACTATGAATACATTCATATGTAAATAATAAATATAAAATGTAAAAATATAATATAAAATAAGGTACTAATATCATCAACACTGAAAATAAGTATTAAAATGTAAATTATATTTTTCCTGTATGGTAAGAAATACTTGAATTTTATTGGGAAAAAAACAACAGATAAGCAAAGAGGAAAAATAATTGTTATAATCCTAAACCTCTGAAATCATCACTAATTTAAAATTATATTAATATATTTTATATCTTAATTTTAATATGTAAATGTGCATATGTTTTATATTTATTAATATAATTTCTTATTGCTGTTCTTCCAAAATTTTTGTTTTTTGATATGGGTTCTCACTGTGTTGCCCTGGCTGGAGTGCAGTGGCATGATCTCGGCTCCCTGCAACCTCTGCCTCCCAGGCTCAAGTGATCCTCTCGCCTCAGCCTCCTGAGTAGCTGGGACCACAGGTGTTCACCACAATGCCTGGCTAATGTTTTGTATTTTTGGTAGATTCAGAGTTTCCCTATGTTCCTTAGGCTGACCTTGAACTCCTGAGCTCAAGCAATTTACTCACCTTGACCTCCCAAAGTACTGGGATTACAGGCGTGAGCCACTGTGCCTGGACATTGTTGCTGTTCTTCTAAAAAATCTTTTAAATTTCCATATTTTATGTAATTGCATTGCTGCTTAAAAGTAATTTATGCAATTCCTATTTTTGAATGCTTGTGATATATGACTTTTATTTTTCAAATATTGAGATATTAAAATGTTATAAATTTTATCCCATAACTAAATTGCTTTTTTGCATTTTTATTTTTGGGGCATACTTGCTTGTGATCTTGGTTCAATTTTTTATCACGGTGGATCTTTTTCCTATCTCCTTCAAGCAAGTTCTTTGCACATTAAAGACATTAATAAGATTACTATTATTACTTGATTGGTCTAGGCAATAGGATGAATTTTAGAGTGACCTCTATCGGAACCTGATGCCCCAGGTTGAAATTCAGGCTCTGATATGTACTAGTTACATGTCTTTATGAAAAGGAATGAAGAATGGATCCACTTCATAGAATTACAGTGAAAAATAAATAAATATGGAACCAAAAATTAGTAAATAAACATTGTCTGGCTCAAGGAAACCACTAAATAGTCAACTATTATTATTTTAGGTTATATAATTATTTCTATTTGTTATTTTCTGCTGTTAATTTTATTATTTTGGAAATATATATATTTTAAAATTCCCCATGCTAAAATCCACTTGTGTTTTTAGGCTTAGATGCGATCCTTTAAAGACCTTATCCCCACCTCTGTTTTATAAATGTCGTTCGCTTGTATGCACTAATGAGCTCTTTCAAATTTAAGCAGTGCCTATCTGAAGTTTAGTGAAAGGTCATGTTGTGAGACAGGGATAGAGCTTCGTTTTTCCTTCCAGGAATTCTTCAGTTTTTCCCACGTTTTTTGTTTACCCATTCTTAAACATGCCATGTCTAATTTGAAGAAAATTATTGTAGACACAGATGAGTTTATGGATTCTCTACTTCGTGCCATTGTTACCTCTCTCTCTCTCATTTCTTCTGGAAGTTTTTTAATTTAATGTAAACTGCTAGTCAAGTTCTGGGGTTGATTCAGGGACATACATTCTGCTCCCCACTGCTGGGCACTGCTCCTTCAAATGCTGAGAGCTGCTTTGGCCAAGTTTGCTTTATCTCAGCTGCATAAATATAAAAATCTTGATTAACCAGATCCAACATGGGACAACCCTGAAGGGTTCTTCAGGTTCCAGCAGACTTCCTTTAAGGTCCTTTGATTTTCTTTGGGGCTATATTGCAACTCCACTTCTCCCTGAGCCCACTCCTGCCTCCTTTCTCTCCCTTTCACAGATGTGGCTCCCAAAGGCAACAAAATCATCTCAGAGTTGGCTTCTGAAAGGACCCGACTGGCTACACAGTTAATATTTCATAAAGTAAGCCTCCCTTTTCCCTCCTTCACCTTCCAATGCTATTTGGTTAACTTGTTGCAGGTTTGTTTTAATTTAATTTTATAACATGGATATAAGAAAGCAAAAGGGAGAGATGAATGCAGGAAGGAAAGGCAGAAGAATGAAAGGTGATCCGTGATCTTAGTTTTCATGGACAATGAAGAGGTTCCCAGGATCATGCCTTTTAGTGCTAAAACCTTAAAGTACTGAGCCAACCAAGAGACAAAGCTGTGGAAAGCATTGGCCATCCTTTAATACTGATTCTTTTAGTCACAGATTATATATTATATAATTTCCTTACTTATTCAACTCTTTATTCATACAGTTTAATAGTGTATAATGGTTTTTATTCATAATGATTCAATGTAATTATTACATTTATTCCTGAGAACTTTATATTGTTATTTTTTTTAACCTTTTGTATTTTTAACTTAGTATTGCTGATATACATGAAAACTGTATTTTTGGTGATTGACTATGTTACTTGAGAATGTACTCTACTTCTTCATTCAATAGTATCTTTTAAAAACTGAGTGTCTTAGATTGTCCAGGTAGACAATTATTATCTCTTTTGTAGTCACCATAAAAATAAAAAATAGCTACAATCTATTAGTAGTGCAAGGACAAATACAAAATTTTTAAGTATTAACTCTCCCTGTTGAAAATATGAATAAGATTTTTCTTCCCTCCTTTTTCTGAAAGCCCTTACTTTAGAAAATTTGTAATTATAAATACTCTCTCCTTCCTTTGAAATGTGTATACATTAATTTAAAAACCAGATAGTCCATTTATGAGCTCTGTGACACAGAAATGTCTTTCTTAAGGACCTGAGTACCATCTTTGAAATGTAAACATCGAGGGGTATAGCATCCCTAATTTTCAGCATCTATTGGAGTTTATAAACATAACTTAAGTAATGCCTTGCTCCAAGTTGCAAAACTACTTCTTGTCATAATGATATGAAAAGTTTTTAGTTTCCTTTGGATAAAGTCATTTAGCTAACATAGATAGTCATATCTCATAGAATGTCAATAAGTTAAAAGAAAAAATAGCCTGATGAACAAATAACTTTGGTAAATACTGTATAACATAAAATTAACAAGTCACTATATTGAAAACTGTCTGAGCAGTATTTAAAACAACTATTTGAAAAATAAATCTCCAAAAAGGTACAGTACATAGGCTCCCCAAATATTTGATAATGGAAGAAAACATTTTTTTCATACGTTTTCTCATTGAAATCATGATACTTAAAACAAGCCATGGGAAACGCTGATTTGCACTGTTTACTTATTGAGCCATTCCACAAGATAAATTGATTATTTAATTTTTACATATCATCTGTATAACTGATGGGTCTTAGAAGTGTCCATTTCTTAAAGCAATATATTAAATTTTAATTTATTTCCCTTGATTATATTCCTAACTTTGCATATTGAAAATATGTTAAAGATTTAAGGATTTTAATTATATTTATGTATTTCACCAGCTTCTGGAGTAAGGTGCTTACTAAAAGTAGAAATAGGCAGGGAATATAAAGGTAATATTTAAGAGTAAAAATTTTCTGTGGACTGTCTATATTGATCTTCAATGATTCCATAGCCTTTGGAGCAGTATAATGAAAGTTGTGTCTGAATGACTCACTTATATCTAAGTTGAAGATTCTATGCATCAAAGTTATCTCTCAAGAAGATAATGTTTAAATACAGCAAGAAATCTTAAGACTAAGCTCTTCAAGATAAATATGCAGAAAAGGACCTGAGTACTGTCTTTGAAATGTAAACCTTTAAATATGCAGAAAAAAAATATGCTAAGGTTATGAAGATGATTGAAACCAACAATAGTTAATACAGACATCACACTAAAAAACAAAAATTGAATTAATGAATTTGAAAAGTCAAAGGCATGAAAAGTTTTCATTGTCAGAGAGATAAGCTACATTATTATTTTTTTTCTTAGAGTCAAGCCTTTCTTCAAGACCTGCCGTCCCCAAAAATTGTTTCAGTTGCATTGGCTCTGTCAGTTTCATTGGCTGTGTGAGTTTACACTCTGACCTGCCTGTTTCTCTTGATTCAAGTCGTTTGTTGTTGTCAAACCTCTGTGCTATGAACCCTGATAACCAGGTGTGGAAGACCATCACTTGGCTTGTCCAGCTGAATAGTAAAATTTAGACCTTTTTAGAAAGCAGTTGATTCCTAGAATAAAACCATCAATAATTAAATTGGGGGAATAAGTACCATCAGTAAAAGAAAGATGACCTTAGTATCAATGTTGAGTGTTTCTAAATTCTACAAATTTATTTCTTCATAAAGATTACTAAATTACAGAGTATTAGCTTGTATAGTAAAATGTACTGAAACATTTTTTTCAAAGTTAGAAGAATTTTCTTTGAGGTATTTCTTGATGTATGTGTGGTAGTTTGTGATATTTTACTCAGTATTGAGTTTATTGTGACTATTTTGTGGCCAAAGATAGTAAATGGATTTAGGTGACAAAAGGTCATGGCAAAACAAAACTAAAAATAATTCATGATTTGGGTCTTTGCACATCAGATAAGTGATACAATATATACTCTAAGATGTGGACCTCAGGTGGCACCTATGTTGCTATCATTTTTCAGTAGCAACCTGTAGTAACAAATTAACCCCACTCTCTGCAGTTACTTTGTACATGCTTACTGACAGATAAAATGATGGAAAGTACCAGCAGAGGGGCTCCCTACTGATGCACCATCTTCATCTCTTGCTGGGCCTTAGCAACCAAACTAATAAATGGAAGAAAATAGTAGGTACCTGGAATCAACCCAGAATACTTTGAGGAATTAGAGGAGTGTTCTAATATTTTCCTCTCCATACAAAATGAGCTTGTATTTACATTTAGAAAACTTATAACAGTGTTTATAATTAACAGAGAGAATAAATATATATTCTCTCTGCCAGTGGGGGATGTGGGTAAATAATAGAAAACGTGATACAAAACCTTTGAGGGCAGATATTGTGGAGCATGGGGTTGTGTGAACCTTGTTTTTTTTAAAGCCACTGATAGTTGGGTGTCAGTTGTTAACTGTACAATAACCTATATTGGCTGATTCCTGGATAATCAAGTCATCATTTAATTCAATATTATCCTTGGAATAAGCTAGAGATTACTATATCATGGTAAGAAAGCAGCTTCACTGATGGCCAGTGATGATGAGCATTTTCTCGTGTGTCTGTTGGCTGCATAAATGTCTTCTTCAGAGAAGTGTCTGTTCATATACTTTGCCCACTTTTTGATGAGGTTGTTTGATTTTTTCTTTTAAATTTGCTTAAGTTCTTTGTAGATTCTGCATATTAGCCCTTTGTCAGATGGGTAGATTGCAAACATTTTCTCCCATTCTGTAGGTTGCCTGTTCACTCTGATGGTAGTTTCTTTTGCTGTGCAGAAGCTGTTTAGTTTAGTTAGATCTCATTTGTCAATTTTGGCTCAGAGAAATGCAAATCAATACCACAATGAGATACCATCTCACACCTGTTAGAATGGTGATCATTAAAAAGTCAGGAAACAACAGGTGCTGGAGAGGATATGGAGAAATAGGAACACTTTTACACTGTTGGTGGGGCTGTAAACTAGTTCAACCATTGTGGAAGACAGTATGGCGATTCCTCAAGGATCTAGAACTAGAAATGCCATTCAACCCAGCCATCCCATTACTGGGGATATACCCAAAGGATTATAAATCATGTTGCTATAAAGGTACATGCACACATGTTTATTGCGGCACTATTCACAATAGTAAAGATTTGGAACTAACCCCAATGTCCATCAATGATAGACTGGATTAACATAATGTGGCATATATACGCCATGGAATACTGTGTAGCCATAAAAAAGGATGAGTTCACATCCTTTGTAGGGACATGGATGAAGCTGGAAACCATCATTCTCAGCAAACTGTCGCAAGGAGAGAAAACCAAACACCGCATGTTCTCACTCATAGGTGGGAATTGAACAATGAGATCACTTGGACACAGGATGGGGAACATCACATGCCAGGGCCTGTCTTGGGGTGGGGAGGGGGGAGGGAGAGCATTAGGAGATACACCTAATGTAAATGACAAGTTAATGGGTGCAGCACACCAACATGGCACATGTATACATATGTAACAAACCTGCACGTGGTGCACATGTACCCTAGAAGTTAAAGAATAATAATTAAAGAAAAAAAAGGAAAAACAAGACAAAACAAAAAAAAGGAAAGCAGCTTCATTGAAAAGTGATTCTAGTTAAATTTAGGTTTATTTTATTAGAATAAGGCAAGATCAAAGACTCTTAGTTTATTTCTAGGCTCAAATCAAATAAAAACAAAGATCAATCAACATCTTTTAAACAAACAATAAGGGTTTCCTTGTGAATTATTATTTTAATATGATTCAACAAACATTTCTGTTTAACCTACATATTGCAGCATTCATATTACACATATGTTCACCAAATTTCAATCATTATGTATGTCTATAATTTACTTATGTGGCATCATTATCACCGAAACAGCATTCATACATTGTGGTATTTAAACTATAAAGTAAAGATGATTTACATAAATTTATTCTTATTAGAGAATTGTTTACAACTTAAGACAGACATAATGACACAAATGTAAGAAAAATAATCAGCATACTATATGTAGACACTAAAATGGTAAATAAAAATATATATAAAGAATAAATATGATATAGATGTATAGATTACTAAGATAATTGATGACAAGGTCTGGAGGAAATGAGAAAAAGGAAAATAGATCCAGGATATCAAGTTCCAGAATGAACAATGGTTAATCCTTTTGAAAGTGCAAACTAGAATCTACTAATACTTCCAATACTTCTTAATTTCAGAATGCATGAATGCCACTCAGGTTTGCTTCTTTCTCAGTATGAGCTATATTTGCTTTTCAATATAAGCATTGTACATGAGAATACATGTTGTTGTGTTGGCAATAACCATCTTCAAATAATTAAACTGGCATGCCTTTCCTACACATTATAAAAAGCGTGCTTGTAGAACATATAATTATGATAATAATGTAAAAAAGAGCATAAGTATTTTAGAAATCCCTAAATATCCTTTAGTTTTGTTTTGATTCCTGATGGCAATAAAATAGCTATAAAATATGACAAGGATATTTGAAATTTAAATTATAAATACTAACTTGAAAATTTAAATTTAAGTCACAAGAATTGTTCTTGCTTCGTCACACATCTTTGAGTTTGTTCTCAGATTTTCATTTTGTGCATTTAAACTGGTTTCATAGCCTTCTCCTATTCTAATAAAATCATAACCTACATTCTCTAGCAAACAATTTGATTGAATATACATGTTTAAATATCACGGATATTAAAACTAAACCTCAATTTCAGGAAGAGTTTACTGTGTTTTAAAGTGGATTATGTTTAATCTCCATAGAGACTTGTTGACTTAGACTTTAAAAAGTGTTTTCAGCCTTTTTGCATTTTGAAAATATTTCAATTTTCAAGACTTTGACTTCATAACTAAAATCTAACTATACACAAAGCATAATTAAATAAAAATAAATATAAAAACTGAAAGTAAATTTGGAAAGACTTATGATCACTATAATTTATTATTTCTGGTTCAGTTTTGTACAGCCTTAGTTTTCTTTTTTTTTTTTTTTTTTTTTTTGAGACGGAGTCTCGCTCTGTAGCCCGGGCTGGAGTGCAGTGGCCGGATCTCAGCTCACTGCAAGCTCCGCCTCCCAGGTTTACGCCATTCTCCTGCCTCAGCCTCCCGAGTAGCTGGGACTACAGGCACCCGCCACCTCGCCCGGCTAGTTTTTTGTATTTTTTAGTAGAGACGGGGTTTCACGGTGTTCGCCAGGATGGTCTCGATCTCCTGACCTCGTGATCCGCCCGTCTCGGCCTCCCAAAGTGCTGGGATTACAGGCTTGAGCCACCGCGCCCGGCCAAGCCTTAGTTTTCTAATTACAAGAGGTAAAGTACGTCGTGCATTACAAGTAGTTAGAAAAATAAAAACTGATATTACATGAAGTGCACATGTTTAAATATATTTAAGCATTTCCTGGTCATACAATATTGCAAGGGTATTTGGGTCAGAAGATACATCTTTTCGGTCTTTCGTCTTCTGAAAGTTTTACCCATGTTTCATATAGTAACAACGAAATACATTGTGCAAGTGAAAGTAGACATTATTAGATAATGCAGTGAATTTTCTCTTTGCCTCTATTATTTTAAATTACAAGATCATCTTCATTTAGTTTTATTATAGTAATAAAATAATGTCTAGGAAATAATTAATATCAAAATAAAGTGCCCAGAAATCTAGGGAGAGTCAAATATAGAATCTAAAAATTAGAATTTATATATTTAAAAAAATGAGATAAGACAATTAACAATATGGTATACTTATCTCATTCCTTCTGTATAATCTGTCCCTTTTTTGAGGTTTTATTTCATAATTAATATATTACTCATTTATGCTACAGAGAGTTTTCTGGGCTCTTTATTGAAAAGTTGTTACTGTAATTAAAAAAAACAAAATAAGTACTTTAATCCATATTTGTATTCTACTTTAACAGTGTTTCCTTTCAATACTTAAACATATCTGCTCATTTAAGTTACTACTTCATGCTGTATAGACAAACTACAAAGCAAATATTTAATATACTTTTCAGGAAAATATCATTTCTCTTAAGCTTATAAATCCTTTAAACTTCTTAAATGTGCTTGACTTGAGTAGTCAGAGATTAGTATCTCTACCACTTGACACTATATTTTTGCTCTTTTTTTTCAAAAATTTTCATGATGTTTGATAATTTTAAATGACACACTTTGCTGTTTAGAGACCTCATCTTCATTTTCTGGGATACAATAATTATTTTTTAAAACATGCTGTGATAATTGTGTTATAGTACTATTAATAACAATAACAGCCATTTTCTTTTCAAACTGATAGTTGCAGATTTTATGGATGACATGATTTCTGAGACTTGCCTCATAGCATTTCAGTGAGGGCAGCAATAAATAGGCACAGAGATGAAATAAGTTTGATCATGACTTAAATAACTGTGGAATCTAAGTAAATAGTATATAAGTGTTTAACAAACTACTCTAGTTTCATATAGTTTCATCAGATTATAATTACCACAAAATGAGAATATGACAATTTCCATTCTGAAACCAGAAAACTGAAATTAAAAAAATGTTGTCTCATATTCTCACCTGATTGCACACATAATTATTTATATATGCAACATATGGGCTATTTGCTTATAAATATTCACATATTAAATACATGTCTATATATAATTTATATGTGCAAAATATATGGTAGAGACTTCTAGAGGTCCTGATAATATCTACCCCTCTCTTCCACAGTAATAGAATATTCGGCTAAGCGCTTGGTGTGAAGTTTTGCCACATGAATTGATTCCAGCTACGGGACGAGGAGAAAAAGTTTGACACCCACATTTCTGGACACATTTTTCAGTGTATAAGAGCTTATTCTTTTCTTTCTGTTTGTCACTTCCCAGAAGCTGGAATGCAGATGTGACGAGGCTTTTCCCTCTATGCATAATAGGGTAACACCTTAAATATGGTGAGCCAAAAATAGAAAACTTGGAGCACCCTATGACATCCAGCAAGCATTCTAGGTTTGGAATACCAGGTAACATGCAAATAAATAAAGTATCAGAAAAAAAAAAAAAAGACATATATTGAGGTGAAAAATGTTTAACCTTTTTAAAGTGAGAAATGAAACCAAACAAGGAGATTTCTCATTGTATTCTCATTTGATATTCTATATAATTCTTAAAAGCTCCTCATATAATCCTGCCACTGGAAATTTCTCACTGGTCACCCTTTAACCAGGATGTGGTTAAAGGCATGTTGCATAGCTGTAAAAAATGTCTTTTCTTTTAGTATATTTCCACTTAAACTTCCTCTCTTTGGGACTGCCAAGGTATTTATTATAGTATAGTATATATTACGTATTCTAAATATTTAGTGTCTTATTCAGAGGAATTTGCGTAGCTTTGCATATCACATTTATTTTCCCAGACTGAATACAAAGACTTTCCTTTCCCAAATCATAATAGCAAAAAAATTCCATTTATGTAATTCTCTAAATAAAATGACAGTTTTCAACCTAATGAAAAGTCTGTTGCTCTGATGATCAACCCCTTGAACTATTTTAATGTTTTAAACACAAATACAATAAACTTATTTTCTCTTCCCCAATCTTCCTGGAGTAAGGAAAAACTCGATTGAGAGGGTGAAATGATGACAACAACAACAACAACAACAACAACAAAAACGGAAACAGTTTGTCTCCAGTTATGCTGAGTTTAAGGAATTAATAGCTGTTTTGATTACAATAGCTTTATAATATATTTTTAAATCAAGGAGTGTGATATCTCCAGATTTGTTCTTTTTGGTCAAAACCATTTGGCCACTTGGGGTCCTTCATGGTTCCATATGAATTTAAGGATTCTTTTTATTTTTGTGAAAAATGGCATTAAAATTATAATATGAATTGTATTGAATCTGTATTACTTTGGGTGATGCAACATTTTAATAATCTTAATTCTTTCAATCCAGGAACACAGATGTTTTTCCACTTATATATTATATATTACATATATAAGTATATGCAATATATATAATATACTTATAATATGTATAATATATATGATTAATTTTTTGTACTTTTTGTTGAGATGGGGTTTTAATATGTTGTCCAGGCTAGTCTCAAACTCCTGACCTAAAGCAATCCATCTGCCTCAGCCTCCCAAGGTGCTGGGATTACAGGTGTGAGCCACCACAACCAGCTATATTTTTTTATTTAATTTCTTTCATCAGTGTTTACTAGTTTTCAGTATCACAGTCTTTTTCTTCCTCAATTAAATTTACACCTCAGTATTTTTATTTTTTGTTGCTATTGTAAATAGAATAGATTTTTAAAAATTTCTCTTTTGGGTAGTCTGTTATTAGTATATAGAAATGCTATGGATTATTGCATGTTGTTGATCCTGCAATTTTACTGAATTAGTTTATCAGTTATAATAGTTTTTTATGGATCTATTGTAATCAGAACACCATGATACTAGTATAAAAACAGAGACATCAATGAACAGAACAGAAAGCCCAGAAATAAACTTACATATTTAAGGTCAAATAATTTATGACAAAGGTATCAAGAAGACACAATGGGAAAAGGACATTTTCTTCAATAAATTATGTTGGGAAAACTGTATATCCATACATAGAAGAATGAAATTGAATTCTTATTTTGCACCATGTACAAAAATCAACTGAAAAATGGATTAAAGACTTAAATATAATCCCCTGAAACTATTAAATAATTAGAAGAAAACATAGTGGGGAAAGTTCCATGGCAGTGGTCTGGGCAATGATTTTTTGGTTATGACCCTGAAAGCACAGGTAACAAAAGCAAGAATAGACAAACGGGATAGCAACAAGCTGAAAATCTTCTGAACAGTAAGGAATACAATCAACAGAGAGAAGAGATAACCTATAAAACAGGAAAAAATATTTGCAAACTATATATCTGACAAGGCATTAATATCCAAAAATATGTAAGGAACTCAACCAACTATAAAGAAAGATAATCCAATGAAAAAGTGGGCAAAGGACCTGAAAAGACATTCCTCAAAATACAATTGCTCATACAATTGTATGACACACAACTGACCATGAGATTCATGCAAAAATGCTCAGCACCACTAATCATTACAGAAATACCAATTAAAACAATTAGATCTCATCTCACACCTACTGGAATGGTCATTATCAAAAATATTATCATCTTTTTTAAAGTGTCGGCTAGGACGTGGAGAAAGGGGTGACTTGTAAACTGTTGGTAGGAATGAAATTAGTAGAGTTGTTATGTTAAAAACAGTATGAGGGTTCTTCAAAAACTAAAAATCAAACTACCATATGCTCCAGCAATTAATTGAAATTAATATGTTGAAGGAATATCTGTATTCCCGTGTTCATTGTAGCATTATTTACAAGAGGCAAGATATGGAAACAACCTAAGGGTCCATTAGAAGATGAATGCATAACAGAAATGTGGTACATATACCCAATGGAGTACTATTCAGCCTTTAAAAGAAGGACATTTTATCATTTTCAACAATGTTGATGGCTCCGGGGAACATTATCCTAAGTGAAATAAGCCAGGCACAGAAAGACAAATATTTCATGATTTCACTTATATGTGGAACCAAAAAAAGTTGAATTAATAGAAATAAAGAGTAGAATGATGGTTACTAGAAGCTGGGGGAGGAGAAGGAAGGGACTGAGTTTTTGGTCAAATGGTACAAAGTTTCTGTCAGGAGGAACAAATTTTGAGCTCTATTGCACAGGAGGGTTACTATCAAGCAATAATGTATTATACATGTTAATTAGCTCAACTTATTAGACATTGTATACACATATCAAAACATCACATTTTACCTCATGAGTGTATATAATTGTGTCAATTAAAATAATATTAATAAAAAGAAAAAGCAATAGCTAAAAAAGCAGTGACATGATTTAAAAAACTATTTTATTGAGGTATGATTGACATATACAAAGTTGTACATATTTAATGTATACATCTTGAGTTTGAGGGTCAGCATACAACTGAGAAAATCTCACCACCATCAAGGTCATAAATACATTCATAAACTCCCAAAGTTTCCGTATTATTAGTATTTGTTTTTCTTTGCTTGTTTTGGTAAGAACAATTCAAACAAGATCTATTGTCAGTTAGTGGCACTATGCTGTATAGCGGATCGACAGAACTTATTTATCTCTCATGAAACTTTTTACCTTTTAACCATAGGTTTTCAATATTTTCCCACCCTCAGTGCCTGCTAACCACCATACTACTCTCTGCCTCTATGAATTTGATTATTTTAAAATTTTTCCTGTAAGTGCAATCATCCAGTATTTGTCCTTCTAGGTCTGGTTTATTTAACTTAACATAATGCTACCCAGGCTCATCCATGTTGGTTGATTTTTTTCTACAGTTTTTTAAATCTCGTTGATTTATTTCTGCCCTAATCTTTATATGTCTGTCATTCTTCTAACTTTGGGTTTAGTTTTTTCTCCTTTTTCTAGATTTTTGATGTGTAAAGATAGGTCATTTACTTGAAATCTCCTTTTTAATGTAGGCATTTACTGCTATAAACATCCCTCTTAGTACTACTTTAGCTGCATCACATGAATTTTGGCAAGTTGTGATTTTGTTCATCTTGAGATAATTTTAAAATTCTCATTTGATTCCCTCTTTGACCCAGTGGTTGTTCAAGAATGTATTATTTAGTTTCCATGTATTTGTGGTTTTCCTATTTTTCTTGCTTCATTATTTTCTTGTTTCATTCCATGTGGTCAGAAAAGACAATTGATATGACTTTGGTCTTCGTAAATTTGTTAAGATCTGTTTTGTGACCTAACATGTGATCTATCCTAGAGAGTTTTCCATGTGCTTTTGAGAAGAATGTGTGTCCTATTCTGCTGTTTTTGAAAAGTTTTGTATATCTCTATTAAGTCTGTTTGGTTTATAGGATTGTTCAAGTCTACTATTTCTTTACTGATTTTCTGTGTGGAAGTTCTATCTATTATTCAAAGTGGGGTATTGAAGTCTCCTTCTATTAATATATTACTGTCAATTTCTTCTTGCTTGGTTTTGGTTTCCTTTTTTAGGTTCAACTTCTAAAATTTATTTTTACTGAATCAAGAATAAATCAAAAGCCTGGACAGACAAATAACAAAGAGATTGAAGTAGTAATAGAAAAACTCTAAAAAAAAAAAGAACAGCTTAGGAACAGATGGCTTTGTTACCGAATTATATCAAACATTCAAAGACAAGTTGATAGTAACCCTTCTTAAACTGCTCCAAAAGTAGAAGTATAGGAATTATGTTAAAACTCACTTATAAGGCCAGCCTCATCCTGATACCAAAGCCAGGTAAGGACACTAGAAGAAAAGAAAACTATTGGCCAATCAATATCTCTGATTGATATAAATGCAAAAATTCTGAATAAAATACAAGCAAATCAAATTCAACAACCCATCAAGTAAATTATACACCATGACCAAGCAGGATTTATCCCAGGATGTAAGGTTGGTTTAACATATTCAAATCAGTGAAATTAATGTGATACACCACAATAACTAAAAGAAGATGAAGACCATCTAATTATCTCAACTGATGCAGAAGAGGCATGTGACAAAATTCAACATCTCTTAATGATAAAAACTCTTAACAAGATAAGTTATGTTGTTACTCAACATAATAAAGGTCATTTATGAAAAGTCTAGAGCTTAATCAGTGGTGGGGCGGGAGAACTGGAAGCTTTTCCTCTACTTTCTGGCACAAGATAAGGATGTTCACTCTTATTTCTTCTACTCAATATAGTTCTGGAAGTACTAACAAGAGCAATGAGACAAGAAAAAGAAAAAACGTAATTCAAATCAGAAAGAAAAAGCAAAGTTATCTTTGTTTACAGATGACATAATACTCTATGTAAAAAATTCTAAACACCATAAACATTTTTAGAAAAAAATAAATAAATTCAGTAAAGCAGCAAGGTGCAAAATCAATGTACAAAAATTATTTGCATTTTTATGGCAAAAACAATCTATATGAATAAGAAATCAACCTAACTATCCAATTTACTATAGTACCAAAATAAGTAAAATAGTTAAATACAAATTTAACTAAGGAGGTAAAAGATTTGTATGCCCAAAACTATAAAACATTGGTAAAAGAAATTGAAGGAGACACAAATAAATGGAAGGTTATTCAGTGTTTGTTGATTGGAAGAACACTAAAAATTTCATATTACCCAACCAATATAGATATTCAACATAATCCCTATTAGAATTCCAATAGCATTTTTCAAAGAAATAGAAAAATCAATTTTTAAATTTATATGCAACCAAAATAGACCCCAACTAACCAAGATAATGATAAAAAAATTAATTGGCGGCATGACACTCCCTTATTTTCAATTACATTCCAAAGCTACAGTAATAAAAATGATATGGTGCTGGAATAACAATAGCTATATAGACCAACGGAACAGAAAGAAAAGCCCAGAAATAAACCCAAGCAAATATTGTCAACTAATTTTTGACAAGCCCACCAAGAAGATACAATTGGGAATGACAGTCTCTTCAATAGATGGTGTTGGGAAACTGGATATCCACATGCAAAAGAATGAAATTGAATCCTAATCTACACTACACCCAAAAGTAAATTAAAAATGGATTACAGACTTAAACATAAGATTAGAAACAGTAAATTCACAGAAAAAGACACAGGGAAAAGTTCCCTTTATGTTGGCCTTGGCAGTATATTTTTGGATATTAACCAAAAACTCAGGCAACAAAAGCAAGGACAAACAAGTAGGATTGTATCAAATAACGGCTTCCACACAGCAAAAGAAGCAATCAACAAAATGTAAAAGCAGCCTATGAATTGGGAGAAAATATTTGCAAACCATATAATTGGTAAGGGGATTAATATCCAAAATATCTAAGAAAATCAATAATGAAAAACCAAAACAATTTAATTAAAAAATGGGGGAGAATCTGAATAGACTTTTTTTTCAAAGAAGACATAAAAATGGCCAGTAGGAATAATCATCAGGAAATGCAAATCCAAATCAAAACTACACCAATATATTACATATATATATATTTATATATATACACACATAAATTTACATATATATTTACATAAATACTTACAAAATATATATTTACATAAATATATATTTTTATATATATATTCACATACACAAACCACACTGTTAAGATGGCTGTTATTAAAAAGGTAAGAGGTAACAAGGCATGGATGTGGAAAAAAGATAATCATTATACATTATACATTATACACCATTGGTAGAAATACAAAGTGGATTCACCAAACACAGCAGGTTCTCACTCATAAGTGAAAGATGAACAACAAGAATACATGGACACTGGGAGGGGAACATCACACATGGGGGCCTGTCCGGGGGTGGGGAGCTAGGAGAGGGATAGCATTAGGAGAAATACTTAATGTGGATGACAGGTTGATGGGTGCAGCAAACCACCATGGCACATGTATACCTATGTAACAAGCCTGCACGTTCTGCACATGTATCCCAGAACTTAAAGTATATTTTTTTTAAAATGTAAATATTTGTGTGTATATGTATTTTTAAATTTAATGTGATTAATTAGTTAATTTATTTATTTAGAGATGGAGTCTTGCTCTGTAGCCCAGACTGGAGTGCAGTGGTGCGATCTCGGCTCACTGCAACCTTCGCCTCCGGGGTTCAAGCAATTCTCCTGGCTCAGCCTCCTGAGTAGCTGGGATTACAGGTGCCCACAACTACACCCAGCTAATTTTTTGCATTTTTAGTAGAGACGGGGTTTCACCATGTTGGCCAGGCTGTTCTCAAACTCCTGACCTCATGATTCGCCCGCCTCAGCCTCCCTAAGTGCTGGGATTACAGAAGGCAGCCATCACAGCCGACCAAATTTAAGTATATTTTTTATCCAATATTAAAATGCCCTGTCATGAGGCTGACATGTAGTGGACATGAATCAGTTAATAACCAGTAAAATCACAGTACTACAACAGAAGATATTCCATTAAATGAGAGGAAAGTCATTAGAAATTTGCTGATTTCTGTGCTCTGGGGGGCATATTTTTCAGATTTGACTCATAAAGAAAGGAGCTCGCTCCTGACAAAACAACAGAATTAAATTTAAAAAATTTCCTCTCCAACAAGCACAGGCCTCGTTTCTTCTTTGTTCAGAATCAATGGGTAAACCATTCCGGGGTTGCACTCTAGCCAATAGTTAAATGACTTGGCATTGAAACAAATTCCTCTGTTTTCGAAATACAGATACTGTAGATGTGTTAGTCAACTGTGAACTCTGCATAACAGCAGAACGAATAGCTGAGAGTTCTCTACTATCGAATTCCAGTAGAGAAAAGAAGCTGTTCCTAAGCAGAAAAGCAGAAAATTGCAGAAGAAAATCAAAGAACACATAACCAGCAATCTAAAGGAGAGTTTTAGAAGCTGGTCGGGGAATCTCTCCTAGCCATGTGCTGAAGTTTCTCACTACTTCCCTAGTGAGGAGGAAAAAGATGTTAGCACGAAGCTGTGACACACATTAATTATAATGTTCTGTCCGTATGTCTCTCTTACTTTTTTTTTTTTGCGATTTTTAGAAAATGATATTCTGTTGTTTTTCTGGAGTGGGTGGGTTTAGGCACTGTTAATTATTTCTTTTTTGCTGTTTTCCTTTTCTGTCTTGAATTAAATAACTTTTTTAGTTATTAAATATATGTTGGAATACATCCAAATATCAACTGTATATATATAGAGAGATGTATGTATGTGTTTTTATATATATCTCACATATTACAATTGCTGCCAAAATCATTCTGCTCAGTGGGTAGAAGAAATATCAGTATACCTTAGAAACTGCTTTCTCAAGAAGGCTTATTGCCATCTGGGAAGACTATACATGGCATCTATAATAAATGCTCAGAACACATTTATTGAATAATATCTGAAAATGAGGAATTAAGCCACTGAAATAAGGCTTCAGGTATTTTTCTTTCCTTTTTTATTATTATTATTTTTTTTATTTCTGGGTCACAAAAAAGGAGTCTCACTCTGTCACCCAAGCTGGAGTGCAGTGGCGTGATCTCGGCTCACTACAACCTTCACCTCCCAGGCTCAAGCAATTTTTCTTCCTCAGCCTCCCAAGTAGCTGGTATTACAGGTGCACAACACCATGCCCGGCTAATTTTTTGTATTTTAGTAGAGACGGGATTTCACTGTGTTGCCCAGGCTGGTCTTGAATTTCTGAGCTCAGGCAATCCGCCTGCCTCAGCCTCCTAAATTGCTGTGATTACAGGCATGAGCCACCACTCCTGGACCCAGATTTTAAACTATAATATATTCTTATATTACCACTCTTTGTTTTTTGAAGAATTAACAATAAGATAGCTATAACCATTCAGGGAAAAGCCTATGTGTTACTTTGGACTACAAGTTTCATCTTAAAAATATAGAGAGGAGGAAAGAGCATTGTTTCTACCCATACAAAAACAAATAAAAATTAAAGAGTGAGAAACTGATCAAATTGCAAATATATGACTTTAAAAAAAACAAAAACAAACAAACAAACAAACCAGAGAACTGAAGATTCTGATATCCCGGGAAAGACAAACACTTAATCTGATATCTGGGGAAAGACAAGTCCCCACAGGTTCCAAAAAATGTGTGTATATATTAAAAGAGAGACTCTCCTGGAGGCTCTCCAAGGCAATGAGAAGATTCAGCTAAGTATTTTTAATGAATTGCTAAAGGCCGAGTGTGGCTAACATTAAAGTATGAAGCTCAGGGGGCCTCTGACATAAAAAAGGTTGCTTGCTTCTTCTACAATCTTTTCTTCTCTGAAACGCACCATGACTTTACAGGGAAGATCCACCAGGGCCCTGAGAAATCTTCCCTCATGCTGCCAGAGGGAAGGATTGGCAGACACTTCTGAGGCTCCTCCTATTCCCAGCTTCCCTATCTACCCTGTGGAAAAAGCTTGTTCCTCAGAGGAAAGAACCAAAAACATTGCCAACTTAAGACTGGTAAAACCAGTGGCTAGAAAGAAAGAGGAAAACACACTCTTTACCCCTGCAGATGGTGCAGGAGGACTTGTAAAGATGCAGACTTGAGACCAGGTACAACAGAGTCTGCTGAAGACTGAGGCTGAATCAGAATACGTGAGAACGCCCCATTTCCCCTGCTCCACACCAATGCACTACTAAGCACCAAATAAAAACCACAGTGGAGGCCATCTGGGACAGCTGTGGTAGGAATCATCTAAGTAACAGCAGAACGGGAAGACTCAAGGCCTACTGGAGCATAGATATTTGAGAGGAAGTCCCTGGAAATAAAGGAAATTCAAATCCACTGGCACACTGGCCTTAACTGACAAGCAACTTCAGTCCCACATGAGCTCCAGGCTAGATCAACACAAATTCTCATAAAAATACTTACTATAAAATGAGATATACATACATTTGTGTCTAAAACATACTGACCTCAGCATTAACTGTTGTGTATAACACACCCAGCTTTTAACAAAATATTACAAAGCATATGCAAAGGGAGGACAAAAAGCAATCTGAAGTAACAAAATAATCATCAGACACAGGTTCTGAATCTTTTAGACTAGGAGTTTAAAATCACTGTGATTTACGCATTAAAGCCTCTTTTGAAAAAGGGTGATGGGGTGCACAATATTCTTATATAAACCATAAAAAAGAACAAATACTGTTATAAATCAAAACGCAGGAACATAAATGAAAGGGCTCACCTGTAGACTCAATATGGTTGAAGAAAGAATTGGTGAGCTTGCAAATTGGTTGATAAAATCATCCAAGGGAAAAAAAAATAGTAGAAAAAATGTACGAGAGCATATAAGCCTGATGGACAATATAAAATGGCTTAAAATGTGCCTAACTGGAATCTCAGAAGAGAAAACAGTGCAAATGATAAATCTGAAGAAACAATGAACAAGAATTTTCCTGAATTATTGACAGACACCAAACATCAGACAAAAATAGTTCAGAAACATTAAACAAGAAAAACATTAAATGCAAGCACACAAAGCATAGTATATTCATTTAAACAGCTAAACACCAAAGACAAAAAAACAAAACAAAACGAAAAAAAACAACGAAACAAACAAAGAAAATATTGATAACAGCCATGGGGGGAGAAAATATTATCATACTGAGAAACAAGGATAAGAATTTTAGTACATCCCTCACCAGAAAACATTTAAGAAAGAAGGTAGTGAAGTTACATGTTTAAAATACAGAAAGGAAAACTAACAAGCAAAAGAAAAAACTGTCAATTCAGAATTTTATACCAGCAAAACACATCTTTCAAAAGTGAAAAGAAATAAAGAATTTATCAGATTAATAAAAACCAAGGCCACCTTTATTGTATGATTTCCCCAAACCCTTAACTTCAGTCTCAGCATAAGAAAAGCTCAAACACAAATTGGGGAGCATGCAAAATACCTGACTAGTATTCTTCGTATGTGTCAAGATCATACAACTGAAGAAATCCAAGGGAAAAAGTCAATGGCAGGAAGAGATCAAGGAGACGTTATGACTAAATGCAATTTTGTATTCTGGATTGGATTCTGCAATGGATATAAAACATTAGTTGAACAATTGGAAAAATCTGAATACAATCAGTAGTTATTTGGATACAATCAGTACCAATGCTAATCTTCCAGTTTTAATATAAATGGTTATATTAATATTAACTTTAGAAGAAGGTAGGTGACAAAAATAAGGGGCTCTTTTTTGTAATTTTTTTGCATTTTTTCGAATATAAACTATTCTAAAATAAAATCACTGAAGATAAAAAGTCATGTACAAACTAACTTATTTCTTTAAATGTTTAAAAGTGCTGAAATTATCTGCCCTCTGTTGATTCCTTCTGATGGTTGTTAAGATAAAAACAAGGTAATAACTCCAATAGAACTACCAGACTTATAAATTATTTTTCCTTGACTACTACATCCAGCTATCATCTTTCATCTCTTTATTATTTAGGATTAGTTTCACTGCATGTGTCAAAAAAAAAAAAAAAAAAAAAAGCAAGTAAACAAAAAAAAGACAGTGATTTAAATTAGGTAATTTTTTTGTTTTGTTTTTCCTTTGTAAATTTTTTTAAAAATCCCTAGAGATGGAAAGCCCATATTTATACGGAGGGTCATCGGTTTCAGAGACCTGAGACCTTTCTAAATTCCTATTCATTTTAAAACTCAAATTATAGGCAACATTTTTGCTTTTAGACTATAAGCATTATAAAGAGATAGGGAATATTTACTCTCCTGTGTTTTAGGAAAAATTACTGGAAAATTGACAAATCATTTCTGCTTAGATATCATTGGGCAAAACTACATTATGGGAACTACAATTCAAGATGAGATTTGGGTGGGAGCACAGCCAAACCATATCAGCTGGTATTTTACATCTACCATTCTCACCTTTTAAAGTGAGAAGATAAAAATTGTTAGGTTGTTTGGGGTCTAGTTACAAGCTTTTTATAAAATCATGATAGTTCTCGTTGCAGAAAAGTCAAGCATGTCTTTATAAGCACAAAATTGATTCAAATAATGTGTGCTTTTGCCAAGAGTATGTGTGGGATCCTGTGTTCAAATTCAGTTGATGAAATTTTTAAATATAATTATTCAAAATATCTTTATATTGATCCTAATCTTCTCTATGATATTTTGGCATGTCATGATTATATAAATGATTCTTTTTCTTTTACTTGTATGCTAATTGAAGGAAGTGACTGGTTCAAATAAAAAGTAAACGCATATAGAAAAAAAAAATCACTGTATTTTCCAAATCCTCACATTAAATGAATGGGATAAAGAAAGAATCAGCAACTGTGAAAATACTGGAGGTTGGTCTGAAATGACATGTCTTGTGAAAGTGAGAGAATTGACAATATTTTAAATGACTTTTCACAGCAAGAGTCCTTGGCCAAATCTATATTATTGGGTGTCTATGTTAACTTTGATGTTCTTGCTGTTATATAATGCATTGCTTCAGAAAACATTAAGATCTGCCTCTTAAGAAGAGTTATATAAATATGTATGCTGATTTATTGAGCCTATTTATTAGTATCATAATATTCACCAATGATATGTTAGCTTATTCACAAATTATTACAGCCACCACATATCGGTAGAGAATTATAATAACAAGCTCACAAATTGGTTAAAACTTTGGAAGGCATCTCATAACAATGAACTCAGGGGGGTTTTTTTTTGTTTTGTTTTGTTTTAATTGTAGAACAAAAAGGTATTTCTGTTAAAATACGACTTTGGCATTTGAACAGTTCTAATCATTTCTTTGATAGTAAGTACTTATATTTAGACTGATATTTAACTATTCTGGCTTGAGGATTATTTTTCAATACTATTTGAACAGGCCTCTCTACAGCTGGTTTAGATGTAGTCAGTCATCACTCCTATGAAACACTAAACACAGACACAGGTCATTGCTGCTGTACATAAGAATTTCGAGTTAGAAGTAGATATTGTTTGCCAAGAGATACCTAAGGGATCACTGAAATGCCAAACATATTCCTTCCTGCCCTCAATACATAGCAGCCATTCTACTTCTTCATGATAATCAGTGTAGTATTTTTTAAATAGTAAACTATCATTTAAAGATATTTATAAACAAGAAAATTTTGTCGTATGTTTATCCATGTTACCATTTTGATGCCCTTCATAACATATTTCATCTATTACCTTTTTTTCTCTTCTTGAATAACTTTCTTTTATATTTCCTGTACTGTGGGTCTGCTGGTGATGAATTCTCCTTCTAAACACGCTTCTTTTGCTTTCACAGTTGAAAGATATTTTCAATGGGCCTAGCGACATAGTCACAAAATCCACATTATGTAGCTACTGCTTTGTTAATTTGCAGTAGTCCCCTATTATCTGGCATGATTTATCCAGTTTTTCACGGCACAGACTTATGAATTAAGTGCATCCTTTAAATATTTGGATATGATATCAATGTGTGTCATTATCTCGGGATACTATATTACTTTATATTTATTGTCTTTCCAGGGGGAAAGGGACAGTTTCAGAAGCTTCCACACGAATTTTTCTACTTTAATAGCTCTTAACCCACTGAAGATTTTTATAAACAACAAAGAATGTTCATTTAAATTGTATAAATTCAATCTAAAGAAATGACTGCCAGGTGGATCCATTAACACAATAGACACATTTTGAACAGATCTGGGCTAAAAGCACAGTGATCTGAGCCTTATGTGTGCACTGTATCTACCATCCCTCAAATAACTTGGTAGGTTTCCCTTGGGGGTTGTGGTTATTCCCCAAAACAACCATAGGCTTCGTGATAAAATGGGGAGGATCATTACTATTTACTCCTGTCCTGGTGTTAGAAGGTCCTTCCTCATGGGGACTGGATTTCTCCATAATCTGGAATTGGTTTAGGTCTGGAAAATGGGCAAAATGCTGGCTTCAGCACCTTCATTTTAATCTCTTTTGGTTATATATCAAGAGGTACCATTTTGGCTGCCTATCCATTTAGCCAGTTACAATGAGTAATCACCACAGATTCCCACTGGTTACAGACATTCTAACCTTGTGACTAACTTACACCATTATACATACTTTGCTTCTGATAGTTAAGTTCTGTCGAATGGCCTTTGTTCTTCTGGGATCCCAGCATCCCTGTTCCTACTGGGGAGAGCAGAGCTCTAGCGACATCTTTCACCATCTGCCCCAACCTAGAGAAATGACCACTCCTGTGATTTTTTTTTTTTTATGATTCTGGGACCTCTCTATCCATGTCATTCCCTGTATTCTTGATAACTGGAGTTTTCTAAGGGTACTCCCAAAGAGCATGCTTGTCCTGTGAGTTTTTTTAATCTTGTGTTAATAGAGCTTTTTCTAACACATCTGCTTCTGTGAGACTGTGTTTGTTTGTTGATGCTAATTTTCCTTCATTTTATTCAGTTTTATTGAGATAAGATTGACAGATAAAAATTGCCTACATTTAGGGAGTACAATGTGATGCTTTGATGTTTATATACATCATGAAATGATTAACACAATCAAGCTAATTAACATATCCATCATCTCATATAGTTACCATTTGTGAGTGTGGCTGTATGTGTGCATATGATAAAAACATTTGTGATATACTCTTGGAAAATTTCAAATGTTTGATGCATTATTATAAGCTATAGTCAGCATGCTGTAAATTTGGTCTCCAATACTTACTAATCTTACAGCTGAAGGTTTATACCCTTGAGATTATTGATCCATTCCACCACACTTTATTATGGTAGTTCTGGAATCTCTGCCCTATTTATTGTGGACCGCCCCTTTTTATTACTTTTTCCAATCCCTTTTTATTGCTTTTTCCACGATTCCAAAAGCCATCAGGGAAGCATAACAGAACTGTCACTTAGCGCACTTGCCAGCATGTTAGATCCTGGATGTTTACAAACTCTCTTATCAACCGTATATTCCAACTTTCTTATTCTAGCACCTGCAGGATCCATTCTTACACATACTCACTGGTAATGTTAGTCAGGTATCAGCAACTGTTACATATATTCTTTTTATCCATCTGTACTCTGGGCAAGTTCCCACTAGATTCATGCTGAAATTTGACCCTAATTATATCATGGCCAGGAGGGGTGCGGAGAAACCCTGCAGAAAGAAAGCACTGTTGGGAAGAAAACTGCCTCATTTGAGTGCTCTACCTTATCTTCTGAGAGTCTTTTAACAGGGGAGGGTGGGCCACTCTTGGAGATTCAGATAGTGCAGGAGGAACTGATGATTCAACATTCTCAAGTGTATTACTGAGATAGTCTCACTCAAAATCTTAGGGCCTCACTCCTTCCCTCTCAGAGTTCCAACTTTAGTGTTTGAGGCTTTCCTGAAAGTTGGCCCCTCTCAGAATTAAGCGTTGTGCCTTATACTCAGTCATGTCTCTTTTCCAGCTTCAAGAGAGGACAATCTATTTGAATACAGCTTAGAAGGCCCTCTGACCCTCACATTTGACTTTAAATTGCTAATTTGATGATATGACCTTGTTATTTCCACTATTATATAAATCCATCAAGTTGAGAAATAGTCTCCCAGTTCAATACCTCTCAAATTCCTGAGACAGGCACTGTATCCCTTTCCAATTCATGCAAGTAAAAGTCAGGAATTACATTGCTGTGGTTTCATAGATTTCCATCACTTTCCCTACCCTCAGGGATGGGATACTCCTGGCGTTCATCTGGCAAGCGACCCAAATCCAGGACCTCATCCTTTAAGTCTGCTTTCTAGATCCACTCACAGTGCCAACTTCCCTAGATCAGGTTCCCTAGAAACAGATTATACAATGTGGATTTCTGTTTAAGTGATTTATTGAGAGAGTGCTCGTAGGAGAAATAAAGCATGGGACACGGTTTACGGCAGGAGAGAGAAGATAAGCAAGAGTGTGCTTTCGGTTGGCTTCAGTGTGATCGCAAAAGGAACTGAGTTAGTCCTACCTTGCACCCTGTCTGCCCCAGATGGGGTAGGAGTGGGGCTGACCCTTGAGTGATGTGGCTCCCTTGGCTGAAGACAATTCTCAGAAGAAGCAAGCAGCTGGGCGTTGTTAACAGTCAATGTCAATCGAATAAAGGAAAGGGGCCCTGATATGAAGGGGAAGTTTGGTGGGGCACTGCCAGAATCCACTCTAGGAAGTATAACACACTGCAGATTCTGTGGGGTTCTTGAGGCTAATGCCTTTATGGCACTGATGGCATGAAAATGTTTTACTCAAATGTTATACGTGTATGTATGTAGGTACTCAAATGCATGATAAATTCTATGGTTGCCCCTATCTTGCTTACACTGCATAGTTCTCCCTTCTCAATCACTCAACAGATAGAATAAAAGATTAGGTAGGCACTCCAGTAATGAAAATGTAGGATAGAATGTAAAAATTGCCTTAGATCTGAAGTAAAGGGAGATCAGATCAAAGACACATATATTTGAAAAAAAGACTTTGGTGAGTTCATAGTATAACAGCAAAGAGGTTTTCTTTTTATTGTGAGACATAAGAAAACTTGTTCTTTATTGTGAAATTAATAAAGTTTTGTGATATATAAATACATATATAATATTTAATTCTATAATTATTTGTTCGTTTTCTTATTTATTTAATTTTCTGAGACAGGGTCTTGCTCTGTCATCTAGGCTGGAGGGCATGATCATGGCTCACTGCACCCTTGACCTCCTAGTCACAGGCAATCCTCCCGCCTCAGTCTACCAAGTATTTGGGACCATAAGCATGCACCACCATGCCTGGCTAGTTTCTTAACATTTTTTTTTAGAGATGGGGTCTCACTATGTTGCCCAGGCTGGTCTTGAACTCCTGGGCTCAAGTAAGCTTTCTGCCTCAGTCTCCCAAAGTGCTGGACTTATAGGCTTGAATAGCCATGCCTAGCCTACATGCACAGGTTAGTGTCTAACTTCATGAAGTTTATGTTCACATAAATATTATATTTTGAAGACTTTCTTTTTTTCTTATTTCAGTAACTGAAAAGTGAAAACTAAGTGGCTTAATAGCAAACATTTCCTAATTAAGGACTTTTAAACAAAGGATATTTTAGTTTCTAAAATAGAAGTAAAGCATCACTTGCAGTTAAAGCTATCCAGGATGGCTGAGGCATCTCCAAAAACCTGAATTCTTTGTATACATTTATCTTTCTAATCATTTTAATAATTATTTGTTAAGTCGTATTGAAATGCATTACCAATTTTCTAATATAGTCCTAAATTTCAGTGAAATTCTGCTACACACATATAGGTTAGTGTTTGTGGCATTGGGGGACTTACAGGTATCAGGAAGTTATTTTGTTTAGGAAAAAAACACAATAGTGGAAAATAGTGCTTCCAGAAAACTAAGATGATTAAAAGAAAGAGTTTAGAAAAATTTTGCATAATTATGGTGATTTTTATTTTCTTCTAAATGAATGTTATAACTTTTGAGGCTTCTCCTCATTCAAGAGCTTTATAAAGAGCTCCTATGGGTACTATGGTATTTGGTTTGTAAATCAGAACAGTACATTAAACGTAAATTATCTTTCCCAAGTTCACATAGATATTTGATGTTAGTTGATATGACAGTTGAGACACTATAATTTCCAACTTGAAATTTTATCAGAATAATTCCTTTATAAAATTAAAATACCCTTGATTTTGCAGGATTGTCTTAGACCTGGTATTTTTATTTATGGTATACTCAACAGGTTATTTTCTTTCCTATGTATCTCATCAAATTGTGCTGATAGTTGTGAGTTCAAAAGTGTATCAGAGTTTGGATTGAAGTCAGTCTCCATTTCACGTTTGCATTTGAATTTAGGTCTGTCACAAATGATAAAGAGTGACAAATGTGACATTGTCATGTTGAAAGATCATTAAATGTCACTCTGTGTCCTGGCAGCAAAATGGCTGGCAGAAAGTCAATGATGCAAACTCAGTGTGGAGTGTGCACAGCAGAGATGGATCTTGAGCAGCGCAGAGTCCTGCAAGCTGTGAACAATCAATCAATCATTTCATTCAAAGGAAGAGTGAAATGAGACTTGATAGCAGTGCTGTGTGCATACATACAGCGTTGGACATCTAGCTTGTGAGTGTTTTGATTTACACTTATAACCATCTAGTGGCCAGTAGATAGAATCATAGTCTGGGAAAACTACATAGTTGATCATTGGCTATCTTCTTGACTTGAACTTACAGTGTTCTTTATGCACCTTAAGTCTTAAACAGTTTTTCTAACTTCAGAGCATGGATGACCCAAAACGACTCTTATGTACAGTCAATCTATTAGTTGGGATTTACACACCCTAATAAAGAAAACATTAAATCTGAATGGCAATGCTATTTCACATCTTCTGTGGCTCTTCCACAAGTGAGTGTAATTTATTTAGCTTCCCACTTTACATGCTGTTCTCTCATCTCTGTGAATTGATTCTCTAAAGTTTATAAATATAAATTGTACTTAAAACAGTGTGGAAATGCTTACATGATATTAATATTTATTTTCAAAAGCTTTTAAAACTATCACACAAAGTATGGAGCACTTCTTACACGTTTATCCAGTAATTTACTCCATTTGTGTTTTAAATGTAAGCTAGAAAATGAAAACATTGCTATTGACTACCACCAGGTACCCCTTAGATTGATAAATCTGTTGAATCTAGTTCATTTCCATTAGATGAAAATGGAGAGTATAGAATATAACAAGTGAGAAGTAAAGGAGCAGGCATGATGACAGCGGAAGGTTGCATTAGTGAGATCTTCCTGTATTCATATATTTCACTCAGGATATTTTAGAATGAGTGACGAATTTGTCAATACAAGTGTATGAGAACAATATTATCTACCTCGAGTCCTAACCACGTTTAAAAACCTTTACTAGACTGTACAATTCAATGTCAGTCAAATGTCCAGTACAGCAATGTCCAGGGAGACATAGCCATCTAGCCTCTTTGGCGGAATTATCACTAAAGATAGAAACAGCTGGATGGCTCTCTTAGTTGAACGTCATTGACAATTAAACAATCAGATCAAATTCTCGTATTCTAATACTACGAGCAACAGTGTTATTTTGATTAAAACTTAGATTCTCATCTTAGTTTTCCTTCAGGAAGAATGCAGGATGTCTTAGGGGCATGTTATATCCAGGTGACTTAGCAGTTCTATTTCTCTTTGCAAAACAAAAAGTGGCATCTTGATAAATTTTAAGTGAATTTTTAACCTCAAATGACTATTTTACAGGATAATTATCCATATAGCTTTTCCTGTCGTTAGACATCTATATGCATCTGAACCCAGATTCCCCTCATTCATTGCCTGTGTCTTTCCTCCTATCAAACACCAGACCTTCTCTTATGCTCTGATCCTTTTCCTTATCTATCACTACAAATACAGTTCTTTTGTTAATCTATCTTTTCTTAAATATTTCCTTCTCCCTCTCTCCTTGATTATGCTCTTGTTCTACGATTTCCCACACAAGAAACATAAAATTTTCATTTACTCTGTCTCTTCTAGTAATTGTACCTTTTTATCCTGCTCTTCAAAATTTCTCGAGAGTTTTTTTTCAGAGTTCTTCATTTCTTCATCTCTTCTTCATTCCTGTTCAAAATTTGACACATAGCATATTCTGAAGTGTCTAAAAATATATGATCAGTTAAAAGAAAACAAGAATTGGTGCTCCAAGAGCTAGCTGAACATAGCATACATTCTGAAGTGTCTAAAAACATACAATCAGTTAATAGGAAATTAAAGCTGGTGGTCCCAAGAGCTAGCTGAAGGTTAGTTACTCTCACTTTAGAAGCACATGTATGTGCCTTCCTATTGCACTCATTATCTGGCTCCTAAAGGTAGCCAGTATCTTAAACTTTATTTTAATTGTTACATGAAAAAAATAGCATATTGTTTAGTTTTCTTAGCTGTGGAAATTTATATAAATCAAATCATACCATGTATATTAATTTATGCTTTGTATTTATCACACAACATTATGCTACATTATAAGATTCATCCATGATAATGTGTTAAGCTGTAGTTTATTTACTTTTACTGTTGTCTGAATATATCTATATACAAACATAAGACAGGTTATGTACCAGTTAGCCTGTTAATGAAAAAGGTAATGTTAAAAACTGCAAATTCTTTGACATACTGCCTTTTAAGAGCTAACACACATGATCTCTCCCCTTTATCAAGGGTGGGTTTATGTCTTCCTTGGCAAATAAGAGTATGACAGAAATGATGCTTCAATACTTCCAAGGTTAGGGAATACAAGACCATGGAACTTTCATTTTATTTACTGGAACACTTAGTGCTCTTAGATGTTATTTAAGAATTCTTACCCTGAGGCTACCATTGAGGAATGTAAATATGTAGACACTGGGTAACAGATCCAAGTGATCCCAGACTTCCAGTGACCCCCTCAAAGAACTAAACATGTGAGTGACTTCCAGCCCTTTCAGCAGCTGAATGACACCAAATGGCCTCTGTTAGTGCTGCATGGAGCAGAGATCATTTAGCCAGGTTATGCTAAAATGCTTCATGCCCAAATGACAACATTAACAAAAAATCGTTATTTAAAACCAGTGTATTTTGAGATTATTGTAATGGCAAAAAATAATTGAAACAGAATGGTGCATCTGAAAATGGGATGATGCTTTAACAAATACCTAAAACATATTACAATCATTATAAGATTAGGTAGCAGTCAGAATCTAAAGGGGTTCTATTGGTATGAGTCTGCAGTGAAGTGAGAAAAAAATGTATTGGAAAGTCGAGAAAAGATGTCTCTTGTTAAATAGTAGTGGAATTCTGCCGTAATGTTGAGGACACATGTTCCAAATTAAGCCAGTGATCTAGTTGACAGGATTGGTGGATTAAATGTTGAAGTTGTCACTTTTCTTCTTCTACTTGCTTATCATAAGGAAAGAAATGGATGAATGGAAAATCTAACTTTCATTTTTGAATAGAATTTAGATGAAATGTTAGTGAACCAGGACAGTTTTTCCAGCCAGAAAAGAGTAGAACTCTCAGGGAAAGGATAAAATCGAATTTGCTATTAGGTTGTTGTCTTAGTGTAAAGATGAAGCCAAACTTGTGACGTTATTCATTTATTTATGAATATTATAGTACAGAAACAACAACATGAGATTGACCCTCTTAAGAAATTTTGGAGTGTACGGTGCAGTATTGTTACAAGCACAATGTTGTAAAACAGATGTCTAGAACATTTTCATCTTGCAAAATTGATTTAATCTGATGCTTAATAGAAGTTTTCAGATAGATGAAGGTCTTTTTAAGGATCTTGAGATCTGCCCCAGAGATCTTTCTTTATTTTTCTCTCTTTCCTGTTTTCTTTCCTTTTTTCAGGAAGAATGACTCAGAATATAATATCAAGACACCAGAGGGCAAAGTCAAGAGCCGTGGAAATTTGTTCCCAGGAAGTAGGTCTGAACTCCTTTCAAGGAATGCTGTGAACCACTGACTGCTGTGTGTAAGTTGGATCTGTGAAGGTCACAAAACTTGTCCCTTTAGTTCACAGTTCTTCAGGTCTGAGAAACTGAATGTAAGGACTCTCATCTGCATCTGAATATGATTTGGATAAAGAGATTCTAAACTTCAAGCCTTAGCCTTATATCATAGTGCAATAGGACTTTTTAGAGTGTTTGTTTGTTTGTTTGATTTGCAGGGGTTAGTTTCATTTTGGATTTGGGAATCTATGAAAGTTATGGCCAGTGGTGTATTTTGGTGTGTGTATTTTAATGTGTCCACATAATTTTGACACTTCTCTCATCAAGAGATATATTCTGTATCCACTTCCCTAGAATCTGAATGGGCTTCTAATAGCTTCTATCTTCACAGCATGGTAGAAATACTTTCAAAGCTGAAACGTAGGAAGTCATGCAGCTTCTACCTTCTCGATTTCAACACTTTCTTTCAGAATGCTGACACACCTGAAAGAAGTTTGACTATCTCAAGGCTATTATGCCCATAAGACCTTATCCAGATGCTCAGTCAGAACCAGCTGAGGCCAGCCTCCCCTCCCCTATTTTAGACTATGATATGTAAGTGAAGACATCTTGGAACCAACCGACTGCCCCTTCCACCATCTGAATAACGTCAAATATCCTCAGTCAAGCTCATATAGAAGAAATGAATCAGCAAGCTTACCTCTGCTGGAATTTCTGACCACAAAATAATGAGGTAGAGCAAAATGAGTACTGTCTTAAGCCACTGAGTTTTGGGAGAGTCTCTTATCCAGTAATAGATAGCTAGAGCAATAGGCATTAGGTTATTCAAGCTTTGGGCAGAGTATTTGGTGAATATTTTTGTATATCTCCAGATATGTGTCCGCAATAGCTTTTGATACTGCTTCAACCTTTCATGTATCTATACCTCCCCACAGAGTATATTTTTCATAGTTTTAAATACATCTACAAGATAGTAACTCACAAATATTATCCTCACCCGTAATCTCTCTTCCAAGCTGCTGACATATATTTTCCCATTTTACTTCTATATTTGAATGTTTATGTACAATGTACAAATTAGTACATTTAGAATTTAACTTCTGTTTCTTCACTTATCCACCAAACAAACAAACCATTCCACCACATGTGTTTCTCTCTAATTTTTCTCCAATCCTAGTAAATGTCACTTCCATGCATCTATTTCAGAACACTGGTTATCATCCAGTCTCCAATTTCCATCTTCTACACTAATCATTTCACCATCAAATATATCACAAATTCATCTAATTATTTTCATCCCAAGAGGCCTTCTCTAATTACAATACCTAAAATATACAGTCATTCTTTATTCTCTAACACTCACTCATACTCTATTTCAATTCCCTGTTTAATCTTCTTCATAGAAGTTAAAATAAGTAAAATTCTACTATCTAGTTGTTTATTTATATATATGTTTGCTATCTGTCTGTGCCTAACAGAATGTAATCTTCCTAAGGACAAGCATTCACTTGTTCTTGCTAATCATGTTATTGTAAAGACAAGAAGAGTATCTCGCATTTTTGTAGATGACTTATAACAAAACACTAAATAAAATGAATAAACTTGCATTGCCATTACCTATGACATTACGTACAGATCATTTTAGTAACCTTTTAATTGATGTCCTTGCTTTCACGTTGTCTTCCTTCAAATAACCATTTATAGCTTGACTGTCCACTTCCAGAGCTTCCCAACAGTTTGGTTTTTTTAAAAAATTATCTCAAATATTCCCTTAAAATTTATTTTTCTTAAAGACATACAAGAAGAAAATTCTTTACAGACCAAGAAGAAAATTATATAGTATATATGCTTGCAATATTCAATTTAGACAACTGTCAAAGTGCCTAACCACGATTTAAAAGATCGTGCATGATTTATCCTTTTCAACTTTCATTCAACATAAATATTTTTCTAAGAAGGTCATTAAAACCATCAATCCACCTACAACCAAACAGTGTCTGTCATGCACTCTAGTGTCAACACTGAGTGTGGCACATAGTAGGTACTCAATAAATAATGGATTAATATATTTATTGATCAAGGAACTAATAAAATCAAATTAAATAAACAGGTATACAAAGAATAAATCAACATTGCAGATATGATGCAATAGCTTCTATAGCTTCTTTCTCTCTAAAAATGGCATTAAATGATTAGTGCCTTGTACTGTAATTTTCAATTTAGGAAATACTAGATGATTCAATTAATGTACTGTTAAATCCCTAGGATCTGAAAAAGAGAAAATATATACTATAAGGCAATTAATGCAGAGTTTAATATATGCATCTTGAAGCAATGTTTTATTTCCTATATATGTAACAAAAAAACTATAGGAATAGATATCAAAGAGGCTTCATGCTTAAACAAAATTGAATGTGTTTTTAAGAAAGCTCTGAATCTAAGTTTAAATAACTCCTTGCAATTACTGACCTTCTGCTCTAGATTATTTCATATTGTTTTCTCACATTAAATTAATTTTCATTACCATTCCTACTGTCTTGCTAATTAAAGATCTGACTATTCATTAAAGTTGTACAAAAAGCCATAAAAAATTAAAAATTTTCTATAAAACAATTTATTTTAGTCTTCCCACACTTTATCCATTTTAAGACATTTCATGTGCTTAGAGTTCATAATTTTATTCTATAATTACACTTTTTTAAAGTATAGTATATCCACTCACCCATTCAATGATTACTTGTTAAGTATTTAATTGTGTATCTGGCATAATACACTTGAGGGTCAGGCACAGACACCATTTCTAGTATCATGGTTATTATAGGTCAATGTGGAGACCTCCACTAAGTAAATAATACATATAATTCTATAAATTGTAATTAAGTAGTAGGCAGAAAAACTATAGCTTGAAATTAATGAGTAGAAGGTGGCAATTTAACCAAGTCCGGAGGCTCAGATAAGTCTTCCATTAAATAGTATACAGCCCAAGGCCCAGAAAATAACACTGCATTAGATAGGAGGGGAAAATGGGAATGAATATGCAGATCATGTACCATAAAGAAGGAAAGTCTGGGAGAAAACAGACTGTGCTTCTTATGCAAGGCATTTCCTATGAATGCTCAGATTCCTTCAAGTCTTAGTGTCTTAAAAAGCTTCTTCAAGGTAATTGGTTATTTATTATTTACTGTTTCACTAGTAAAGATGCTGTTTCCATGTGTCTCTGTAAAATTCTTGTTTGAGACCACAGCTTTTATATGAAATCATGCTGTTTTATTTGATACAAGAGTTTCATAAAGTTCTCATTTTTATTTCTAAAGATGACTTTTTAGAAATTATGGTTTTATTTCCAATATGCTTTTTTGTTTTTGTTGTTGTTGTTTTTGACAAGAGTTTCCCGCTGTTGCCCAGGCTGGAGTGCAGTGGCGCGATCTTGGCTCAATGCAACCTCCGCCTCTTGGGTTCAAGCGATTCTCCTGGCTCAGCCTCCTGAGTAGCTGGGATTACAGGTGTGCCACCACACCTGGCTAATTTTTGGATTTTTAAAAGAGATGGGGTTTCATCATATTGGCCAGGCTGGTCTTGAACTCCTGACCTCGGGTGATCCACCCCACTCTGCCTCCCAAAAAGTGCTGGGACCACAGGCATGAGCCACTGTGCCTTGCCTTTTTCAATAGTTTGTAAGTGGAAATTCTAACACTGTCCCCCAATGACTGACCGTTGATCACTTGTGTCTCTTTTTCTTGTCAGATGGGTAATTCATCACCCGAGCACTTCACATATTGTTCACTAACAGCATAAATGCTTTCCATCAGTGGAACAGTATGCTGGTGGTAAAAACCATACATAAATAATGGGAAAGAAAACCCCCCAAAGAAACTGCTTGTTCAGCCTTATCCTATGTTATTCTAATGAACAATGCCTAACACTCATCACTTGTACTTCAAGTTTATATTTTGCCATTCTTTCCCCATCAGAGTGTGCCAAGAATTTCACTTTGCCAATCTCCCCATTAACGTCTTCAGTAACATTATTTCTTCCTTTTATTGACCTGCCTGTTAATTTTAAGATCTAGCTATCTGTGTAGCGTAATTTTAAAATGGTTTTTTATTAATTCTTTATTATCGCAAAGATGATAATTTCTGAATATGCCACGGACTGAGAGTATCAGCAGATCCACGATGTTATGTTCAACTTAAACTGGCAGACAACATGTTTATCAATTTTAATATGTATTTTCTTAAAAGGATTTATGTACTAATTCCTACCTTAAGGAACCATATAAGTACAGTGCAGACTTGCCTGGTCATTTTAATTTGTCTTGAATCATTTATTGAATGACACGTTGTTAAAAATAATTGGTATATGCCAATCTCACATATAAAAGTTTTGAGAGGCAGATGGAATTTGAAAATGATTTAGGGCTTCAGTGGTGGGTATATCTAATTGAGCTCTCAGCTCTACCAATTACTCAGTGTCCACAGAAGCACCTCCATTCATCTTCTGTTCTATCAAGCTGCTCTTTGTTCTCTTCTAATAATATTTGATGGTAACTTTGTGACTTCCCTTCTGGCATGCTTTAAATTGTCAGCAAGATTGTTATTAGAATTTTATAGAATAGTGTTCAAAATATTTCAGGAGTCTCTAATTTCTGAGATCTTTTGTGGTTGCTTTTAATATAATTATTCGAAAGTTATTACGTTGTTACTAATTTTTATTTTTCTTTTAAATGTGTAGGCAAATTATTCTTTAAGAATTAATGAATTAGGCAATAGAATTTACCATACTTTTAAACTACATCTTTCTTTTTTCTTCATTCTTTCTCCCTTCCTTATTTTTACCTGTGTGTTTTTCACTTATGGATCACCAACAAAAGTTTGTTGAGTGAATATTTTATTGCCAGGTGCTTGTGCTAATTTCTAAATAGAATATGTAGAGATGAATAAAACCTAACTCTAGCCTTAAAGTGGTTTATAGTTCGGTAAAAAAAATAAAAGATGCATAAATTAATAAATGAAGCAGAAATATAGTAGTTATATATATGAGATCAAGTGGTGAAAGATGATTAGGTATTCATCTGTTAAACAGGCAGGGAAAAATACTTAGACACAAAGAGAAAAATAATCCAAAGCAAAATGATATTTTGGAAACAAAAAATATGTTAACATGTGTAAAGAAAGGAAGCATTAATGGTAGGTAGCACATGGGACGAATCCACTATTTTATATCTAGAAGGTTGCATTTTATTTTAGAAGAGACAAAGTGTTTGAGGAGTATTGTTTTGAAGAACAGAAAGATTAGATCTGAATTATTTTAAAAGCAAATCTTATTTCTTCACTGTCTTAAAATTCCAGGAATATCCCACATTCTTTGTCTACTTTTTCTTGTTCACTTGGACTATTTTCTTTACCTCGGTATCACTGGAATAAATAGTTGTACTATCGCATGACTACTTAGTTTGGGGTGATCTGATTCTAATATTTGGCTTTTAAGTTCATCATTACTTTCCCATAATCTCTTTTCAATTTATTAATATGCCTAAAATGACAATTGATTTGACTTTTATTTTGTGATCCATTTGAATACATTTTTTAGCTTTTTGTCTTTGACTTTTAAATGCTTGCTTGTTATGTTTCAGTTTTCATTCTGCCTCTTCTCCTCTCTGTCTTCCTCCTTCCTTACTTCTTCCTTCCCTTCCTCCTTTGATCTTAAACTTTACTGATAGATGCTAAGCTTTGAAAGTTAGACACCCTGCCTTTTAAATCTAATTTATCTAGCAGTAACATCTTGAATTTTCAACCACTTGTGGTAAATGGAGTTTCCACTGATCTTGCACTTTTGAAAAATCTGTCATATATCAAGTTCAATCAGTGAAAATTCATTCACTTTCATTCCAAATTTTGAATTTTATTTTGTGATGATACATTACATTCGTCTTTAAAAATTAATTGGCAGCATAAGATAATTTTCCTAAATAACACGTTTTAATTATTGATGATTCCAAATAGGTCTTTTAAAGAAATCTTGCATGATGTAATTAATGGACAAGAATCCTCCCATATAATTTGAATTTTTCTAATTTGTGTATAATACTTTCTGATTTAATTGGTAGTATTCAGTAGAGCATACTTATTGACAAAATGGCTCTTCTGTCACTTAAGATGTACTTCATCCTAAGAAAAAGCCAGAGTATATAAGTTTGTATTTCTTCTATAATTAGACAGCTACTTACTTTGAGGTTTAAATTTTTTTTAAAAAAAAGAAAAACTTTATTTCTTTACAGAAGAATTCACTATCTTAGGTAAAAATTATAAAGCAGAATTCTACCATTTTAATGTTAGAATTAAATCTCAGTACCATTTTAATGTTCCTGAGAAAAGAAACGTTACAGCAAAGACAGAACGTTTAAAAGTGTTTTTCTACTAAATATCATAGACAAGTGACAAGAGAAGATCCTTGTTCATATGTAAAACGTCTAACCTTTGTGAAATTAGAGAGAAATAGCTTTAGTAATGTTTTACGTATAAAACAAATGAAGTATTTTAATACACAGACATTTTGATAACTTGATGCTATATAGACAAGTTAAACTAATATGAATGTGTACTTACTGTAGCATATTGAGAACAAGTTCAGTATTGTTCACAAAAATCATTATTCTTACTTTTGAATCATGTCATGTATTTTGCTAGACTTTAAATGTTATTTAGTTATTAGAGTTTGCACCTCAACTTATTTCTTATCTTCAAGGACCTGAAATTCTAATAGAAAAAGATTAGATATGAACATAAACCATAAAATATGAGGTGATATACTGTGTTATAGTTGCCATGAGAGATGTATAGATCATGTACTCTAAGGGTTGAGTGAAAAAAAAAATAGCTAAAAAAATCAGAGATGATATTTTTAATCAGATGGTTTTTGATCTAGTCTTTGCACCATGAAAACAATTTGGAGATGAAATAATAGAAAAAAAAGGCCATGAACAAAAAATGTAGAAACAGGGCATTCTATATTTACTATAACGTGGTCTACTAGTTATCCATTGCTGCTACAACAAAGTTAGTAGCTTAAAACAATATCAGTTATTTATCTTGTTCATGATTCTGCAATTTGAACAGTGGCTGATAAAGAAAACCTTGACCCCGCTTCATGTGGCATTAAAAAGGTAGCTTGATGGATTGAACCTCAAATTGCTTAATGGCATATTCACTCAGATATGTGGTGATCAATTTTGGCTATTGACTTGCACCTGAAGCTGTGGCATCTACACGTGAGCTCTCCCTGTGACTTCATGGCTTCATCAAAGCATCGTAGCTGGCTGGGCTCTGGGAAGGAGCATTCCGAGAGAGAACAAGACATGTGCATGGCATCTTTATGAGGCAGTATCAGAAGTCACAGAGCATCACTTCTGCCATGTTCTATCAGTTTCCTCATCAAAGTCATCACAAAGCTCTTCCCAGGTTTAAGGCTTCCATTTAAAGGAGCTGTAAATGTCACATTGTAAAAAGAGCATGTCGAATGAAATGTACTGTTACCATCATCTTGGAAAACAAAACAAAACAAACAAAAAAACTAATCATCCAGACATGGTACATAAGAGACACAAGATTTCCTTTCTTTCAGTAGAGCAATGAACATAGGAAAAGCATCTTTTCCTGGTATTCTGAGACACCCACTATGAAATCAACTAATAAGAGATCAGAGCAAAGTTGTGAAAAATGTTCTAATTTTCTAAGCTTGGAAAAGTAGACTCTAACCTTATTTATAATATTAACATATATAAAACAAGAGCCTGTTTATGGTGAAGAATCAGCAGTCCTCATCGAACAATTTGTGGGCATACAGGTTATTATGAAATATGAAAGAATTTTTATGGTATACTACTGTGAAATTACCATATATGAGGATGTGTACAATAGTCAATATTTTTTAAATATAATGAAGATCATCATACAATATTATGACCTGCTAGAAAGGTCTTATAGGTGGAATGGAAAAAAATCACTGAGACTTTCCTAGTATAATCTATGAAGAAAATATATTACCTAAGTTCTTTTAAAAAAAATTAATGGGTGGGATTTATTTTATTTTTATAACTATTTTATTGGTTGCTTTGGTAAAAGAAGTTTTAATTTCTGATTGAGAATAATTTGGGATAAAAATAAGGAATAAGAAAGGGACTGAGAATTAACATAAAATGGAAAACCTAAAATATTGTGTGGATTTTATTTTGAATCAGGGAGAGAAGGGAGTTAAATCAGTTAAATTTACTGTTTTCATTAGGGTACCTACTTTTATTTTTGTGCTAAAGACATGAAAGTGAACATTGAAATTATAAATTCTTTGAAGAATTTGACCACTTATTTGAGAGACATGAAATTAAGGAAAGCCATAACCATGGGCAGAAGATTAAAAAATGCTAACATCCATTTTAGTTGCTTACAAAAGTCCCTCACACATAACAATAGAGTCTTTAAATTGCAGAAACTGGTTAGAGAAAGTAACTTTTTTTTTTTTAAAAAATAAAAGGATACAGGAAAAAAAACAAAAATAAATGAAAATAATAAATGTTAACATTAAAAAAGAAATACCTAAATATGCACTTAAAATATCAATAGGTAATTGTCCAAACACTTTGCATGTAATTTGTCTTAATTTTTGTACATTTAGGGGGTTCAAATGCAGATTTTTACATGCACATATTGTGTACTGGTGAAGTCTGGGCTTTAGTGCACCCATCACCTGAAGAGTGAACGTTGTACCCAACAGGTAATTTTTCAAACCTCACTCCACTCCCACCATCCCACCTTCCCATCTTTTGGAGTCTCCAGTGTCTATTATTCCACTCTGAATGTCCCTGTATACCCAATGCTTAGTGTCTACTTATAAATGGGAACATGCAGTATTTACTTGACTGTCTGTTTCTGAGTTATTTCGCTGAGGATAATGGCCTCGAATTCCATGCATACTGCTGAAAAATACAAGATTTCATTACTTCGTGTTTTTTTGTTTTGTTTTGTTTTGTTTGTTTGTTTTGGCTGAGTTGTATTTTATGGTATATGTATGTACACCACATTTTTTTTTATCCAAATCCTCTGCTAATGAACACTTACGTTGATTCAATGACTTTGCTATTGTGAATGTGCTGCAATAAACATATGAATGCAGGTATCTTTTTGGCTTTGAGTATATACCCAGTAGTGAGAGCGCTGGATCTGTAGGTAACTGTATTTTTAGTTCTTTCAGAAATTTCCATACTGTTTTCCATAGAGGTCGAATAAATGTCCATTCCCACCAACAGCATATAAAGATTCCCTTTTCTCAGCATCCTCCCCAACATCTGTTGTTTTTTGACTTTTTAATAATAGCCATTCTGTCGGATATAAGATGGTATTTCATTGTGGCTTTAACTTGTATTTCTCTGATGATTAGTACATGTAATTTTTTATAAATAGCTAGGTAGGTAGATACTTCATTTGGAACATAGCATCGATGTTTACATATTCTTAAAATAAATATCTATAAACCTACATATGTACTATAAAATAAGATATTGATGCCAAAACTTTTATGTTATTGAATTTAAGAAAACTAACAGAGAGCATTCTCAGATAAGAGTTGATATTTGACAAAAATAAGAATGTTCCGGAATGAATACATTATAAATTATATTTGAAGTTGGTGCTTAATTACACTTCAATAAAGACTTTATTGCAAAGTGGATACACTATTTGTTTGTTGGTATGAAAAACATATTTAATAGAACCATGAAACTGTGCACGGTACTTCTATGCAACATAGAGAAAAAGACCATTTCAGGCTGCTTATGAAAATTATTGCCACATGATAATATTTCATCTGTATTGTGCTAAAAATTCAAACAATTATGTTCTTCTATTTCTGACAATGTTAACAAACCAACAATCTCACAATTTGATACATGAAGAAAGCACATCACTTCCTTTTATAGCCTGTTCTAAAGCCCACTGAGTTCAATGAAGCACTAATATGAAAGACACAGTGAGAAAAAGGATATATATTCGTGTTTTGCAGGGTTCTTCTACTATTTTTGCCTAAGTTTACACTATGCACCATGATTCAGATTTTCTTAGTTATTGCCTTTTCAACGTTATTTTTCTAAAGACTTGATGTTTCAAAGACATGTTTATGGGCTGTATTGTGTCAACCCACAATTTATATGTTAAAAGTTTTAACCCTCAGTTCCTAAGAATTTGTCTGTATTTGAAGCTGGGGCCTTTAAAGATGTAATTAACATTAAAAGAGTTCATAGGTATAGACCCTAATCCATTTTGATTGGTGCTCTTTTCAGTAGAGGAGATTAAGACACATGCAGAAAGAGAAGAGCATGTGAAGACAGAGGGAGAAGGTGGCCATCTGCAAGCCAAGAAAAGAAGCCCCAGGAACCCAATCTCGCCAACACCTTGATCTGAGACTTCTACCGTCCAGAATTTCAAGGAAATAAATCACTGCTGTTTAAACCACACAGCCTGTGGTATTTTTTTAATGCCAGCCCTACCAAATGAATACAAGACAGCTTGGTTGGGCATAAAAATATATATATAGTTTGTTCTTCCTTTTCTTAAGATTCTAGAAAATTTCTCAGTTGTTTGTGGGCTGGTTTAAATGCTTCCTCCGTGGGAGGGCATCAGCTGAGTTTGGTTCAGTTTTCCTTTCTGCTCTAACAGGACAGCACTGACATCAATGCCTCACAATTGTTGTGCTCTCCCTCATCCAGCACCCAGAGGTGCTCTCTGCACCACTCGCTGCTGCTAGGAGTTGAGAGTGTAATGGTGTCAGTCACCAGATTGTTTTATTCTTTCTATCTCTGCAGTGCTTCTTTCAGCCATATAAATTAAAACTAGATACCATGAGGACTCACCTGATTTTTGGTTCCTATAAAGGTGTTTTTCTGTACAGACAACTGTTAAATTGGTGTCCTTGGGGGGAACAGTCAATGGCTGGAGCCTTCTATTCTGCCATCTTACTCTGCCTTTCTGGTATGAGAGATATTTGAAAATCTGGACTGACTATTATCTAACAAACTTAATCCTCTCCGAATTGTTAAAATATATTCTATACCCTTCAGTTATTTTCAAGTTTGTCTTATTTCTTTAAATACAGTAAGTATATTTGCTTTTGAATCTGTGTCCAATAGTTTCACTGTTTACGTGGTTTTGTTCTACTAGATTTCAGTATTAAATATTTCTGTACCTGGTTATCTTTGACTGGGTCTGATAACTACTATTGAAAATTCATTTTCTATAGTAGTTCTCTCCAAATTAAACTATAAAATAACTTAGGTTAAAAAATCTAACCAAATTATAATAACATTTGGAGATGATTATTATTAGTATTTTATACTTATCTTTTACTGATGCCAAAAACTATTTGTTAATAGGATCATAGTAGTGTATTATAACAAATTGATTTCTGAACTGCTATCACTTATTCTTAAAAGATGTTTATGTAATAAAACAATTCATTTTCCTTTCAAAAACATTCAGGCACAATTTTTGATAAAATAAAAATTCATAATTACTTTAATTTTCACCTAGAAAGTTAATAATGACATGCTTACCTACAACTCTATTTTCTACTTCTTTCCTCAAAGAACCACACATTTTGACACACACACATTTATAAAATTAGAGAAATGCTATTCACATTCACTCTAATCTGTTTTGCCCAATAAGCTATATTAGGTATACTATTATTTAATATAATATAATGTATTTCCATGTTAAATAACACAGCTAAGTCAGTATCCTGGAAATTTTTTCCTGAATTATATCAAGCTATCTTAAATAAATTCCACATTTCTGATTATATTATTCTAAATTGTTTTTTATTTTAAACAAAACTGTGAAGAAAGACATTTCTGAGCATTTCTCTTTGCAGATTTTCTGTTCATTTCACTAAGAACCTTTCTAAAAATAGAACAGCTAGGTCAGGTTGTAACACTATTTTAGAGGCCTCTGATATATATTGTCAACTTTCTCTTAAGAAACATATTTACACTCTTACAAATTAATATAGAAGAGTTTCTCTTTCCTGATAGCATAAACAGCACTAATTATTAGCATTTTTAAAAAATCAAGTAAATAAACTATATGGTTTTGCTATTGTTTTACCATGCATTTTTGAGGTATTGAACAATTGTAGTTTAATAGACCATTCTTCTCCATTAACATTTATTATACTTTTGTCAATTTTTATTGAGTTATATTAAATAACTTAATCTTCCTTAATAAATTACATATATATTGTTCTAGATACTATTTCCCTGGTAACTTCTTTAGGATCTTTCATGGTGGTGGTTGTTACTATTATTTTTGAGAATATTCATGATTTGGTCACTTGTTGATTTTGCTCTTTGGTTATTCAAACAAAAATGTAAGTATGAGATTGGGCCTTCAAAGACTTTTTCCATCTTTTCTTTTCATTTATTTGCACTTAAATCTTTTAGCAAGATACATTGATGTAAGTTCTGAAAAGTGTCAAGTCGGACTTTGATGATAAATTAGATGGATAGATACATAATACATAGATATATAGATGATAGAGAAATAGAATTTTGAAATTTCATTATAGTTATAAAATCATTTATAAAACCTTGATATTACCTTATATACATACATACCCTATTGAACAACAAATAGTTATAATGCATTATAAATCTAATAGGCTCTATAATATTATCTTAAAATTGTATATATAGTGCCAACTTTAATAAACTTGACATTTTCTCTATATTCTGAGTACTGTCATGTATCTTAGCTCCTGTGAAGTAGCTTGGGGAATTCTATTGAACACTCTAAGCCAATAGGCCTCTATACTGTTAAAGATTTTCAGCCAGTGTGTAATATAATGCAATATTCTGGCTGTTGTGCTAATGATTTTACTGTGGCCTCTCTTTATGCCATTTATTTTACCTGATTATATCTGATAAACAATATTTCTTTTAAAAAGTGTGGGAAAATAGTGCAACTGGGCCACTGGGTGGAGTGGGGCACGGGTAAATACAAGTTCTCCATATTATTCCACAACATTTCTAGTTTCTGGAGTTCCTTCCAATGAAACCGTTGAGGAAAGACAGGCAAACTGGGGCATAAAATGGACATAATTCCTTGAATATAATGAAGTTCTTTGTAAATACCACTATGTTTGAGCAGGATTTGTCGTTTGGAACAAATGACAGTTAATGTGTCATGGCTTTGGTGCACACACAGAGTACACAGATGTGATTATTCTAGTGCCAGGCATTCCCTCAATGGGGACTGTGCTGTCATGTAATCTTGCAATTCATATTTTGTTAAGCCTCCTTGTTTTCAGAAACTTGTGACTCAACACTACCCACCTCAACTAAGTGTTTAGTAGTTGTTGGTTTCTGTTCCAGTGATCAGTCTACACCTGTTTCTTTTCTAATATTAACATATTCTATCATAGTTTTAAAATTTGTTTCAATGCCATCAGAGTAAATCACATAAAATATTCAGATGCATATGCTGTAAGAGTAAAGATACAAATAATAGCCAAGTCATTTCAGAGCCTTATTTTTCTTGATAAGATATTATATATTAATATGACATATTATACCAAAGAAGTTTAATTAAAAAACTAGTAGGCACAATTTGTATCACAATTTGACATAATTTAAATGTGCATATCATTTGTTATTAATCATCATTTTCATTTTGGCTTAAAAATGTATGTACAATATTCATGCGTCTGAAAGGAAATACTTAGTACAGAATGTTACTTTGAATTACCTAACAAATACTGTTATCAGCATCTACTGATGCTGAGCTAAATGATTACACAAACAAGATTCTAGCAAATTGAAATTTGGTATCTGTGCCAAGCCCTCAGTGTTTCACCTGTGTCTGCTTTGAAGTAAATACATCCAATTGTTTTTGAAAATAAACATTGTTTAAATAGTAATTTATTGCAAGATTAGAAATAGGGTCTATTTTAACATATTAATATATTGATTCTTAAGAGCTTTTTGATATTCAGAATGAATATTAATATACTGTACTCTTTGAAATTATTCAAAGAAATAGACCAAGTTGCAATGGCCATTTTATATACATATTTTGAGACAGTTGTATCTTGATGTGTTTTCATATTTCATTGATTTTATGAGCTTCATTATTGATTCTCTTTTGTTGGAAGGTCATGAATTCTTTGTATATCCTTAAGTTAAAAATATTGTTTCTAATGGGATAATTCTTTATTGTGTAATAAACATGCTTGTGAATCTCTAGCATTTCAGAGTCATAATGCTTTAAAGATTAGCCACATTCCCCCACACTGTTTTATATGCATATATCATGAGGGTAATAGTTACTATTTTTTTCAATTTGTGATTATTCAGTTAATCACACATCTATGAATTCTCTGTTATGAATACTCTGTTATATATGAGGAGTCCAACTCTACCCCGGAATCCTGAGTTTGATCATTCAGGCCTGATCACAATTACAAAGCTCTACTTGGTGCGCCCGGTGGATAGAGCTGCCCACTGTGTGCCAGACTTGGCTCATAGACAGTGCATAGCGGTCTCCAGGGGGAGTGACAGTCCAGAATTCATGTCCTCTCAGGCCTGCCACACTTCTAGGCATATTTATATGTCAAGGCAAATGTGTTCCTTCTGGAGGCCTCTACATCCGGCAGTTCAGTACTTTTCTGCTCCTAGCTCTTCCCAGCTCTCCCTCCCCACAGTCCCCTGAGTCCATAAAATGGCAAGAGCCTTTTTCCCAGGACTCCCCAAGGAGTGAGGCAGTTCCCCATATCCGCTCGGCTTCACCTGACCCTCTCCAAGTGCTGTTCTATGGGGAAAAACAGAAGACCAGAGAGCTGGCACCTATTTTTGTCTCAGAATAAAGGCGAGATTGTCATTTTCATTTTGGCTCATTGTACTAATTGACCACTTCAACACTTGGCAACTCAGCAATATAATCAGAACACAAAGAAAAACAGAGTCACAAGAACAGAAAACCAAAGACCGCATGTTCTCACTCATAGGTGGGAACTGAACAATGAGATCACTTAGACTCGGGACCGGGAACATCACACACCGGGGCCTATCATGGGGAGGGGGGAGGGGGGAGGGATTGCATTGGGAGTTATACCTGATGTAAATGACGAGTTGATGGGTGCTGACGAGTTGATGGGTGCAGCACAGCAACATGACACAAGTATACATATGTAACAAACCTGCACGTTATGCACATGTACCCTAGAACTTAAAGTATAATAATAATAAAAAAAAAAGAAAAACAGAGTCATTATTTTCAAAGAACTCACCATTTACCTCTTACTTAGATAAAATATTTTAAACAGAACTGAATAAACAAAAGTTTTCCTATATTTGAACATTTAAAATTGTTTCCTTGTGAATTAGAAATAAATAAAAAGCATTTTCTTCAGCATAATGCAGATAATATTGAGAATGTATAATTATTATTTATTGGGAATATAAAGAAGCAAGTGATTTCAATTGATCCCATAAACAATACTCTACCAATAACAATTTCAAAAAATTATACCTGTATAATTTTGTGTATTTATTAATGAAACAATTCCAGTGGACCAGGTGAGTGGCACCATTAGTTGTAAAACTGTATGAAAATTAGGAAATATCTTTCAGAACTTTAAGAAGATTGACTACTTTTGCCGTGCTTCACTAATAGTAGCTTGTGGAAAAAATACAGACTTCTATATCTACACCTTGATTTATATTTATTCATATGTATATAATAAAAATGTGTCCAGAAGATTCTTTTTGAATTTAAACACACTCATATTTTCAATTTGCTTTATGAAAGTAATACAATTTTGATCAATTAATAAATCAATTATTTACAACCTAAAATGAGTAATATTATTGAATCATTAGATGGATTGGTTATTAAATACACTGTTAAGAATTTCCTGGGAGAGGAAAGCAGCTGCCACCAAGTTTTTGCTAAATATATACAACCTCCAAGAGTATTCCAGGGCAAAATTTGTGATACAGTTTGCCTGTGTTCCCACCCAAATCTCATCTTGAATTGTAGTTCCCATAATCCCCATGTGTCATGGGAAGGACCAGGTAGAGACACTGGAATCATGGGGGGTTCCCCATTCCTGTTCTTGTGATAGTGACTTAGGTCTCATGAGATCTGATGGTTTTAAAAGGGGCTTTCCCCTTCGCTGGACACTCTCTTCTCTCTCCTGCCACCAAGTTAAGAAGGATATGTTTGCTTCCCCTTCTGCCATGAACATAGTTTCCTGAGGCCTCCCCAGCTATGTGAAACTGTGAGCCAATGAAACCTCTTTTATTTACAAATTACCCAGTCTCAGGTATGTCTTTATTAACAGCATGAAAATAAATGAGTACAGTGAAGCTTACCTTCTCTGTATTTACCTATGACCTCTGTTCTCAAACTTTTTGGTTTCAGGATCACCTTACACATTTCAAACTTACTGAGAATTAGGGAGCACTGCAAGAATGGTAGAGTGAGAACTTTCAAAAATATGTGCCCCCCCAAAAAGCAATGCAAACTGCAAAAAATGTCAAAATCAACTTATTCAGAATTCTGAAAACTAACAGTATAAGAAATGTATATTCTAGAAAAATGGCTGAATTTCTGCACAAACAATGAGCTTTGGTGGTGTTCTGACCTGCCTTCATCCCAGCTCTTTCCCTTGGCCCTGTGGGAATCTTGAAAACCAACAGCCTCACAACTATTGTATCTCACCAAAATAATTGAGACCTACTCATCTGTAACTTCTGCTTATAAATAACATTTTTCAAAAAGTACAGAATAATATACTTCTTAGTAAAATATGAGAAGTAAAATATACTTCTCAGTAAAATAGTAAAAATTAAGTTAAACATATTTTACTTAATTTTTAGCTTAATTATATTAAGCTAAAAATATATTTTTGATGCTGTATAGCATAAATGCAAAATGGCATCTTCAATCAGATAAGTTTAACTTCATCCAGTCTAAAACACCAAATATTTATCTGTGCTTAACGACACAAGTTATTAGATATTGGTGGCTTGAGTCTGCTTATAAGCATCTGTTTATAGAATTAGATGATCACTTTATTACGCTAGCATTCTGCTGATTAAAGCAAAAGTCCATTATATTCATTATGTTATTTTATTCTTTATGAGTATGTGATAGTCCATTGAATATAATTAAGAGTTTGAGAAACGAGAAACGCTAGCAGAATTACACAATGAAATAATGGTTGTTTCTTAATATAAAATTGCCACTTGTGTAGACTTGGTACCAATCTCAAGCATTTTGGAGAAGAAAAATATCTTATACCACAAAACTAGCACTTACAAACTCAGCCTCTTGCTGTAAAAAGCAATGCTTACACTGAAAAAAAAAAAAAAAAAGACAAATCTACCCAAAACAATATTGACTCCCCTCCCAGAGAAAACTATTAGAATAAAAAGATGTATCAGTCAATGGGACATTTTAAAATTAGAATAATGTTTGTTGATGTAATGGACATACTAAGATTACCTGTACCATCGCCCTTTTAATTATTATTTCAGATACTAGGTAGGATTATTATCTAATTGACTTATATATTTGTGTTTAGAAAATTAAATTTGTGTGAAATTTGACCACAAAACCAGTATATAAGGGTTGTCTACACATAACATAAAATATAATTGAGGAATAAAAGAGACACACATGTAATAAAGGTACAAGGGATTTTTAACAATGCCAAATGTTAGTATAAACATCGAATCAAAAGTTTAGTATACGGCAGGAAAGTATTGGCAGATGCCAGTATGATTGGATAATTGAGTTCCAGGAATAGTAGACTGAGTGACTAGAAATGGAAATGTGTATCTTGCAAGCTGAAAACTATCTTTAGGATTTTTTTTCAGCACTAGTTGAAAGACTGGTTTAAGGCAAAAATAAATAAATAGATAAATAAAAAATAGCACTTTATTCCTGTCCCATAATTAGTTTAGGCAATTTCTTTCCTTTAACCTCTGCCTTTTAATATTAAAGCTAATTTGAAATTTAAGAGTTTATGGTAGAAATTTTGAATGTATGCCCATGAATAAAATTTAATATAAAAATAATATGAAGAAACATTACATAAATACAATTTAAAATAGTTACATTTGCTTTATTATCTGCTGATATTTATTTTGGGAGATAAAAAATAATACTATCTCCCAAAATAAATGTATATTATTCACCCAAGTAAGTATATTCACCCAAGTTCTTAAAATAATTTTCACACTAGGAGGAACATAACTAATAGTTAAAATAAATATAGAGTTATACTAGTGTGCTTACAATCTGTTTCATTGCTGAAAATTAATTATAATTACAGTAATAAAGACACTTAACTGACATTTTCACCTATCATTTCTTTATTTAAGGAGGAGACATAAATGTATGCAAACGTTTTCAGAGAAAAATGTTTTATTGAAATATAAGTGTGTTAAACTTTCATAAACAGAAAGATCAGGCTAATAAGAAGAACATTACTGTATTTTCCTCTCATTTCTAAAATAAAAATGTTAATTAAAAGATGTTAATTAAAGTACTGCAGACTTTAATTATATGCTTTGAAATTAGATGCATTCTCCTAATATGCTAATTATTATGAATACTATGTAAATTTTCTGAGCAAAATATTAAGAATATTTTATTCAATAAATTATTAATAATAGTTCTAAAAGTGAAATTTGAAAATGTAGTATTTTAGAATAAGTGTGGTAGTGTAATTATTATTAAATTTTCTCAGTTAAATTATTAAAATTTTCTTCGACATTCAGGTGATAATTTTTCTATTCTACATAAACACGGATATACACATTGTCCAGTTTTTGCGTCAGATATAGATCTAGGCCAAACTGCCTAATGCCTACTCATTTGTGAGGGATGTGGTGACTTCCTTCCACGATATCACAGGATAAGTGAGTTGAAGACATTTAACTATCTTCCCTTTTGCAAACATTTCACATGTAAAATGTTCTGAATAAGTAGACTTCTTAAAATACTTTGATTTATCATTATGTAATGCAAATTCTATCGCTGTAACTGATGACTGAAGGTCAGGTCAAAATGTAAGAAAAATTAATTGCAAATAAACTTTGTTTCACTCATCCATTTTAACAGCCCTGGGTAGCTTTAGGACAGTAGGAAATTTTGATTAAAGTTTTAAGTTATGAATAGGAGGTAGTTTTATGAAAATATGCACCTGAAGCATGAAGGGAAAGTGCAACTGTCTGTATAAACGATGTCACCTCATCCAAGACTTTGGAGCGCTATTTTAGATACAGCTGCTCATCAGAACTAGGGTGTGTCTTCGGCAACCGAGGGATGAGCTATGTCTCTCTTCTCACTTGACTGAAAAGACTAAAATATAAAATATTAACCAAATAATTTTAACTGAAAGATACTGAAACATTTCTGAAGGATAAGATGTTCATAAGGTATCTAGTCACATAAAGATAATCAGATAGCTATGATGACTCCTGAATAAATTGTTGTGCAGAATAAATTAAGCAATGAGCAAGAAAACACCTGAATAACAATAATAGGGCCTGACACTGTACTATTGCTGTGCTATTTGGCTTCTGAGTGTTTTATATGCAGTTTTTGCATGAGTCAGACCTACACTGCTCTGTATACTTTCACCACAGCCAGTTCCCTGGATTAAAGCCACTGTACCATCTGGCAGAGTAGTGGTCGTATAAATGAAGAATCAAACTCAATACCAAGGGTTTGTAAACTGAAGTGTCATTTGCAGTCTGCTCTGCATGTGTGAGACCTGGAAGTTTTCAGAAACATTTCCTAAGCAAATTTTATTAGCGAATCATATGCATTCTAGTTATTCTCAGATTACATGCATATAAATATGTATGGTTTACATATTATAATAATATATAAATATAAGTATATATTTATGTAATACATAACATTATATAATAAATATATAACACGTATTTATGATAATATATTATGTTATGTGTTGAAATAGCTAGAAATAATCAAACTGGAAGTGGAAAGCAACAGCCAGAATCCAAGCCTAATAAAAGTCAAAGATCTAAAATTTTCCCTATATGAAAACTATTTATTCTCTAAAAACAACAGAGATGCAGTTTTGCAAGCAGCAATAGGCTATCTCAGCTAAGATCCTTATTTTTTAAAAGAGAAACTATGAATATGAACCTCATTGGCAATGATTTCTTCATTGCTCTCAATCATTTTGTGAACCTGCGAGATTCGTTGTAAAATGAAGCAGTTTTAAATTTGGAAAATTTTGTGGAAATGAAAGACTGCAAAGTTTTATAGTCATTTTTTTTCAATCTCATGATTCTGAAAAGATCACGACAACAATATTTACTCTGTCTATTTTGAATAAAATTCACCTTTGTTAGCAATGATACAAAACACAATCAGTCTTGTGAAACAAATACAGTAAGAATTGTTAATGTCCTTTATGTCCCCAAAGATACAAAGTTTGTATAAGCACAAACTATTCTGTTTTTTATTAATACAGTTGCTTTTATTGTAATAAGTTTGGGTGAAATCATGAAAACAATTAAAAGGAAAGACAGCAATGGTGAGCTTTTTGTAGAAAATCAGTACAAACTAGTGCCAACTAAACTACACATTCTTATCTTCTGTCGTTTTTTCATGACATATTAGTGCTAAATACTATTACCAATATTTCAGCACAATAATAATTATTCACTAATTTGTGATGAAGACCAATATCTTAAATTCTATGCCAAGTAGAGTTATTTTGCAAATACATCACAAGGAAAATTTATATGTACTTAGCTCAAAACTGTAATAGAAGAGGTTGCTTTAAGATAACATATTTGAATTTTTTTTTGGCAATTTTAAAAACAGGTAATCTAACAGAAGAAATACAAATATATAAAACTTTTCATAATGGAACTTCATTATTGTTGATCCATATGATCATTCCTTTTTTGTATAAGGAGTCCTTCTGATATTTTATCCTCTTGAGTTGAAAGGCCATGGGCTAGATTAGTACATAATGCATTTTAAACAAATAGAACAAAGGTTTATTTGAAAAATAAAGGAGTCAATAATAATGGTATGCTAAATTCAAAGCCCCACAGATATTTTCAGTAAGTATCTTGTTTTTAACAGAAAAATGATACAACATGTAACCTAAAATGATGTCTGGCTAGAAAATCGAAGCTCCTCTCATCTTTTCCACATTCTTCCCACTCACCTAACACAAAAAGAGAGGAAAAAAAACTTATGAAAGTATCAAAAGCTAGGATTTAGAGTTTTCATATCACCAGAAACAAAAAGTATTTTTTACAGAATTGAAGACTACATAAATGGCAGAATTTTCTAAAATTAAGTCTGAAGTACTTTGCACTTGCAAATTTCCTGCTTCACTTTTCTCAGGTATTCACAGTAACACCAGTTGAAGCAACTGGGACTTTGGACAACTCTTTGTCTGTTTCTTGGCCATGGACTTTACAATCAGTCAAAAATTCTGATGCCAGAATGATCACCATCATCTTTTATTTTTTAGAAAATTTAACTCTTGTGTATAGCAAGAAAGATGGTGAATATGTTAATCTGGTAGGAAACTCTTCCAAATTAATTCCCGTAGGCATGGCAAAAACAAGGCATTATTTGGAAGCTTTGCATTTTGGATATTAAAATTCTACTTTTACCCTACTTTTCAAGGTATGAAATATCTTACACTTAAGAACTTTCAGTTTATAAAATGGTATAGATTAAATATAGAGCAAATTTATATAAGTGACTTAAATGCATGAATTCTACAGACCACCTAAAGGAAGACTTGCAATTACGGATAGTGTATAATTTTAGATTGATAAATACTTTGGGAATCTAAACATTGTATAAGCAGAGAAGACTGTCAAGTAGACATTCGGGGACTGGGTGAGGTTTAATGGATAAGAAGAGATCCCATTTAGTCCTACAAAGTCAAATTTGAGAAAAGCACTTGCAATTAGGTTTTAGACTTGCCCTTCTGTTAGCTTGTGTTTTTATTTTATTGAAGTGCATCATAGAACCCAATTAAAAAGAGAATAGAGCCAAAGGAAATACAATTCTTGTTTGATAATTCATTTCTAAGAGAATGAAATCATGTCTTTTTGAGTCAGGATGGATGAAACTGGGGACCATTATCTTAAATGAAACAATTCAGAAACAGAAAACAAATACCACACGTTTTCACTTATAAGTGGAAGCTAAATAATGCGTACACAAGAACATGAAGTGTGAAATGATAGACAGTGGAGACTCAGAAAGGTCAGGAGTGGGAGTTAAGTGGAGGATGAGAAATTACGTAATCGTTACAATTGTACTTCATTCTGATGATAGATACCCTAAAAGCCCTGACTTCACCACTACAAAGTATACTGATGTAACAAAGTTACATTCGTATCTCAGAAATTTATATAAATGAGATGAAAACATGAAATTCATATGTAAGCAAGATTTCTTATAAAAAAGTGAGACAGCAACCAATATAAAGACAAATCAAACTAAACAGAAAATTGAAAATATAAACACAAACAAAAAAATAAAAAGACAGACATCTTTCTGAAGGCTGAGAGTAAGAAGACGCCTCATAACATTATTTAATTTTTAAATTATGGGTCAGAATACATTATTTGAAAACTCTTCAGTAGTTCAAAGTAAGAAAGTACAAATTCAATAGAGTTTACAAAAAGTTAAAGCATTAACAACTGAGCTAAAACGTAGCCAGATAAAATGTATAATGACACAAATGAGATGAATATATGATAATAAAGAAAAAAAACAACATTGAAGTACTTAATAGAGAAAACAGGTTTGGGAATAAAATAAATCAAATCAAAATGTGCAGGTCAAGTTTATGAAGTTTTCTCAAAACGTATAGGAAAATAACTAAAGGAAAATACAAAGATGTTACGATTTAATAAACCAAATACAAACATTTTTGCAAACCAATCATTAACATGTCCTGCAATATTGAAAATTGAAACTGTAAATTAAAAAACAAAACAAACACCAAGTCATTTGATTGTTTTCCAAATAATGCCATTTTAAAATTGCATTAAATCCAATCCACAAATATTTCCTTTCTTTAATCTACTGAAAAATTTTTTGCTTACTTTATTTCTATTTCCAATTTTGTTCATGATTTATTGTAACATATTAAGAAAATTGAACATATTTATAATAGGTGCTTATGTATCCTTGCTTCCTAAGTCTAATTTTCTGTCATTTTTGGCTCTTTAAAAAAATTATAATTATGGAACATAATTTCCTGTTTGGGAAAATGTGTATTAATTTTTTATTAAGATGATACAATTTGTTTTTATACATGATTGAACGTAGAATTTTGCTATATTTTAAAAATGATGTTGGACATTCTTTTAATCACAACTTCCAGAGAACAGCCATGTTGTAATGAAATATTATGACATTCTTATTGTGCAAGAGTACACAATAAAGTCACTAGTTGTAAACTTTTACTTATTTTCAAAATTTGCATGTAATTTTGAGAGGACACTTAAAATCTTGTGTAGAAAAATATATACAGAATAACTATTTGCTTTTCTGTTTGGTTAAATCATTTTTTCTTGGAATCACAGCATACTAATATTAGAAAAAAAACATGTAAAGTCAACTAATTACATTTGTGTAATTTCAAAGTCAAGACATAGAGGTCAAGAAACATAATTCAGTCCCATGGGGAATAATAGACTTATAGAGTAGCACTGAAATATTTTGATCCTTCTTCTTGAATGTCCCTCAATGATACCAAATACTCTCTCTTAATGATATGAATTTATTCTTCCTAATCCAGAAGGATTTGGATCAGATTTCCACATCGGTGTTTTACGGACTACATATTTTGGGTGTCCAAGAACTGACCAAGATGGGGGAGGGTAGGAAGGTAAATCGTAGACTGGTATTAAAATTTCAGGTAACAGGCCAGGCACAACGGCTCACGCTTGTAATCCCAGCACTTTGGGACGCCGAGGTGGAGAGATCACCTGAGGTCAGGAGTTCAAGATCAGCCTGGCCAACACTGTGAAACCCCACCTCTGCTAAAAATGCAAAAATTAGACAGGCATGGTGGCGCATGCCTATAGTCCCAGTTACTTGGGAGGCTGAGGCAGGAGAATTGCTTGAACCTGGGAGGCAGAGGTTACAGTGAGCTGAGATCGCGCCAGTGCACTCCAGGCTGGGCAATGGAGCAAGACTCTGTTCGAGGGAACAAAAAAAAATTCAAGTAGCAAATGGAATGCTTTTCTTGGTTTTTGGAAGAATAGCTGCATTTCCTTTCATTTTCTCTTTTGTTTCTTTTTTTAAATATGAACCATGAATGGTCCTTAGGGCATCATATATACTTTTATACTGACTTTGAATTATATCTAAAGTCACATGGATAATTTACATTAAATTTACAAAACCAGGTTTAACCACCTAATTCCCAATACAGAGACACTCCATTCCCTGAACACTTTCAGAGCAAGCATAGCTAGAGGTGTAATTGAGATCGGCTCTGCAACTAGAGTACAATAGAACACCAAAATTAGATTAAGATGGCTTAAAATACAAAATTATATTAAAGCAATCAAGGTATTAGTTGATGCCTGTCCCTTCCTATAACACGTAATTTATTTTGTTAATTGATCATTAACAAATATTTGGAGCTATTTAAGAAAATAATTAATTGTAATGAACAACGAAAAATGAGTCAAATTGCTTCTAACAGTTGTCCACATTCCTGTAGTGCTTATTCCCTGGGTCTAGCTTCCCTTTCTAAACATTCTCATTCTGCATAAACTATTAGCACTATGAAGTGAGGGCAAAAGTATATGTGAATTATGTGACATATGTTATTTGGGGGTAAAGCATAGTATAATTTATTGAATTACTAAAAACTTAATTATTGGTGGGCTCTAAATATCACTTGTGGTTCTATAACTAATTGTGTGAACTTATTTGGGTTTTCAGTTTCTTCATCCAGGGGACAGGAAGATTAGATTCCTAAGATTTCTCTCTGCCAAAAAGTTGTAATTATTCATGTTAAGTTTTTTATATATCAGCTTTTGGAAACGCTTGTTGAAAGAGATAATTAATTAAATAAAATAACTCTAGTTTGATAGTAAAAAGTAAAAACAGAAATAATAGCGTAATTATGAACTATTGCCTTATAAGAACCTACATAAAATATATAAAATATTAAGACTTCCTAAGCTCTATAGAATATTTCAGAAAAATTGCTTGAATGGCTGGTATATGAGAGAGATGAAATATTTATTTCTAAGAATGAGATATTTACTGAAGTTATCTGATTTCGGTAGGGTTTTATATTTTCTAAATCATTTTAGATACATTCTGTGTGTGTGAAAGGCCTAAAAAACAATACACAGCATTCTATCCATGTGAAAGGCTTAAAAACAACATGCATCAGATCTCAACTGAATTGTGTTGGAAAAGGAGACTGATCCTGCCACGTCCCATAGATAGGCCAAAAGCACCGACAATAACAGAGAACTATGACCAAGCAATAGGAGGTAAAATAGCAATTTGTGCAATGTAAAACATGAACTAAAATCTTAGCACAGTTGATATTCCAGGTATGCATCAAACTGTAGATGTCATTGTAAATATATTCACTGATGGAGATTACATGTCACGCAGAAAGGTCTCTTAAGGAAACTTCCAAGGTGATGAGCCATAATAATAAATCAGCCAAATGATTCTCCTCTCTGGCTGATGAAAGGAAATTCTCCTTGAGATCAATCATTGTGAACAAGCTGACAGTGAAGTAGCCTTGCTGCTGATCTTGTGCCAGGCTATGTGGAGGATTTCACACATCCTTGAAATGCAACTAGTATAAAAGTCGCACACTCCTCACATAGATGATTTGGTTCAAAGACTAAGGGGAAAAAAAGGGGAACAAGATAGACCCTTGACCCCAGAAAAGAAAGACATAAAGCTCTGCAAAACAGGATCTTTGGGTGGAGTGGGGGTTTGTTTTGTGGGGTGTGTGTGTGTGTGTATGTGTGTGTGCGCGTGATTGTTAGAAGGACATTTAGAGGCAAGAGAGACAACGGTGGTTTGGAGACGAAGGGGCAGAGAAGTAGGGTGGCCGCCTATTCTGATAGAAACTCAACAACCTGCTAACTGGAACTAATTACCTGCGAAAGGCTCACTGCCAGAGTTGGCACCATGAAGCTCATTAGAACCATTTTATCTCCCTAAAATCTCCTTCAATACCTCCCCCATACAAATTGCTTAATATGGGAAACTGCCATATTTCTCATTGTTGTTTAAGTGTCCACGGGTAAAAAAGTGTCCTTAGGCCTCTCTTACAAACAGATAATAGCTCCCCAAACCCTCTTTCCATATAGAAATTCTGGTGCACCAATGAGGTTGTAAATAAAAACTGAATAGTTCAGCAATTCTCAAGATAGAAAACAATTTTTTTTTCCCTGGAATCACAGGATAATTCCATACTCTACCTACAATTAAAAATGTGTACAAGGCTGGACGCAGTGGCTCATGACTGTAATCCCAGCACTTTTGGAAGCCAAGGCGGGCAGATCACTTGAGGTTAGGGGTTCAAGAACAGCGTGGCCAATATGGGGAAACCCTGTCTCTACTAAAACTACAAAAATTAGCTAGGTGCGTTGGCGGATGCCTGTAGTCCCCGTATTAGGGAGGCTGAGGCAGGAGAATCACTTGAAACTGGGAGGCAGAGGTTGCAGTGAGCCAAGATCACGCCAGTGCACTCCACCCTGGGTGACATAGGGAGACACTGTCTCAAAAAAAAAAAAAAAAAAAGTGTGCAGTTTAAGTATGACACTTCATTCTGAGTGATCATTCTTAGCTATCAGCTTAAAGAAATGTGTGCATACTCAGGCTGCACGGAGGTCACAGCCTGTGGTGGTGAGAACACTGCTGTCTAGTGCTGCAGACAGGAGAACTGGATTTTATTCTTGGCTCTGCTACTAACTGGCTCCTTGACTTTAAGGAAATTACTTACTCATTTTTCACTTAAGTTTTTTTAGCTTAAAGAGAAAGTCTTGCCCTTGATAATATCTAAGTTTTCATCATCAAACTTTTTGAAACATATTGTCTACTGCCTGTTATTGAAAATATGTTATCTGTATCATGGATCTTGCCAAGGAAAAATATTATGTAAAAGAGTGGATCATTTTTTTCCTATCTAGATTAATTATAATGCACTTTTAAACATCCGTAATGTTTCCAGTTAAACTGAATTTTGATCCTTTATTTTTATTACATAAATTATTGACAAAAATCATGCAACCTCCTTCTCAGCAATTAACCAGTGAGTAAATACTATGTTGACACCTTTTTTGAAAAAAAAAAAAAAACTTTATTTTTATGCCTCTGAATTATTTCCACCATTATTTTAAAAAGCTGGACACCCAATTAGGAAATCTAATAATTACATTGCAAATATTTGAACCACTGTCAATGTAGTTATTTTCCACAAGCTTTTAAGGTAAAAAAATCTACAAAGAGACTTCCAAGTTTGTCAGGTTAATGCTTTCCTCAGTGAATACAACATGGCATATTTTCAAAAGTATGATTTATTGAGTTCCAAACCTCTACAGTAATATAAGTCTTTTAATTTCCTTTCTTTACAATGGACATTACTAAAATGAATCAAGACCAAGGACAAAGAGAATTGACAAAGAAACCACTTTTATTAAATGAAGAACAACTTCCTCTGTAGAGATTAAATGACCAGAGCTGGAAAAAAATATAATGAAATATGCTGTGTTTCTTTCCTACTTATCCTACTTGATATTAGGTGGATGCATGTAATTTTTTATTTGTATTGAACAAATATATTTTATTTAATAAATTAAATGTGTCTATGTGTACTGAATTATAAAATTAATTATAATAAATTTGACTTTCTAGGTTTTGGTTTTCTTTCACTGAAAACGTTTTCCATATGAAGGTGATTTTACAATTTACTATTAAGATGTCACCATGACAAGTGAACTGTGTCTCTGAAACTGAACACATAGTATACACTGCTTTCTATCAACTGGAAGTCACTGCATCTGTTGATAATAGCCTCAAATTCAAAGAGGCAAAAGGATGAAAGACCTTGTGTAATATTTCTTTTTTTCATCTTTAACATCAACATTCTCTGTGTTTCAGATATATCTGAGGGATTACAGATTTCAGCCTACATAGTTTATGTAACATCATTGTACTGTTTGTTCTGGGGAGGACAACATTTTAAAGTATGCAGTTGAGTCTCATACCAGCCCCTTGATGCTGCCAGCAAACAGCTACAGTTCTCAGAAGCATAGAGGTTTGGCTATAAATCAGTCTCAAGTATTATAATAAAGTTTATAGAAGCTGTATCAACAGCATGTACCCTAAGTACGAAGAATTATTTTTGTCCTCTTCTTGCCTTCCTATTTTTCTTAGTTCAGTACAGACTTTTGAATGATTGTGAAGTTGGTATCTACGCCCCTCATCCAGTCCTCATGAAGGGGGAGTAATGATGTGTTTAGTGAGACAGAAAAAAAAAATAGATGACTAAACACTGTAGCTCAGTCCCTTAGGTTAGCCTGTACTCGGCACTTTTATTCCTCTTTCCATGCAGTAAATCAGCTTGGGTAGAATCCTTGCCTCATAAAGGCAAATATGAAAGTCAGTCATTATCTCTGTCTCTCTGGTCCTCTCTTTCTCTCTCTGTGTGTGTTTGTCTTCTCTCTCTCTCTCTGTCACACACACACACACAGACACACACACACACACACACATACACATTTCCCTTGAATTTGAAGAATAGATACAAGTTAACATTTCTATTGGTCTCAGACACAAGACTTTTATTCTCTATCTCAGCTTTGTGTAAATTTCTCAAGTGGTACAAAGTAAAACTGTGCTTGTCAGCGTGAAAAAAAAAGGGACTACTTTTATAACTATAGGTTTATTACTTTCTAGGGATGGCACAAAAAGAAAACAAAGGATTATCACAACAACTGAATTATGTAAGAACACACAAGTTTTATCACGAAATGTTTAGTCCAAAGAAACAGCAATAGAAAGCCCAGTCTGAAGAATGAGAAGGTATTTGTGTGCCAGGCCCATCAAAACTGGAATGTGCCATGAATTGAGTCTATATTTTAAGCCTGATATACCATTGCCTTTTTCTTCCCCGATTCATATCAGAACTGTGGCGATTTTGCACTTGACATGATCTAATAGGTACTCTCTAGATCTGTGAAATAAAACTTACAATCCTGGCCACATGGCCTTAGTCAAGTAAACAATAAGCGGACTGAATATAAATAGTAATTTGTGTCTCTTGGTGTACAATTCATTTATTTCATGCAAATGCTCATATTAAAAACAGTTTAGAAATAATTTTATTTTAAATTGTACAAAGCAGTGTCAAGAATTGTAAAGGTGCTAAGATTTTACCTTACCACCCATTATTAAGTGGCTATAAAAGGTGCTCAATTGTTAGACTTCAAATAGCTTCAAAAAGCCAAAAATATAGATTATATTTAAGAACCAGAATCATGGGGCTAATGTTGACTTAGACTGGAACAGCAAATGCATAGCCTAAAAACTTTTTTTTGGAGGGGACGAGGGGGAAGGAGTTTTGCTCTTGTCGCCCAGGCTGAAGTGTAACGGCATGATCTTGGCTCACCACAACCTCCAGCTCCTGGGTTCAAGTGATTCTCCTGCCTCAGCCTCCCGAATAGCTGAGATTACAGACATGCACCACCATGCCTGGCTAATTTTGTAATTGTTTAGTAGAGACAGGGTTTCTCCATGTTGATCTGGCTGGTCTCAAACTGCCGACCCCACGTGATCCGCCCGCCTCAGCCTCCCAAAATGCTGGGATTATAAGACATGAGCCACCGCGCCTGGCCTAGTCTGAAAACTTTTAACAGCGGTTAGGCGTCAGTGATACGCCCAAAGCAGTAAAAGACGGATGTAGTCAATCTGCCAGGAGTGGCAAGGGTCGTGACCTGAGTTATGTGACTTTTCTCACTGTAAGACAAATGGTTGCACTTTTGTTAGGAGTCACAAATCTAGAATGCAGTGGCAGCCTTAGCATCAGATACACAGATTCCCTTATCTTGTGCCCAGTCAATGATGGTGGATATGTTGCCATAGCCGTTATCATGATGTATCAGGAGGCACTGATGACACTCTGGGCCATGCAAGCTTAATAATCAGCCCAATTTCACCTGGACTCATTAGAGAATAGACTCTTACTGTAAGCATCCACAGGATTGACTCAGAATTCACTCAGGAGCCACAGTCTTTTCTATAGTTTGTCACCACAAAGAGGTGTGTCATTAATCTCCCAGTCTGTAGTTTCCTAAGTGGCAAGCCAAACAGCTAGACTGTTGGCAATAGCCTAAGAGACCATAAAATTCCACAAGGGAAGCAAGGGGAGTACAGCCTAGGGCCATAGAAATGGCCATGAGTTCCGCCCACTGAGCAGAGTAACCATGTCCATTTCACTTCTGCTGGCATTCTCTTTTAACACTTGCAGCAGTCCCTGAAAACCATCAGCTCCTGGCCTAGCTCCATCATCAGCAAATCAAACCCAGACCCAGGCTTTTTGGGTCCTTCTGTCAATTGAAGCCCTATTCACCCAGCAGCTTTGCTTTAGTAGGTACAGCGGGAGATAAAGTTTACACCAAAAAGACAGCTGCTACTTTTTCTTTTAATACTAGGATACCACCGTGGTCAAGTTGACTGAATTCTTGAATATTCCATTTCTCTTTGATATGTAAAGCTTGTTGATCCCCTTTTACTTTTACTTTTTTTTTTTTTTTAAGATGGAGTCTCGCTCTGTCACCCAGGCTAGAGTGCAGTGGTGCAATCTCAGCTCACTGAAACCTCCACCTCCCGGGTTCAAACGATTCTCCTGCCTCGGCCTCCTGAGTACTTTTATTTGGCACTTTTCAGGATGCATGTGTTTGGCTGCAAAGAACCCAAAAACTGATTAACAGTGACAATAAGTAAGTTGAAATGTCATGTGTAAGGATTTCCAGATGAAGATTGCCTTACAGAAATTTGTGAAGAGTATTTTCTAGAAGAAAACACAGTAAGGGAATGGGGAAAGTTGAAGATGCCAAACAAAGGTAAATCTTCAGGTAAATGTGTAGCCTATGCATAATCTAATAAGTGGGCTTTGGAGTATTAATTATATCTCAATGGTGGCTGCAATTCAAGGCAAGACGACAAGATTTCATATTCTCACAGCAGTTATTGGCCAAGGACATCGTAGTTGGAGGAGTGGGAATGGGAAGAAAGCAGACATACATTTCCAGACATTTCTGGTTGTCTACACACACACAGATTGGCTTCAGTAGCCTAAGGCAGTTCTCCACAGAGAATTCCAGGTATGGGCCTTGGGAAGCACAGGCTGGGAGAGATGCACAGAATTGATACACAAGATCTGTGTTTGCTGCAGTCTATGATTTTCAAAGACTAGATCCAGTTATATCTCCCAGTGATTTCCTCTATCTGAGAATGCCTTTTTCTAGATTGTGGCTGGTCAAAATTACTGGGACAAAACTTACAAGTGAAAGGTGAGTGAAAAGAGCTACTGAACCTGCATTCCTAGCTGAGACTCTTCATTTCCTCATCTATCGCCCATTTTCTTCTCTTGCAGTTAATGCATCTATTTCTCTAGGTAAGTTAACTGGTTAAGTGATGCAGTCATCACTAAGGAATCTGAGCCCCCAGTTGCTCTAATTGTCTTGGAGAATCCACTGAATCTGGAACGTATTCCTCCCTGCTCCAGATTATGTAGCAGTGGCAACACTATTTCATTTTTAACAAATCCACTACCCCTTCAAGGATGCAGCACCCTTTATTTGCTTACTGGTCTCTCGCTATAATGAGCATAAGTGAGCAGCCTGCAGCTGTAGCTTTATGTTTAGTAGGGTGCTTTATCTGCCTTGGGAGAATTATTCACTTTCTAGGAACCACAACTTCTAAACTCACCAAACCTAAAGCTGCAAGGAATGGGAAGCAATATTTCCTCAACTATTTTATCAGAAAGGATTGAGAAGAAATTTACTTCAATCTTCACGCTTCGTTTCCAGCACTTTGTGATGGCTGCTGGCTTCAGGCACATATCACCAAAGAAAAGTCCAACATTCAAGGGCCCCATCTTCAAGCTACAGGCATAGTTCAACCTCCAAGAGGGTAGTCCAGTGTTCCGTCACACCAGCAGCTACTGGATGACGCAGTAGCAGGACTATCAGTGGATTCTACGGCAGCATTCTCATTCATGTACCTCTTTTTACCATAAAGTGGTTTCCTTGTACTGTAGAGATGCTATTTAAGACATTATGTCAATAAAAGACACATTTATTAAACACTTAAAGAGTGGTACTTGCTGAAGTGCTCCAGGCAGAAATCGAAAAATTAATCCTGGAATAGTTGTCAGTCTCCATCAGAATGAATTGCTGCACTTTTAAGCAGAAGGGGATCAGCGTAATGAACTTTCCACAAAGTTACATTTTCTTCCTTTCCATCATCTGGTCAGAGGAAGACCCTCATGAAGCCATAGGCATAACATGAGGAAGATGTGTCACCGTTGCCAAAGCAAAACTTGCACTGGGAAAAGTTATACAGGTGAAGAGTAACTTACATAAGGCTGTTGCAATAGGGGTGAGGAAGGAGGACTTGGCCTGAGCTGAACTCCGCTGAAACAAAAGCGGGAGGATTTTTAAGCATGGGAGTGTGAGGGCGAGCACAGGCTATCTACATTTGCTAATCAGCTTTGCCAAAGGAAAGGTAACCTTTCTCTTATCTTTGTGAAAGGAGTAGTTTCACAACTTGGAGCAAAGGATTTGCAGCAGTTAATCTCCTGCCTTCCCAAAGAAACTTAGAGAGACGGATGCTATTTCCCTTGATGATTTCTTTTCAATGAGATGGATCCTGGGTCCTTGAGGAAGACATTCCTTGATTGTAAAACTGGCAAGAGGCTTTTAAAATGACGTACATCTCAAAAGGGCAAAGAAAAAATTTACAATGACAAGTGCTCTAAAGTAAATGCTCTAAGAAAGGGGAAAGGGAGAGTTCCTGTGGTTAGACCATCTGGATTCTATAAGGATCTGCGTGAAAAGGAGGTCATGGGCCTAGAGGCAGGAACAAAATTGTCTGAAGTTTAGTTAAACTGAGGGATATATTAAATCTGTCTTACTCCTTACTAAAGGGGCAGATGACGTGTGTGTTCAGATTACTTGTGGCCTCAGAATTGACTCATACCCAATTCTACTTGTATTATTTCCATGGTGCAATGGATAGCTGCTATGCCTGCCCAAACTTATGAATTGGTGGGCCTGGCAGCATCCAACTCATGAGAGGCTCATGAACACCTGTTTAATCACCTCCAGAATCAAGAAACATGCCAGAGTGGTGTTTCTGAATGTTTTTCAGCAACCGTTTGCTAAAGAGGTCCTTACTCTTAAGCCCTAAGAAGCTTATCTGTGACTTCGCTGTTAGGGTTTGCCATGGTCAGCACACAAAATTATCTACTTCATATACTTTCAGCACCATGAAATTATGCAGACAATATGTTCCAAGTGACAGTGTTATTTGTATCATAGCCACAGTTCGGAACAGAGTCCTTTTTCGTTCCAAGCTTTACTCAATAGTGACAGCCTTTGAAGGCACCTGATAATAAGTTGTAGCAGTATTCTCAAAGGTTATGCTACTTAAATATATGCTACCAAAAAGAACTAAAATGAAGCATTTTTCTTAGGCATATAGTATGAAATACTTTATTATTTTCCTGCAGTGGATGCCTGTGCATGTTCTAGATGCTTGGATTCCCCAAATCTTCACAGATGTAGTAGGCCCTTCATCTCTGTAGGGTCCCTCCAACACTCTTTATTACATGATTATTATCAGGGCATGCATAATTCTCGTTCCATCTTTCTTATCATGTTTGATTAATGTGATAACAATCAACTTAGAATACAAAATTATGGGGAAGCTCCACGGGAAGAGGAATGAACTTGAACTTGCACTAAAATCAGTGAAAATGCCAATGAAGAGACTGACATTTAGCAGGCATATTTCTAAGTTTACTTGTGTAAGAAAATGACTTGCAGAGAGGTTCAAGATGGCTGCCTAGAGGCACCTGGCTGTCCCTCCTCCACAATAAAAGGACCAAAACCACAAGTAGATAAATACACTTTGATTGGAGCATCTAAGAGAGAACACCTTAATTCAGCAGGGAACTGGCCGGGAACCTCTGAGGCACTGAAGGAGAAGCTGGCCAAGGATCAGCTTGGAGCCAAGAGGAACTCCCCATTGCAGGAAAACAGATAAGCAAGAGAACCCAGAGGCCCACACTCCCACCACAAAATCCTGTACTCCTAGCCAAATTTACTGTATATTTCAAAATGAATAAAAGAGAAATGTTCCCAACATGATACTCAATGGTAGATATACTGAATACTCTGATTTCATCATTATACATTGTAGACATGTATCAAAATATTACATATACCTCATAAATATGTCCAATTATTATGTATCAGTAAAAAAGAAAAAAGCACACAAATTATGTTCTAAAACATCTAAAAATCTGTTGGGAGCAAGCCCCCCAAAATCTGGCCATAAACTGGCCCCAACACCGGCCATAAACAAAATCTCTGCAGCACTGTAACATGTTCATAAAGGTCCTAATGCCTGCGCTGGAAGGGTGTGGGTTTACGGGAATGAGGACAAGGAACACTTGTCCCGCCCAGGGTGGAAAATGGCTTAAAGGCATTCTTAAGCCACAAACAATAGCATAAGCGATCTGTACCTTAAGGGCATGTTCCTGCTGCAGTTAACTAGCCCAACCTATTCCTTTAATTCGGCCCGTCCCTTCGTTTCCCATAAGGGATACTTCTAATTAATTTAATATCTATAGAAACAATGCTAAGGACTGGTTTGCTGTTAATAAATAATGTGGGTAAATCTCTGTTCGGGGCTCTCAGCTCTGAAGGCTGTGAGACCCCTGATTTCCCACTTCGCACCTCTATATTTCTGTGTGTGTGTCTTTAATTCCTGTAGTGCCACTGGGTTAGGGTCTCCCCGACTGAGTTGGTCTCGGCAAAAATCAATGTTCCTTCCTTCAAAGTATTTTGCAACAGGTGAGTTAATACATACAGTAATGTGTTTTGTGTGCAAACTACTTCTGTTCTTCCTTAGACTGTGGTATTGAAAGGAATGCATTTGCCAGATCAATAATTGCATCACTTACACTAGAGGTTGTGGTGTTTTGTCCTAGTAAAGACAATACAGTTGACAGAACATCTACTGTTGAGTTCTCCACTTGGCTATGTTTGCAGTAGTCCACTATTCTCTATCATGATCACTCTGGTTTTTTTGCACAGTCATATTGGTTGATTAAATGGTGACATAATGGGAACCACCACCTCATTTTTTCAATTTTCGAGGGCTGCACTAACCTCTGCCATTCTACAAGGGAAAATGTACTGCTTCAGACTTTCCATTTTGGTTTAGTTGAAGCAAAACCGTTTCTACGGTTTTCATTGTTCTTCAGCCTCTATAATAGTTTTTACTGTCCACAACAATAACAAAATGTGCAGATTGTGTCAGTTGCTAATTATTTCAACCTGAGTATCTTTCTGAGAATTATGAAATAGCCTAGCATCTGATGAATTTGCAACCCAATCCACTGTGAATTGAATTTAATCTAAGATTCCATCCATCACCTGATCTGGATATACTTTTACCCTAACAGGGAAGCTATAATGGTGGCTTAGATCTCTTGGGTATTACACTTAATTCATTTTACAGGTCCTTGGATCATTGGCCATAGACCTAGGAGAATCACATTTTTGTAAATTTGCTACGGCATCTCAGATAATTTCTGCGGGGGTACCCAGATTCAACCCATACAACTCCCACAAAGACGTGTTATGGGCCTTCAGATGGGCTCAGGTTTAGACACAGGACAGAGATTATTTTATTTCATTGGTGACTGATCTTGACTTGTGCTCCTCCATTAATGTATCTTTTGGTTATCTTTATCCACTTCCATAGCTATATCTGTAAATACTCACATCTGCATCAATATGCATATAAATGTGATCCGGCCACAGATGCAGCTTTTAATCCTCATGTGTTTTAAATATATTCTATTAGTATTAAAAAATACTTTACACTTCATAAATGCTGTGTTAAAAATATACTCCCATTACAGAGCCAAATGGTAGCAATTGAACATACAGGTTAATGTGCTCAATCTGAAAGGAGATAGCCTGCATCTGAACATGGCTCGGCTACTTACTAGATTGGGCAAGCCACTTAACTCCTATGTCATCTAGTTTCCTTAGCAGAAAAAAAAAAAAGCATTAATAATAATATATACTTCATAGAATTAATATATTAACAAGTTCATAAATGAAAAACATTTAAAGTAATGCCCATAATACTGAATGCTGTAAGATTTAGCTAATTTAATTTTTTTTTGGATTTTAATAATCTACTGTTACTCATCACTATATAGTGAACACAATTAAACAAAAATCATTGTTGAGATACCTGATTCCTTCTTTACAATGTGCTTATAAACGTCATTCCTACCTATTCTACCTTAAAATATAGATTCCATTAAAATGTTTCTTTAGGCCTAAATGAGGTTGTTTATACTAGGACCTATTAATGTATTATTAAAAATTAATATGCTTTTAGAGCTGATAGGCCCACCTCAAGTTCTCTCATACTTTTCTTGAGTTTATTTAAAACAAATAATCATTTTATAGAGGAAAAATTTTAACTATCAAAATACGTATTACATATTTCATTTTCAAATTTTTAAATGCAGATATGCTTCATAATTCGAAAGGTGAATCAACCTACTGAGCATATGCATGAAAACATTTCTGTCTCTGTCTCTTTCTTTCTCTCTCTCTCACACACACACACACTCTTAATGTTTAGTTGCATTTCCAAAGTATCAAACCAGGTTTTCATATGATTTCAATCAAGGAACATTCAAATATTCTGTACTCAAATGAAAACACCACCTGGTAATTTAAAAATTGAGACTGATAAATGCCAGCACACACTATTCTGGGTTTTATTTTCATAGGCTTTCTAAAAGTAAGCTTAGAATTTCTAAAATGTGTAATGTTAAATTTTCTTGATTTAAATTTAATCATGTTTATTGTGAGAATTATACATATACATGTATATATATTTCCATGGGTTTATACACTAAAAAAAATTCAAACTTTGAGCTGTCTCATAAGCAAAAAGTAAAGTACTCAAAAAATGCCAATGAAATATTATAGATTAAATCAACTATTACACTTAAATAAAATGAAAGTTATAAGAATGGAATAAAAATGCAGAAAATAAATACTATTGAAAATGAAGAGAAAAGCAAAACATTATAGGACCAAAGATACAGATTAATCAATATACTGTAAGCCATGTGCAAAAAGATAGTAAAATAAGCAAAAAAAACACAAAAAACAAAAAAAACAAACTAGTTTAACAACTTTGAGTATTATAATAAATCTAGATTCTACACTTTGTTTTTCTTCACTCTTGATGTTAAGAAACCTAACGCTACTTCAGGCTGTCTGAAATATAATACACTGACTTAGGACATCTACATGCAGTATTACATTGGCAAATATTCCTAGCAAAAATTGGGGAAATCCTGGTTGATATGCAATCATTTCATATGAAGCTTATATTCAAAAGTAGATTATTATATATGTGACAGAATCTGCTTTTAAATTCTAAAACACGTAATTTCAGTCAAGAAAAATTTAGTTCTCTCCAAAATTTGATTGCTGAATTCTATAATCTTTGAATTAAAGGTAAATAATATAAAATAAATTGAAATGTTAATGTTGTATTAGCAACTATTTTCGACTATTATCAATACGTGAATTTTGATATGCTGCATGCAGCCAGTTGTCTTATAAGGCTGTGTTCACCATCAATAACACATCCGTGCTTTGCTAATGCTTGACCCTGGGCTCTCAGTGCTCCTGTCCCCGCCCAACCATTTTCTCCACTTACAACATGGGGCTCTGACAAAGTTACAGCAAGAAACATTTTTGCCAAGATGCTTGTGCATTCTTAAGTTCTGGCAGAAAGAACAGACATTAAAAGCTTTTATAATTCAAGTAGTTATTTTGTATCATCTCCTATTGAGAATTCTCATTTAGGAGATTTTCTGTTTGAAAGTCAAAAGTTGAAACAAGAGTGAACTGAGACATGAGAACAAGCTTCAGATGGACATCAGAGGTCTTCTTCAAGTCTAAACAAAAATGGTTCAGGAAAGCCAAGAATAACTCATCCATGACACTAGTGGACTGCATAAGGACTAGAGTGAAAGCCCAAATAGTGTTGGCGGGGGGGAAGAATTTAAAAACAGTGTGTCCTCTGTTTATATTTCCTTCAGGACACTATCTGAGGTAGGAGAAGCCTCAATAAGTAGCAGGATAAGATTTAAGGATTTGGAGGTCATTATTCTGCAGAGAACTGGCTCATTTAGCGCCTACTCTATTCAGAGTGCAGAATTGGATACTGTTACCTTGGCAGATTTCACACAATGACCTTCATGACCTTCAAGGCAACCAGCACATTCCTAACAGGATTCTTAGTGGATATATAAAAATGAATTGAGAAATAAATTTATGGAGAATATAGGGTTTTTTTCAGTCTATAATGTTGCAAAATTTATATTATAAAATTTCCTATGTAGAGTTTGCTTTTGTTATTCATGCGTATATTTGGCATTGTGTTTCTGAAAGAACTATATATTTATAATTTACATTTCAAATATCCAATCAATGTTTTTTCGTCATCACTTACAACTGCCTCAGAGACTGCTGAATATATTACAATTCTAGGAAGAAGTAAGGCACTTTGAGTACCTAACTATTATGTTAGCAAACAACAGGAAAGGGAGCAAAAGGGGAGAAGAATTTTAGAAAAGGGGCCTCAACTTCACAATGTAGCTCTGTAGTATTTCTATTGCTACTGAATTGTCGCTGCTAACCTGCAGAGAGAAAATAGATAAAGGCACTTCATTGCTTTTTGAAACTTGGAAAGGAAAAAAAAAATCAGTATCTTAAATAAAGATTGCAATTCCTGACCTCACTAGCCTAGTCTGCAATTGAACCAAAGTCATTAATTTTTAGCCTCAAGTAAATGGGAATTCAGAATTTTAGCTCTGAATGCAAAAGCTCAATAAAATGGGCCATGGCGGTAGAGTAGAACCACTACATATGCAAATGCAGGGCACGTTACAAATGGATTACATTTCACAATGTCATATAAGTCACTGTAATAGGAAACTACCATGTTTTTTCCTTTACAAAATCACATTTTAAGCATTCTATGCTGAACTTTAGAAAAAGTTTTTGTTACCTAAGCTATTTGTCATTTGAGAATTTGGATTTTTTTTTCTGCCTTCCAAATAAATTTATTTACCTCTGATGAACATTATTTTGTTTGTTTGTTTTTTGTTTTTTTGAGACAGAGCTTCACTCTTGTTGTCCAGGCTGGTGCAATGGTGCCATCTCAGCTCACAGCAACCCCGCCTCCCTTGTTCAAGCGATTCTCCTGTCTCAGCATCCCAGGTAGCTGGGATTACAGGCATGTGCCACCACACCCGGCTAATTTTGTATTTTTAGTAAAGATGGGGTCTCTCCATATTGGTCAGGCTGGTCTCAAACTCCCGACCTCAGGTGATCCGCCCGCCTCAGCCTCCCAAAGTGCTGGGATCACAGACGTGAGCCACCACGCCCGGCCTGATGAACTTCTTAATACCTATTTGTGTTAGTCCAGTTTGCATTGCTATAAAGGAATACCTGAGACTGGGTAATTTACAAAGAAAACAGATTTATTTGGTTGATGGTTCTGCAGGCTGTGCAAATGTGCCTCCAACATCTGGTTGGTTTCTGGTGAGGCCTTAGGAAGCTTTTACTCATGGCGGGAGGTTAAGGGAGAGCAGACGTGTCACATGGTGAGAGAGAGGAAGAGAGAAAGGAGAGGGTGCCAGGCTCCTTTGAACAGCCAGCTCTTGAGTGAACTAATAGAATGAGAAGTCACTCATCACCAGGAGGATGGCACCAAGCCACTCATGAGGGATCTACCTTCATGACCACAACACCTCCCAGTAGGCCCCACATCCAACAATGAAGATCACATTTCAACATGAGATTGGAGGGACAGATGTCCAAACCGTACCACTATTGCAGACTCTTTAAGTATACACTTGTCAGTAAATCACAAGTGAGTAGTCAGTATCCTAACAATGACAAGCTATTCATTTTTTTTCTGTTTTCAAGTTAATATGCTTCTATGTGTGTGCACTCTCTCTCAAGCCTGGCATCCACAATTAGTCAATTAAATATTTTCTTAGTAGGAAAAAAATATATTCTTATGAGATATTCCAGCATCTGCCATCGCAATACCTCTCATGAGTAATTTCTTCTTCTATAATCACACTCCTCTGGCACATTCTGAACTCCAGAATGCTGTGAAAATGACCTGACTCTCCAAACCTGACAGTCCGTCCTATGATTCTTTAGAATTATTTTTTGCTGCTGTGTTCAGGATCTGTCTATTTTAAATTAAAAGAGCATTTTCTCTTTTATGCTGAGAGTTGTGAGGTAACTGGTCCTCTTAACAGGAACCTGGTTTATTCCAGAATATTTCTAAAGATACTCGGCAATATCAGTGACTGCTTGTATCCCACGTCCAGCTCAAGAAATGCTGAAAGGGAAACACTGCTACCCCTTGCACAATGGTGTTCAATCACAGATGTTCAGGTCTTTGTCACCAGTCTTGTATGGAGTCACAAGGCAAGGGAACCAAGTATGTGAGTCTCGCTTTCTATTTCTGGCCTAAATTACATGAAGTCTCCTGGAAGAACACTACCCAATCTCTTACTTCTTAATATGTATTCACATTTTACCCTACAACGAATGCATTTTGTCAGCTTCAGCAACAAGACACCCAATTTTACTAGGCTGATAAGAGAAAAACATTATTCATAGATTTATAGCACATATCTGTAGTCACAAGAACTCTGAGAAACAAAATTCGACTGTGGTAAAAGTATAACAGATGTGATCATGGTGATTTTACTTGAGTAATCCAGATTTGAAGACATATTTTTAAAATTTCTTCCATCAAACTAATGATGTAATGTTATTTTCAGTAATTTTGAACAATACCCAAGGAACATCCAAATATGTGTGTGTGTGTGTGTGTATGTGTATATATATATAACGCTATCTTCTCCAAATACTAGTTTCTTAATAATATTCCTAATACACAACTCTCTTCAAGATGTTTTTATAGCAGAACAGTCATAATATATTAACCTTCAGAAAAAACTTTCCACTGTCTTCTCTAGATTTCAGTTTTACAATTTCTTATTTATTGTTTGTATTTACTATTCTTATTTTGCTCTACTAATTTAGTCACCTATTGTCATATTCTTTTAAATTAATTTTTCTCATAAAGCTCCCAAGTTCTCTCATTCAGTCATCTGGAAAACCAGAAACACACATGCACAGTAAATATTATTCACTCTCATGACCCATTTCAAAAACAATACAGTCTAACATTGATGAGTTAATTTAACTTTTATTCAATAAAAAATGACAGCTAATTTTTCTCTTTTAGATGAGGTGGAGCATCGAGAGGAATGGCATAGATTTAAATATAACATTCATCATGTACAGAGATCTCAAGTGCAGATTAATTGACAAGAGGAACACATCCATGTAACTATACCCAGATCAAGATACAGAGCACCAAAATCTTCCAGATATCTCCCGCTCTGACATCTCCTAGTTAAAATAAAACATGCCTACTAAGTTACTCAGTAATTTTACTTTTATCAGTGTTGATTAATTTTGCTAGTTTTTGAAATTTAGATAAATAGGGCCAAAGTATATACTTTTATGTGTCTGCTTTATTTCATTCCACATGATGTCTATGATATTTATCCATGCTGTTGTGTGTACCTGAAGTGCAATTGTTTTCATTGCTTTTTAGTATTCTATTGCTGAATACCCAACGTATGTATACATTCTACTGGGATTAATATTTGGTGGGTTTCCTGTTTTAGTTATTCTGAAACAATTCCGCTATGAACATTCTTATTTATTCCTTTCAGTGCCATGCTGTAGAGACATACTCATACTGAGGATACACATAGGTGTGAAATTTCAGAGTCAGAGTCTATACTTGTCTTCAACTTAGTCCCTACTATAAAGTTTACACAATAAACAATTTCTAAAGTGATTATATAAAATCATAATCCTGCAACAAGATGTAATTTGAAATGTCTTCACAGTTACCATTAACTTTTGGTATTCAAATTTATTTTGGTGTTGAATAACAATTTAAATTTAAATTTGCATTTCCCTGATGATTCAATGAGTTAAGGATGTTTACATATGCTTATTAGCCACTTGTATATCCTGCATTGCAAACTGCCCTCTAAGACTGTTCATTTTTATGGTGAGAGCACATATTTGTGTCTAGAACATATTCTTGGATTTACTTTTGTCTATGGTGTGAGATAGGTTTCACACTGTATTATTTTCTGTTTGGATATTGTGGTGGACCCTGTGATGCACTACTAGAGTCCCTTTAAGACAGTGATACATTTAGTTCATCGGCTACTAAAAGTGTTGCCTAAAGATGACCTTTGTTGCCAGTCACTTAGCAGATCCTGTCAGCTGTAGAAAATGGCTTTGTCCAACGTGGTGCTTTTCTGTCTCCCTCCTTCCCTCTTTCCCTTTGATTTCCCTCCCTCCCTCCCTCCCTCCCTTCCTCCCTTCCAATAACCTATCAACACTGAGATTTAAAAGTATGATTCCTTATCCAGAATTCTGGGTGATTCTGTAAAGCCGTTCTGTGGGGATGGGTGAGTCCTTCATTGTAATCGCGTTGTGGTTAAGCTTTCCTGTGTGTTCATTCATGCTTTCTTCCTCTCTCTTTCACAAAGAAATCATGAGGTATATTGCATTAGCAAAAATACTTTGCAGCATCTTTTTTTTATTTCTAAATTGCTTTAAGATGTATATTGACACATTTATTTAATTCCTAATATTGGCAAAATTTAACTTCTAATTTGCTTTTATAAGTGATACATTTGCTTAGATGAGCGATATATCTGCTTTCTTTATCTTTTTCAAGATTGAACATTTTATGTAATCAAAATTTCTCTAGGTGTATTCCTATTTAAGAATTTCTACTATTTAATATGTTTTCTTTTTCTTTGCAGTTTCATTCCAGCATCTTTAAATTGATAATTAGATTATTTACTCTTTAGCATTTCTTCTGTTATTTATGTACATTTTATACCATAAAACTGCTTTAGTTTAATCACAGAAATATTATGTTGTATTTTTATTATAATTCATTTATTTTTTTTCTAATTTTATTTGTAACTTTTACCTCCGCCCATGAGTCATTTGGAAACATTGAGATTTAGAAAGATTTGTTCATATTAGCCATTCTTTTTTTAATTAAATTATAGCTTAATTTGTAAACATTTGGGGGTTTACAGTTATTTATTAGTTACAAAATAATAAAATGTCATAAAAACATTTTATGTAACATGACAACTATATGAACTATGGTGTTTAAATCTTTATGCTCTTACTGGTTGTTTCCTCTTTATCCATCAAATCCTGAGAGATGTGGTAAAAGCTCCACTACAATTTTTGGATTTGACTATTGTCTTAGTACTTTTTGCCTTCCAATTTAGATACTCATAATAATTGTACATATTTGTGGAATACAGAATGATATTTTGATATGTGTATACAATGTGTAACGATCAAATAAGGGTAATTAGCATATGTGTAACCTCAGACATTTATCATTCTTTGTATTGCCAACATTTGAAATCCTCTCTTCCAGCTTTTTGAAAATATACAATAAATTATAGCTAACCATATTCACTCTGCAGAGCTACAGAACACCAGAACTCATTGCCCCTCTCTGTCTATAATGTTGTGTACACGAACAAAACTCTTCCTCATCCTCCCCTCTCCTCTACCCTTCCCAGGCTCTAAAAACACTATCTACTTTCCATGCACTCGAATTTTTGGCTTTGACATATGAGTGCGAATGTGTAGTTTGTCTTTCTGGGCCAGACTTAGTTTGTTTAACATAATATCCTCCAGGTTCATCCATGTTGCCATAAGTAGCAAGATTTCATTCTTTCTTAAGTTGAATAGTATTCCTGTGTGTGTGTGTGTGTGTGTATTGTGTGTGTGCATGTATATATGTGTGTATATTTGGTATACACACAATATGGTATATTTGTATAATGTATATATATACATTACATATACATTAGAATACAATGTATGTATACATACAAGAAATATATATATATAAAATCTCCTTTGTTGATGGAAGTTTAGGTTGATTCCTCTTTTTAGTTATTGTGAGTAGTGTTGCATTAAACGTGGGTAGAAGGATCCCTTTGGTATACTTATTTCCTTTCCTTGGGATAAATACTCAGTAGTGGGTGTTTTACAGTAGTTGTATTTTTAGTTTTTTGAGAAACATCCATGCTATTTTTCATAATGGCCATACTAATTTACATTCTGACCAACAGCATAAGAGTTCCCTTTGGTTTGAATACTTGCCAACATTGGGGCTCAGAAACTGATACCCCAAAATATGGTACTTTGCTATCTTGAACGGAAGAAGCCACTGTCCTTCTTCCCCAATGCACGTTTCAGTCCTCTCTCTCCCAAAATAAGATGTTAATATTTGAAGTTCCTTTATCTGTCTTAAGTCTGCACCACGCAAAGAAGAAAACAACTATCTCTAATCTCTTCCCTGAGTTTTCATTAACTGAACTCATATTACAGGAAAAAGACTGAAGCCTGTCAAGGCACATCAACAGATTTTTTCACAAAGTGTTGTCTGCACTGAGGGTCCAACAGACTTTTTCCGAAGCCATTGTACGTTCTTCAAGTTCATTGAACTTCCCTAGGAATCATTTACTACCGCCCTAAAATCATCCACATTTTCCTATCTCCCCTCCTCCTGAGAATTAAGATAGATAAACATCTTTAATCCATTAGGATTTGTGGTAATCACTTTTTGGTTTTCCTCCATGCAAGCTAATAAATGTGTGGGTTATTTCTCCTATTAATCTCCCTTTAGTGAGTTGATTATTAAGTGAAACTTCTGAGAGTGAAGGCGGAGCTTTCCCTCAGTCCCTAAAACATCATTTGTAATACGTTGTTTTTTTGATAATAGCCAGTCTAATTGAAGTGAGATGATATCTCATTGAGGTTTTGATTTGCATTTTCTTTATCCTTAGTGATGTTGAGCATGTTTCATATACCTGTTAGCCATTTGTATGTCTTCTTTTGAAAAATATCTATTCCGATATTTTGCCTCTTTTTTAATGAGATTGTCTTTGGCATGTTCAGTTTGCAAATATTTTCTCCCCTCCTACAGATTGTCCCTTCACTTTCTGGATTGTTTATTTTGGTGTGCATAAACTTTTTACTTTAATTTAGACCCATTTGTCTATTTTGTTATTGTTGGCTCTGCTTTTGAATTCATAGAATCTTTGCCTAGAGTGATGTCCTGAAGCATTCATCGTCTTTAAGCTTTCCTCTAGTAGTTTTATAGTTTCAGGTCTTATGGTTAAGTCTTTAATTTATTTGGAGTTGATTATTGTATACGGTGACAGGTAGGGTCTAGTTTCATTTATCTCCATAGGAATATTTAGTTTTACCAACACCATTTATTGAAGGAGGTGGCCTTTCCCTAATGTATGTTCTTGGTATCTTTGTTGAAAGCCAGTTGGCTATAAATACATTGATTTATTTCTTAGTTCTCTATTCTTTTCCATTGGTTTATGTGTCTATTTTTTATACCAAGACTATGCTAATTTGGTTACAATAGTTTTGTACTATATTTTAAATGGAGGTAGTGTGATGCCACCAACTTTGTTCTTTTTAGTTCAATATTGCTTTGGCTATTTGGATTCTATATGAATTTTAAGATTAAGATTATTTTTTCTATTTCTGTGAAAAATATCATTGCTATATTATAGGCCTTGAATTTAATCTGTAAATTTCTATGGGTTGTATATTCACTTTCAAAATATTAATTCTTCTAATCCATGAGCATGAGATGTCTTTTCATTTGTTTGTGTCCTCTTCAAGTTCTTTCATCATTATTTCATCGTTTTCATTGCAAAGGCTTTTTACTTACTTGGTTAAACTTATTCCTAGGTATTTTTTTATAGCTACTGTACATTGGATTACTATTTTTATTTCTTTTTTGACTACTTTTATTGGGGTATAGAATTGGCACTGACTTTTGTAAGTCAGTTTTTTATCCTGTGACTTTATTGAATCTGTTTATAAGTTCTAGGAGTTTTTTCCTTTTTTCCTAGTGCCTTTAGGTTTTACTCTATTCAAGACCATGTTGTGTGCAAAGAGGGACAGTCTGATATTCTTTTTTCCATTATGGGTTCACTTTACTTCTTTCTCTTGCCTTATTTCTCTGGCTAAGATTTGCAGTACTATGTTTTAAAAGTGTGGTAAAAGTGGACATCATTGTCTTATTTCATTTGTTAGAGAAAGACCTTCAGCTCTTTCCTATTCAGTATGTTAGCTGTGGGTGTGTCATATGTGGGCTTTATTACATTGAGATGTGTTCCTTCTATACATAATTTGTTGAGAATTTTTATTAAAAAGGGACATTAAAGTATATCAGATGCTTTTTCTGAATCATTGTTCTTGCAGTGAAAAATGTTTTTTTTGCAGCTCATATGGTTTCCGTTCATTTAAAATGATACGATGTATTATAGGTATTGTTTTGCATATGTTGAAGCAACTTTGCATTCCTGTACAAATTCTACTTGATCATGTTGTATAATCATTTTGATGTGTTGTTGAATTTAATTTACTATAATATGTTGAGGATTTTTGCATTTGTGTTAGTAAAGGATCTTGGCCTATAGTTTCCTTTTTTTGTTGTATCCTTGCCTGGGTTTGGTCTCAGAATAATGGCAGCCTCATATAATAATTAAAAATAATTATTTTCTCTTCGATATTTTGGAATAGTTTAAGAAGACTTGGTGTTAGTTCTTCTTCATAAGTTTTCCAGAATTCAGCATTAAATCCATCTGGTCTTGAGTTTTATTTGCTTGAAGAATTTTTATTACTGATTTAATCTCATTGCTCATTATTGGTCTCTTCAGGTTTTATATTTCTTCCTAGTACAGACTTGGTACATTATATATATCCAGAAATTATCCATTTCCTCTACGTTTTCCAGTGTGCTGACTGTAGTTCATAGTAGCCTCTAATGATTCTTTGAAGTTTTGTAGTATCAGTTGTAATGCCTCCTTTTTGCTTCTGATTTTATTTTTGAGGGTTTTTCTCCTTTTCATTCTTTATTAGCTAGTGGTTTATCAATTTAGTTTATTCTTTCAAAAGACCATCATTTTGTTTTATAGATACTTTGCATTGTTTTTAAGTCTGTATTTTGTATATTTCTATTTTGATGTTTATTATTTATTCCTTCTACTAATCTGGGGTTTGGTTTGTTCATGCTTTACTAGGTACTTGAGGTGTATTGTTAGTTTATTTTAAATCTTTCTACTTTTTTATGTTGGCTTTTATTGCTATAAAATTCCTCCTTGGAAGTGGTATTGCCACAGCTCATGGGTTTTGGTACATTGTATTTCCATTTTCATTGGTTTCAGAAATGTTTTATTCTTGAAAGTTTGGTACAGGTTCTAGATATTTCTAGTTATTTTGTTATCAATATTTTAAACCTGTCTTATTAAGGTCTTTTTGTCTGTCTTCACTAATTTTTGAAAAGTTGCCTATTAGTCTAATTCATGTAGTTAAAATACAATGCATCCTTTTTTACTCACTAGTAAAATATTTTTAAAAATTATTTTTAGCATTGATTCAATGAAATATTTCTGACATTTGGAGCCACAGAGATTCTTCAATTTGCACATATTTGATTTTGCCTGCTTTGAAAAATTTGACTAGTATTAGGGCAAATATGTTTTTTTCTTTATTCTCTCTCTCTCCACTCTTTGAGAGACTCCAATGGAATGTATTAACAGTTTTCTTATTTCTCATGAGATTTTACAATCTTTTCTGTTTTTATGTCTATGTCTTTTATATTTCTGCATCAATGAAAACTTCTCTTTTTACTATAAATTCTAGATGGCCACTATCATTTAACTTTTCTGCTGTGCAACTCAAGTTAAAAGTGACTCAAAAGTAAAATGCTACAGTGACTGTAAATCTCACCTCAATCAATTTTGCTTCTTTTTATGGTTTTGGCACCTGAAGTGCTTGATATCTTGGCTACTCTGCAGTAGACTGAATAGCTGTGTTTCCCCTAAGTTTATACATTGAAACTCTAATCCCCAATGTGATGATTTGTGGGGTAGGGCTTTTGTGAAAAAATTAGGTCAAGAAAGTAGAGTCCTCATCAATAATATCAGCATCCTGATATTGGTCATTTTTGTATGTTTGGATTATTTAATAACTACATATTTTATTTAAAAAAATCAAATGAGAAAAAAATTACAGGAAATAAAATAGCCTAGCCTTCCATCATTACTCTTCTGTATGAAAGTGCCAAGATTAGATATAACATATTTTCTTGAATCTTCAGCATACAGTGCACTACCAATTATTAATTTGTGCACTGGAAATATTTACTAAACTTCTGCAGGTTCAATGAGAGTGTTGCCTTTTCTCACCCTGCAAATATATACAAAAATTTAGATGGTTTGTTGAATGAATAGTTTCTGTTTTGTTATTAATCTCTCAACCCTGAGTCAGCACAATTATATTTTCTAGTTATAATCGTGGAATTTTTACTCTTAAAACCATTTGAAGGATTAGGGAGTAAGAGAAGTAATTGCCTAAAATGTTAACATTCCCCACTGTGATTTGTATGACTTCACCCAAGTTAAGTGATTCAGTAATAAAGTACCACCTTTATAACTCCAGGTAATAGAAGATGAGCAGATCGTCACCATCTGTAGCTAATTTTATTTTCCATTGAGATGAAGTGTCATTTCTAACCATCTCTTGTGTTGTAATTCCCACTCTGGAATGAAATAAACCATACTGCAGTTACAAAGCTAATGGACATATGTAGGTGATTCTGAAAGAACTTGGCACCTTTTCCTCTCCCACATTGCTATCTTTCCTGAACCTACTGCATTCTGCCCTCCTTTTTGATCCATTCCAGTTCAGGAGCCAGCCGTTACTCCCACACATAGGGCACTTTTGGCAGCTAGAGGACTCATAAGAACGCTGGCCAGCCTTGGCTGGTTATACAGCAGATGTTTGGGAAGTCATATTTTTGAAATTTATACTCTCTGTAGGATAGAGGGCAGGGTTTTAGAAATAATTTTGTCCACATTATGCTTTCTTCTTTTTTGATGCTTAGACATTTGAAAGGCAATTCTTGGAGAAGCAGCATAATATCTGAACATCTTCTGCTGCTATCATTAGGCATCTATTTGATGATCAAAAAAAGTATTAGGGTTTAAAGTTTAACAGGAAATGGTACCTCCTTTTATACAAACAGAACAAGATGTTTGGCTACAACATAAGTTTGATTGAGTAAGAAATTGAAAGGAAATACAATTAAACTGTCACATTGTGAGATCCCTATTCATATATTAGAAAATATTGCTTTAATTAGGATGTGGGCATTTTGGTCTTTTAGGTCAATATATTAAAGAGTTTCTTTATATGAATCTGGTTATACCATATATGAAGCAAAAGTGGCAATATATAGCTCTATAAGATAAATAAATCAAATTAATCAAATAGGCTTCAGTGTTATTAAAGAAATAAAATATTACAACTTTTGGTTGTATATAAATATATATTTTTATATGATGAGGGTAGTGATGTTTGAGGAATTTGTTTTGTCAATATACCTATAATCTCTAGGTTTCCTAACAAAACAACAACAGCAACAACTATATTTTCTTAAATATTCCATGTTGTCAAAAAAGTAGAAATAATTTCAGCCCTTAAAGCATATATTTTAAATTATTTGTATTATTTTTATTTTTATTTTTATTGAGAAGGAATCTCACCGTGTCACCCAGGCTGGAATGCAGTGGCATGATCTCAGCTCACTGCAACCTCCGCCTCTCTGGTTCAAGCAATTCTCCTGCCTCAGCCTCCCAAGCAGCCAGGACTACAGGCACTTGCCACCATGCCCAGCTAACTTTTTGTATTTTTAGTAGAGACGGGGTTTCACCGTGTTAGCCAGGATGGTCTCTATCTCCTGACCTCGTGATCTGTCCGCCTTGGCCTCCCAAAGTCCCGGATTATAGACATGAGCTACTGCGCCCTGCCCCCTTAAAGCATATTTTTATTATTGTAAAAATAAATGGGATGTGTCCAAAAAATAATGTCAACAAAAGATACAAAACATCACTTATGTTTGGTCTCCTGTAATGTAATATTAAACTATTATATAAGAAGCTGTCATCATGATTGAGCTGTATTTTGTAGTTTGTAAAAATAATTGAGCTATTTCAAGGCAATGCTGCAATTTAGATAATGAGTTTACTTCTGAAAAGATCTAAGCTGTCTCTGTCCTGTATCTTCAGCGACATTTATTAATGTATTTTCTTGTCATTCTCCTTTCATTGTTCATTGTAACTTCTGCTCTCTTACCTCTATCAGCACACCACACACCTGTGTAGTGAGAACATTGCAGCATCTTTGTCACTGAAAACACTCTAGACAGATATACTGTCTACATTATAGAAAGAAGATTCAATATAGTACCGAGAAGATGATTTCTTCTCATGTCCTGGGATTCTAAATCTAAGATGATTTAAGAGGTTTAGTTAAGGAATTCATGATAATACTGTTTCTCCTATAAAAGTGAAAATTTTATGAAAGACTAAAAATATAAAGGAATGTGGCAAAATTGTTCTTTGGGGTGACATTTAGTTGGTCTCAAATGTGAACAAGATTTGAACAAAAGATGAAGATATTAATATGGAGTTACAAGAAATAATTTCAGAAAAGTAAAAGCCGTAGGGAAACTTGGGCAAATCATTCATAAGGTTTTATGGAATAAACAATGAAAAAATTATCTTCATAACAATACTGCTTCTGGGATTCTAGAAGATAATAAGCTTGCACATTATATTTTAGTAATTAAATTTAGTTTTGTGACTTTTTGCCTATTTGAAAGACACTGTTTAGGCGTTCATTCAAAGAGGTCACATGGGAGGAAATGACCTTTGATATACCACAAGATTTAGTTTTGCCAATGCTTTTGTCTATAATATAGGTGAGCACGTTTACTTATAAAAGCAAACACTTCCTTACTAATCCTATTCGATCAACATTGTTCTGACATGATAGCCTATAAACCAATACTCTCATGAACAGAGATGTGATATTGAATCTAGTAAAATTTTGAAAGCATCATGCGTCAACTACATTACAACCCAGTGGGGAATATCACAAGAATGCAGACCTCATAGTATGGAGTGCCGGCTAAGATGCTGTGCAACTAGAACTCTCATAGATTTCTGGTGTAAATTTCAAATGTTAAGAGTTGATACAAAAGGGGGACAGGGAAGTGCTGGGTAGAGGAGGGCATGGTCCCTGGCGAGGGCTCCACCCTTGGGCCTGTGTCCACGGATTAGGTGAGGACAGGCATTTCTGTTTTTCTGTCTAAGTGTTGCCTTTCTCAAGACCACCCTGGCCTGCCACACCCCCATCCTGTGCCTATAAAAACCCTGAGACCTTAGTAGGGAGACACACAAGCAATTGGAGGTTTAGAGGAACACATCAGCAGAAGAACACACAAGCAGCTGGATGTCGAGAGGACAAGGATGGAAGAGCACACCGACAGAGGCTGGGAGGCTGGCAGGCCATCAACATGCGGAATGATGGGGAGTTTGACTGGGACAGTCGGAGCAGACCCTGGGTCATTGAGCGCTGGGCTCCAGGGGAAAACCACGTTCCCACTCCATCCCCTTCTAGCTTCCCCTATCTGCTGAGAGCTGCTTCCAATCAACAAAACCTTGCACTTATTCTCCAAGCACCTGTGTGATCTAGTGCTTGTGCTTGGTACACCAAGGCAAGAATCCCAAGATACAGAAAACTTTCTGTCCTTCAAGAACACAGGGAGTCAGAGTCCCACAAACTCCCCCAGGGGTTTCAGCAGTGGGGCACCTAAGAATCGAGCCACACCCCCATCACACTCCCTGCAAGGGGATTGAGGGAACCTTTCCTGTTCCACAATCACTTCAATAGACAGTTTGATACTTTCTCACAAAGCATCACCATACGCTTAAAATATGATCCAGCAATTTCACTCAAGGTACCTTAAAACATATGTTCATACAAAATCCTTTAAACTAATGTTTATGAAAGCTTTAAAATCACCAGATACTGGAAACAATCCTGCGGTCATTCAACAGTTAAATGGATCAACACCTAACATGCATTCATAAGATAAAAGATAAAACCTGCTCAAAAATAAAAAGAAACACTCTTGATTTACACAACCACATAAATGAATGCTACATGCATTTTAATTGGTTAAAAACAAACAAACAGACTCCAAAGACTAATATTTCATGATTCCATCTATATGACTGTCCAGAAAGGAAACACTGCAGGGGCAGAAAACAAATCAGTGGTTGCCAGGGGTAGAGTGTGGAGGGAAGGGTTTTGACCAAAAAGGGATCACAAAAGAAACTACTTAGGGAGAGGTATATATAACTATGGTGGTAGATAGATCATTCTTTTCATTTGTTTGTACATCACAACCTGTGAATTGAACTGTATGTAAATTTCTTAAAGAGCAAGAAAAATATAAGGAGGAGGATAAAATGAAATTCAAATTGTAAACAGTAAAATTAAACTATACAACTAATTACCTATACAACTAATTAAATAAAAATTAAATATTTTTTTCAACATTTACATAAACATGAATGGAATAAGGGAAAAATGAACTCACTTAAGTAGCATTTGGCTACTTTTTAAGAAAAATAATCACAAGCAAATACTGCACATTAGTTTGAAAATTTATTTCTCAATTTGGTATGCATAAACAGTTCTGTGATTATATGTATACTAGAACTTAAGAAATATGTAAATAAATTGCAGATGAGAGACTTGGGTTTCTTTTGTCAGAGAAATAAGTTACAAATTTAAAAAAGGAAGAATGCAAGAATAAAGCCTGGGATGCTGAATTCGAATCAGAGATGTATGTGTGTGTGTGTGTGTGTGTGTGTGTGTGTGTGTTTATGTGTATATACATAGGTTATTATACATACATGAGTTTTAAAACTGTACACTGAGAGACCCAAAAGCAGTGACATCCATTGGCACCATGCACACTAACTGTTGAGTTTTTGGTTTCTAAGTACCATTTTTCAAGAAAAGAAATATGGCTCCTTAGAGACTTAGTTGATCCCAAGGCTGAAGCAGAGGATAATACAAAAGCCTTATGAATTTTGTGATGCCAAAGGTAAGAAAGTCCCCACAAAAGAATGGAAACCTTTAAAAACTATATATAAACCACAGAAGCCAACCTGAAGTAGCTCACAATAGGCAAAGTTGGAACCATTTATACAATTAAATAAATATTGATAGTTTTGTATTACAAGCCATATAATAAAATGCCAAATAATAAATACATATATATGTGTATACATTAAATATACATGATATGATTTGGCTATGTACTTACCTAAATCTCATCTTGAGTTGTAGCTCCCATAATTCCCATGTGTTGTAGGAGTGACCAGGTGGGAGATGACTGAATTACGGGGCAGTTTTTCCCATACTGTTCTGGTGGTAGTGAATAAGTCTCACAAAATCTAATGTTTTTATAAAGGGTTTCCCCTTTCACTTGGCTCTCATTTTTTCTTTTCTGCCACTATGGAAGACGTGCCTTTCACCTTCCACCATGACTGTGAGGCCTCTCCAGCCATGTGGAACTGTGAGTCCACTAAACTTCTTTTTATTTATAAAGTATGCAGTCTTAGGTGTGTCTTTATCAGCAGTGTGAAAATGGACTAATACAGTAAACTGGTACCAGTTAGTGGTACACTGCTGTAAAGATACCCAAGAATGTGGAAGCAAGTTTGGAACTGGGTAAGAGGCAGATTGTAGGACAGTTGGGAGGACTCAGAAAAAAGTAGAAAAATATGCGAAAGTTTGGAACTTCCTAGGGGCTTGGAGGGCTCAGAAGACAGGAAGATGTGAGGAAGTTTGGACTTCCCAAAGACTTATTGCATGGTTTGATAAAAATTCTGATAGTGATATGGAAAATGAATTCAGGCTGAAGTAGTCTGAGACGGAAATGAGGAATTTGTGAACTGGGGTAAAGGTCACTCTTGCTATGCAAAGAGACTGGTGGCATTTTGTCCCTGCCCTAGAGATTTGTGGAACTTTAAACTTGAGATAGATGATTTAGGGTATCTTCTGGAAGAAATTTCTAAGCAGCAAAGCATTCAAGAGGTGATTTTAGTGCTATTAAAGGCATTCAGTCTTAAAAGGGAAACAGGGCATAAATGTTCAGAAAATTTGCAGTCTGATGATGCAATAGAAAAGAAAAACCCATTCTCTCAAGATAAAATCAAGCCAGCTGCAGAAATTCGCATAAGTAATGAGGAGCCAAATGTAATTACCAAAACAATGGGGAAAATATCTCCAGGACATGTCAGAGACCTTTGTGGCAGCCCTTCCCATCACAGGCAGGCCCAGTGGCCTAGGAGGAAAAATGGTTTTAGGACCAGGCCCAGGCCCCGCCCTGCTGCATGCAGCCCAGGGGTTTGGTGCCCTGTATTCCAGCCACTCTAGGCATGGCTAAAATGGGCCAAGGTACAGCTCAGGATGTGGCTTCAGAGGGTACAAGCCCCAAGCCTTGGAAGCTTCCATGTGGTGTTGAGCCTGTGGGTGCACAGAAGTCAAGAATTGAGGTTTGGGAACCTCTGCCTACATTTCAGAGGATGTATGGAAACCCCTGGATGTCCAGGCAGAAGTTTGTTGCAGGGGTGGGGCCCTCATGGAGAACCTCTGCTAGGGCAGTGCAGAAGAGAAATGTGGGTTTGAAACCCCTACCCAGAATCCCCACTGTGGCACTCTCAAGTGGAGCTGTGAGAAGAGGTCCACTTTCCTCCAGACCTCAGATGGCAGATCCACCAAGAGTTTGCACCATGCACCAAGAAAAGCCACAGACATTCAATGCCAGCTCATGAAAGCAGCCAGGAGGGAGGCTGTACCCCTCAAAGCCAAAGGGGTGGAGCTGCCCAACAACATGGTTACCCACGTCTTGCATCAGTGTGACTCAGATGTGAGACATGGAGTCAAAGTATATCATTTTGGAGCTTTAAGAATTGACTGCTCTGCTAGATTTCGGACTTGATTGGGACCTTTAGCCCCTTCATTTGGGCCAATTTCTCTCACTTGGAATGGGTGTATTTACCCAATACCTATACCCCCGTTGTATCTGGGAAGTAACTAACACATTTTGATTTTTCAGGCTCATAGAGGAATGGACCTGCCTTGTCTCAGATGAGACTTTGGACTGTGAACTTTTGAGTTAATGCTGAAATGAGTTAAGACTTTAGGGGACTTTGGGGAAAGCATGATTGGTTTTGAAATGTGAGGACATGAGATTGGGGAGGGACCAGGGGTGGAAAATACAGTTTGGCTGTGTCCCCACCCAAATCTCATCTTGAATTGTAGCTCCCAAAATTCTCATGTGTTGTGGAGACAATTGAATTATGGGGGCAGTTTCCCAAATACTGTTTTTGTGATATTGAATAAGTCTCATGCGGTCTGATAGTTTTATAAAGGGCTTCCCCTTTCACTTGGTTCTCATTCTGTCTTTCCTCATGCCATGTAAGGTGTGCCTTTCACCTTCCACCATGATTGTGAGGCCTTCCCAGCCACATGGAACTGTGAGCCCATGAAACCTCTTTTTCTTTAGACATTGCCCAGTCTCGGGTATGTCTTTATCAGCAGTGTGAAAATGGACTAATACAATGTATATGTTTGTGTGTGTGTGTATATATATACATATATTTGAATAAGTAGAGGAATAAAATACACCTTTCCTCCACATAAGCATTTCAATTAATAAATGTATAAATACATTATAATTTTAAACTGAGAACATTTCAAAAGTACCATTGAAATATTAATATTTTGGCCAGATGTGATGGCTCACGCCTGTAATCCCAGCACTTTGGGAGGCCCAGGTGGGCGGATCATGAGGTCAGGAGATTGAGACCATCCTGGCTAACATAGTGAAACCTCAACTCTACTAAAAATACAAAAAAGTTAGCTTGGCATGTTGGCTGGTGCCTGTAGTCCCAGCTATTGGGGAGGTGGAGGCAGGAGAATTGCTTAAACCTGGGAGGCAGAGCTTGCAGTGAGCCGAGATTGCACCACTGCACTGCAGCCTGAGCAACAGAGCAAGACTCAGTCTCAAAAAAAAAAAAAAGAAAGAAAGAAAAAAAGAAATATTACAATTTCAGTTTTTGCAGATAAAATTTACTAATGGATTCCAAAATTAGTAAGTGACAGTTTGAACAGAGATATACTTTTACATATTCTGAAAGTATATTCCTCAGGTTATTTATTTATTGATTTCAAAGGTATATATTGTAACTCTACAGCGGCAAAACCCAGTAGACACGATACTTACAGAAATAATGAAGGTTAACAATAATAAGAAATAGCAACATCATGTTCTCCTGACATGAGAAGGGGACAAGAAGACAAAGCTTTAATCTAATAATGAGAATAAATCTGACAAACCAAAATTGAAAAATGTTCTATAAAATAATTAACTGGGCCCAGTGGCTCAGTTCTATAATCGCAGCACTTTGGGAGGCCGAGGTGGGTGGATCGCCTGTGGTCAGGAATTTGAGGCCAGCCTGGCCAACATAGTGAAACCCTGTCTCTACTAAAAATACAAAAGTGAGCCAGCTGTGGTGGCACACGCTTGTCATCCTAGCTACTTGGGAGGCTGATGCAGGAGAGTCACTTGAACCCAGGAGATGGAGGCTGCAGTGAGCACTCCAGCCTTGGTGACAGAGTGAGACTCTGTCTCAAAAAAATGAAAATAAAAAATAAAATAATTAACCACTTATCTGGGAAAGTGTCAAGATCATAAAAGAAGAAAGACCAAGGAACTGCCACATATTGAAGGAGACTAAGAAGATATGAAAACTAAATACAGTCTTCCTTTGGCATAAATGGGGGATTGGTTCCAGGAACCAAAGATACCAAAATTGCAAATGTTCAAGTCCCTAATATAAAGTAGTGTAATATTTGCATAAAACCAATGCACACCCTCCCACATATTTTAAATCAGCTCTAAATTATTTGTAATAAATAACACAATATAAATGGTCTGTAAATAGCTGTTATATGGTATTTTTTTTTTCATTTGGATTTTTTATTATTGTATTGCTCTTGTTTATTGTTTTTTCTTCTACATATTTTTGACTTGCAGCTGATTGAATCCATGAATGAAGAACCCATGGATATAGATCATTGACTGTACAATGTGTGATTCCAGATTGGATAAATTAAAGTAAAAAACATTCATTTTAAAATCACATAAATTCTGAATAAAATCTCTACATTAGTTACTGGTATTGTACCAACTGTAATTTTTAAGTTTTGGCAATAGGATCAAGGTTATGGAACTATTAGCATTAGGAAAACCTAGATGAAGGCAATCCAGGGCTTCTCTGTGTTATTCTTGTAATTCTTCTTTAAGTCTAAAATTATTTGAAAATGAAATTCTTAAAGTATATATTTTGTAAACTCAATGGAGTAATAAATATATTAGATTCACTGCTTATATGAATCTATGAGGATATCTCTAACATGGAATACATTATATTATGATACATCTCAGCTTTTTGTTACTATCTCTCACTAAAATAAACAATCTTTGAGGGTTATGGAGGTGTTTGGTACTTTCATATCATTTAAACAGATGGATTAATAACTAAGTAAATGAATAAACTGATGCTTGTGCAAGAATCTAGATTTTCTGACATGCTATAATAATCTTAGTAGTCTAGAAAAAAATTCTAAAGAAGCAAGTGCTATCATGTAATTACAGGGTCCACATTTTCATATATATTCTACTTAAAAAACATAGCTACTATATTGCTGATTAAAGAAAGCCCCTTCTGTAATAGAAGTTTGAACAGAGTTTGAAATGGAAGAGCAAAATGTATTTGCCAATGAGTAAAAGAGGAAATAAATGCCATCAAGCCTACCTGATTAGCTGAATCAGCCTAGTAATCAGTGGGGGTGACGCGTCAGTCAGATTACTCCGAAGGAGTTCTGAAAAGAAGATTCACTGTCTCCTTGTCCTGGAGACAAGAAAATGTCTAGTGGGTGGCAATGACAAAAACTCAAATAATAATTTAATTTGCAGTAATTTTTTTGCCAATGAAAATTTTCTGTAAATAAAATGGTCACCTCATGATGTAGCCGAATGCCCTGTCACAGAATTTGTTTAAAACAGTTTGGGTTCTTAATTGAGAGCTGAACAATGAGAACACATGGACACAGGGAGGGGAACAACACACACTGGGGCCTGTGGGAGTTGTGGAGTTGGGGGAGGGAGAGCATTAGGAAAAATAGCTAATGCATGCAGGGCTTAATACCTAGGTGATGCGTTAATAGGTGCGGCAAACCACCATCGCACACATTTACCTATGCAACAAACCTGCGTATTCTGTACATGGACCCAGAACCTAGAAGCTTGTTTTAAAGGAGCACTCTATGAGCACTCAAAGCCCCTAGAGTTAGCCTCAGCTTGGCTGCGTGGATGGCTCCCTGAAGTCACTTTGCTGCCGTTGTTAGGCAGGCCTTCCTCAGGACTGGTTCCCTCCCAAGACAGATTTGGTGAAAAAACAACCAAACAAAAAATTCTGGGCAACTAACTGTTTCTTAGGTGTTTCTGGATAGAACGGTAAGTAGGATTTAATTTTTTGTAAGGTCACAAAATGTTAATTTTCTATGAGTCATTTAAAGACCTAGGAAACAATCTGTAAAAATTAATCTGACTTCTGTACCATAGGCAGCCTGGAAGCATCGTGTTTCCAGGCAGGTGGAGGATTCAGGCCTCATTTAGTGTGAACCTGAAACTTCTAGTTTCAGTCTTTTCTAGACTCAACCATGCTTATTACTCTGGGTTAACAAGTGCTATTAAGTCGTATCCTCATCCTACTCTACTATCTCTCCTCCTCTTTTGAAAATGAAAAAAAAAACAAAAGGCAAATTTGTTTAGCAAATATATAGATAAAAAACCTGTCAGAAATAACTGCTTCTATGTCACTTTGTCACATCACATTCTCCTTCACCATCTAGTGCTCTCTGAGTGATAAGTCTTTTGGATAATATGCCAGTGTTTGATTCATCTTCTTAGTTTTTTTAAACCTCCTCCTATGCAGTCACTGAGCAAGTGGAGGCTCTGCTTTATGCCTAAGCTAAGCTTCTGGATACTGTAGGCCTGCATCTCCCTAGATGAATGCCTAGAACACAAAACCTTCATAATCTCAAAATCTCCCTTTCGGAGGAAGGAATGGTAATGCTCATAGGTTGCCTACCTGGTTCCATACTTTTCTCCTCAAAATGTGTTTAAATAAAAAGAAACAATGAATAAATGAATGAAGACAATACACACACACACACACACACACACATGCACACACACGTGTTCTGAAATGAAAAGTCTTGTTCATCCTCACCGTGCATTAAAATTTTATGCAGTTGTTCTAGTAAAATACAACAGTCATTTATTGAAACCAACTCTGCCTAACTTGTTAGAGAACTTTTATCACGGTATTAGACAAACTATTAGTAACTGAAAAAAAGTTCCAGAACCACGAATCTGTAAATAAATCGATGCCTCTCCAAATGTGTCTGGAAGAAATTATGTTCAAAAACTATTTCAGTAATATAGTTTTGTTGCATAAATATTTCATGACTAAAAATGTAATATCCCATTAAAAAGATAAAACATAAATATGAGAAGGAAATTATAAATTTTAGACTGCAAACTGGTTAAAAACTGGGTCTGTGGCCATTATTAGTAAGTTCTATGTACTTAGCATATGGTATCAGGCAAAAATTATACCTCATCATGTCAGGAGATTGCTAACAATACCTTATATAAAATTCCAGTACACCAGCATAACATCACAAACATCTCTGAAAACCCAAACTTCCCTTTCTGGAGAAGGAGAGCATATAGATTCCAGAGTTATATGATTTATCTAGAGTATCTCAAAAAATAACATTTTACAAGATCGATTTTTTAATTGATAATCGTGTTTTAGGAGCATTATTTGTGGAAGTTTATAAAGCTCCCTTTTGGAAAATGCATAGGTGGTTAATTCATGGCCTCACCCCTCAAAAAGAAGCTCAAAACCTGGTGATCGCACAGAGAAGATAGAAATAACTTAAATCCACAGAGATTAAAAACAAAATCTGAGGTGGAGATAAAACTCACAGGATATAGTGTGGATACAGAACTAATTGGACCAGTTTGAAACTGACATGTGATTATTTTGAATGGTTGCTTGTTTTCTATCTTAGAATTCATATTTTTCTGTTGGTTTTTGGTTTAATAGTGAGTTGCTTACCTCTGAGTAGATGGGAATTGGAGGGTCCATTTGAATTTTCTCAGAGGCCCATTTTGATGTCTGAAGAAAGAATGGGAAGTTTGCATTTCCTTTTAAATGGATGGAATGTGCACATGTGAAAACACAGAATGTTTGTGCATCACCTGAGGTATCTTAGCATCAAATTGTACTGGATTGAACAAGACTACTGCCCCCATCACCTGACAAAATATCAGATAACGTCTATTTTAGTACTTGATTGTATTTTCCTTCACCAGCTAAGAGATTAAAGTGATGAGGATTTCACTATAATAGTTAAGTTTATGTCAGCATTTCAATTATAATCCTATACCGTTAATGGTTTATGACTAGTCATAAAATGTCCTTTCCTGAGGGAGAAAAAGAAGAACAACCTGTCTTATAAGGTCCCAGAAACAGGGGAACTATTTTTAAAAACTGATTTTCAAAAGTTGGTTATTTTAGTCACCTTTAAAATAATGTTTTAAGGACACTTTCTATTCAAGAATCTCCAAAAGGGATTGGCTTAATATTCACTGAACCTTAGCTGTAGAATAATCACTTAAACATGGGTTTATTGCCAATGTCAATATTCTTTAATTTTTACAATAATTAAAGTTTAAAGTCCGATTTCAAAGATACCCTGTGTAATTACGCTGGGATTGATCATTTTAATATATTTTTTAAAATCTTCTGAATATAAAAGAAACTGAGGAAAACATCCAACATCTAATTCCTTAATGTTATATTTCAACTATCTGTATTATAGATAACAAGTTTCCTAATATTAATTCTCTGCATACATTTTATTATCATTACTTAAATTACTAAAAATAGATAGTGTGTAACACAGACTTTTACCTTGTCCAAAAAGTGGTCTGGACCTTGCCTTTGACTTCTGGAAGGCAATCTGCAGTCCCTTGGAACATCATGCCTGATAGCATCTTTATTTCTCTGGGTGCCTTGAGCCAGCCACATAGATAGCAACAACATTAGAGTGAGGGATCTGAACCACACCAACAATATGATACAGGTTAGAGGCTCTGGTATAAGATCCCATGATATAAATTGACCTCTAGAGAAGCTGAAGCGGGAGAGAAACCATGTGGGCAATCACTCACACCTATGTGATGAGGCACCAATAAAATCTTCGGACGACAAGTCCCTGGTGAGCTTCTCTGGTTAGCAATACAAAGAGTGTCTGTATAATCACACAGCAAAAGGACAACTGAAAGCTCTCCATTTGATATGCTTCAGGACTCTGCCCATGTGTCTTTTCTCTTGGCTGATTTTAATCTGTATCCTTTCCCTATAGTAAATCATAACCACAAGTATAACAGTTCTCAGTAAGGTCAATGAGTTCTTCTAGGAAGTTACTGAAATTAAGAATGTTTTGGGGAAATTCTTGAGTCAGGAATTGTTTCAAAAGGGAAAGAGTTCTTGCGTGAACTGTTTCCTCTAATTTCACAGTTAGCTAACATTTCCCAGGCACTTTACCAATATTTATAGTATATCAAAGAAATATCTTTCTTGCATTGAAAGTTACGTCACAGTTTGTAGACTCACAACTTGAAAAAGAAATGAGCAAAAATTCCTATAAAGAATCCTGTTTTTTTTTTCTCCATGTGTTAACTACAAACTCTACATGTAGTCTTCTAATACAAGCAACAGAAACAATAGTGTATCTTCAAAAAATGACCTCATTTGTTTTAGTATTTCTATGACGGAATAGGAGTAAGCAGCATATACAACAGTAGAATTTTTCTGAATTTCTCCTTTGCTAATGTTCAGAACCTTCTAGTTTTTCTTTAGCAAATTAAATTTTAGATACGTCAGATACTAGATACAGAGAATTGTGGCTTTACAGAAATGTAGATAGTCATAAAGTACTGATCTTGGCTCTTCTAAAATGAAACCTAAATTATTTGTCCAGTCATTTTACTTTGGTGTGATATAAATTCTTTTGCACTGACTACCAGCTCTAAAAGCTCTTCATAGCAATGGACAATCATGTAAGAATTACTGATTTGCTTGCTTACCTTTCACACGAGATTGAGAATGTTATATGATCTATTCATTTAATCATCTATATTCGGTACTCTAGTACAATGTCAGAAAAAAATCTGACATTTTATAAATATGTATTGAACGAATGGATAAACTAAAACATGCAATATCCTGAGCATATTACCTACTGGTACATCTATTGAGAGCAAACCAATTCTCCTTCATAGAATTTGTCCTCTTTCTTGTCTATTATGATATGTTTTCTTCTCTTATTAAACACACACACGTGTGTGTGTATACATACACAAACACACACAAAAGTGTGTGCATATATTTCCCTTATAATAGATATATATAGGCCGGGTGCGGTAGCTCATGCCTGTAAGCCCAGCAATTTGGGAGCCGAGGCGAGAAGATCATCTGAAGTCAGGATTTTGAGACCAGCCTGGCCAATATGACGAAACCTCGTCTCTTTTTGTATTTTTTTGTAAAAATATAAAACAATTAGCCAGGTGTGTTAGCACGCATCTGTAATCCCAGCTACTCAGGAGGCTGAGGCATGAGAATCGCTTGAACCTGGGAGGTGGAGGTTTCAGTGAGCTGAGATCGCACCACTGCACTCTGGCCTGGGTGACAGAGTGAGACTCCATCTCAATAAAATAATAATAATCATCATAACAATAACAGATACATATATTTTTACTATGATATACCTTTTAGTGTCCTCTCACTTATCCTCTGTTTTCTATCTTCTTTATATGAACTATTTTCCCCTAAGGAACCAGGTATGTTTATTCTGTCTTTAGTTTTAATTCAAGTTAGTTTTTAAAATTACATTTAAATGTGTTTAAATAACTTAAAAAAGTAACCATAGGAAAAATGGAGAAACTCCTTACTATTTTCTTCTCTAATTTCCCAAATTTTAATTGCCATAATCTATAAATTTAAAATTATTTTCATCATTTCTGGTCTCATTCTGTGTGTACAATTGTTATCCCAATGTTGGCCCTTCATTGTATATTCGTATCTTTGTTTTTTCAACATTCCGTTCATCTTTTAGGCCAATAAATTCTGGGAAGAACTCCTCAAGATTGTTCTACACCTTACTAATTTGTTTCTTAATATCAATTTTTACATTTTCTTGACTCAAACAGATTTTAATTTACAATTACATCTTTATTTTATTTGCAATTTTATAAATACTGTAAATTCCCCTTTCATCTTAGAATACAAAATAAATATATATCCTCTCATTTTGATCTTTTGTTTTCTGGAGTACATTTCGACAATTTGAATTGAGTACAAACCAGATGCTTTTTAACATTTAATTTGTTCATGTACCACTATTAGAATTACTATTTCTTTCTGCGTTTGTCTTGTTTTTCGTTTTGTGGAATTTTACATGTGTTCAGGTTAGTGTTTATATTTATTTTTGTTATTCTTTAGGAATTGTTTCCAAATACGTAGTTGTTCACAACCACTTGGTTTGTAGACATTTCTTGACTTCCTTAGTTCTTAGCCAGTTGCCAATTATACCCTATTTTATACCTTTTTTTTTTTTTTTTTTTTTGAGATGGAGTCTCGCTCTGTCGCCCAGGCTGGAGTGCAGTGGCCGATCTCAGCTCACTGCAAGCTCCGCCGCCTGGGTTAAGCCATTCTCCTGCCTCAGCCTCCCGAGTAGCTGGGACTACAGGTGCCCGCCACCTCGCCTGGCTAGTTTTTTGTATTTTTTAGTAGAGACGGGGTTTCACCGGGTTAGCCAGGATGGTCTCGATCTCCTGACCTCGTGATCCCCCAGTCTCGGCCTCCCAAAGTGCTGGGATTACAGGCGTGAACCACCACGCCCGGCCTATTTTATACCTTCAGCTGAAGGATTACTTACTGTAAACATTCTCAAACCAAAAGAAATGTTATTTAATACTTCTTTGTTGACCAGGCACAGTGGCTCACACCTGGTAACCCCAACACTTGGGGAAGCTCTTGAGTCCAGGAGTTGGAGACCAGCCTGGGCAACATGGTGAAACTCTCTTTCTACACAAATTTTAAAAAGTTAGACAGGTGTGGTGGTGCACTCCAGTGGTCTCAGCTACTTAGCAGGCTGAGGTGGAGGATCGCTTGAGCCTGGGAGGCAGAGGCTGCAGTAAGCTGAGATTGCACTACTGTACTCCAGCCTGGGGGATAGAGCGAGACTCTGTCTCAAATAACTAAATAAATAAAAACTTATTTGTTAAATATGGACCCCTTGACACTTTGTCTAATTATAGAAAGATGATCTTTTTTTTTTTTTTTAACTTGGATGGCAAGCATGAAAAAATAGAGAACAAAATATGGACACAGACAACTTTTTAGCTCAATATTAAAACATAACATTTTAAAATGTATGTATATAATATACATTTATACCTGTGTGTTTATATACACACATGCATACGAAATTTTTCTGCAAGATTGATAAAACACTACAAATGTTTGAGTAGCCTATACACTTCTCAGTGGGATATATCTTTTAAATAATTTCCTAAATGGAGTTTCTTCAAAGATACAGGATGTTAACTGGAGGCATTCAATAGTTATTTATTCTATATATATGGATATACATATATCTATACATGTATGTTTATTCATAATTATGTATTTCATATGTAATATAATTACATATATGTTACTTTTGATATATACTGTATTTCCTATAAAATAACTGAATATGGAGAATGAAAAGGTGAAGAAAAGAACGTACATAGAGACAGAAACAGACTGAAACTACTGGATGTGAAAATAAAGAAGAATACGTGATCAACCTGGACAAAAAATTCCAAGTCAGGTAGAAATAAGAGTTAAACTGGTCTTCTTTAAGAGGCTCTTATCTACTATATCACACTTTTTGTAAAATGCTGTTCTTTGGGGGATACTAGAGTGATGAGACACTATCATGCCCAACAGTCGGTGCCTATAACTTCATCAAGATTAGTATTGAGGACACTTATTTATTTATAAAACCAATATTTTATAACAAGTCCCTATTTTTCTATCTTTCCCTTCTCTGTTCAGTCTTGTATAAAATGTGCTCAAAGTTCAGAGCGGCATATATACTTCAGATAACCCATTATAAGAATTAGATTTAAGGAGAGGGATGCCTCAAATAATTTTAATCAAAATAATGTATTTTTTTATAGATGTGCTACCTCTTCTGATAAAGAACCTAAAGAACCCTGCAGCTAATGATGCATAATTAAATCTATAAACTATTTCATTCTCTCTTGCAAAATAAGCTGATTTTTTTAAAGTTTGAGATAATAAGTTCACAAATGTGAGAAAATAATAAATAATATACAACATACTTAGCTGAATGTCTTAATAATGCTTTAAATTTTGTTTGTCCAATTGCCCCTTTGGTTTGCCTTTGGTTTATTATTAATATCTCACTATCTTTTCTAGTCAGTGTTTAATACAGTCCTATTCAAGGACACTTGTAGCAAGTAGAGCAATTAGGTATGCAATGTCCTGAGCTATAATCCAATACAGCAAACACTTTAAGGTAGTTTTTATGAAACCAAAAAAATAAAAAAATAAAAATTAAAAGAGACTGGCTCTTGACTGTAGCCAAGTAATACTGTTGATCCTATGTTTATTAATTATTTAAGTACTTCTTCTGAACATAACATTATGCTATGCACTGTTGCCTTGTGTAAATGAATAATAACTCAATTCCAGTTCTCAAAGTGCTCGTGGTTTAAAAGGGAAGTTGTGAAATAGACTCAACTAACACTGCCCAGCTGAATGTGATAAGAACCTGAAGGGAGGCAGGCACAAAATGCAGAGAGTTGAAGAGAAAAGTCTCTTTGCCCTACAAGAAAGAATGAAGATTCTGCAAGGAAATAACTTTCAAATTGAGTGTTGATGAATGAGTACGATTTGGTGAGTTAGATATAGGAAAATCGCATTCCAGCTCTAGTAGAATGCATTAATAAAGAATCTAAGTATGGCAAGTATTTTAGAATAGTCCGTGAGCTTTAGCTTGCATATTTATATGGATCTCAGCGTGCTTGGGCCAGATGTTATGAGACTACGAATGACAAACTGAAAGGTCAGTATTTATTTAGAATCTATGTACAAAATGGTAAACGAAGAGATAAAATGATCATTCTTATACCAATGTTAGCATATGAATATTCTCTAAGCATCTCATTATAAAGGAAAAAAATATACATAAGGGTCAAAAACATATTTTCTGTAAGAAAATGTTCTAATCAGTTAATATTAATTTATAATAAGTAATGTGACATCTTATGAGTATTCACATTACTTGTAATAAGTAATGTGAATCTTGATATTTTTGTAACTTTTATTTAAAATTGTTTATGTAGCCATTTAATGCACTTTCACATTAGCAATCTAGTAATTTTATTTTTATGTTTTAAAAATGACTTATGTATCTAGAGGTATTGAAGTTTATAAATGTTGATTCCAGTTATTCATTTTCTTTTTTCATGACTTCATGCTCATATTACCTTAAGAAATCTCAACTATTGTCATCAGCTGGTAACATTCACTCACACATAAAACAGAACCTCAGTTTTTGATGGGGTTGTTTGTTTTTTTCTTGTAAATTTGTTTAAGTTATTTGTAGATTCTGGATATTAGCCCTTTGTCAGATGGATAGATTGCAAACATTTTCTCCCATTCTCTAGGTTGCCTGTTCACTCTGATGATAGTTTTCTTTGCTGTTCACTCTGATGATAGTTTCTTTTGCTGTGCAGAAGCTCTTTAGTTTAATTAGATCACATTTGTCATTTTTGGCTCTTGTTGCTATTGCTTTCACTGTTTTAGTCATGAAGTCTTTGCCCATGCCTATGTCCTGAGTGGTATTGCCTAGGTTTTCTTCTAGGATTTTTATGGTTTTAGGTCGTACGTTTAAGTCTTTAATTCATCTTGAGTCAATTTTTGTATAAGGTGTAAGGAAGAGATCCGGTTTGATGGGTGCAGCAAACCACCATGGCATGTGTATACCTATGTAACAAACCTGCACGGTCTGCACATGTATCCCAGAAATTAAAGTATAATAAAAAAATAATATAAATATATTAAAAAACAGAACCTCAGGGGGAAATACAGTGGTATGTATCACAACCTTACATTATTTAAGCTCTGGGAATGCCAATCCCTAATCCATTCTTCACTGAGATAAATATAAATGAACAGAGCAAGAGCGAAGGGAAGTGGGCACCTATCACACCATCTATTGTCAAATTTGCTCAGCTCAACCCTCAGCCCCTCAGTGTGACCTGGCCCTGCAGGAGGGTTTCTTTTAGAACTGAATGAAGTGATATATGTGAAAAGTGCAAGACACAGATTATACTGTTAACATTTTCTCTGAGCTTTCACTTACCTTGTGCATAACTTTAATATACACTAATGTATATTCATTGCATGCAAGGGATGGTGAGCTTAACAAAAAAAGGGCCACATTTCATTTTTATTTCCTGTTCTCCAGGGTAAAATTCAAACTAACATCAGGCCTGGTAGAGTCCACTTAGAATAGGCACTGCAGCAGTTACAGGGAGGCCCCTGCTGGTCCACACATCAATTCTTCAGCTGCTGGCTTGTGTGAAGACAGATGAGGGGGGCTCCATACAGGTTGAGGAGATGACAGCACACTTAGGAAGTCGTGGCAGTTTATCAACCAGCACAGATGTTCAGCAATTGCTGGACGGCAGTGATGCCTGCCTCTATACATGCTGCTAGTTATTAATGAATGAATGAAATGAGTATCAGTTTTCATTGTAGTAAACAGGGCATATGTTTTGACTCTAAAGCTTTTTAATAACCTCACCCTATCTTATAGTTACATTAAAATTATTATCTTAGGGTTGTCATACAAAGGGGCCCTCTCAATGATCAATTTATGCAAATTTGAGCATTTTGAGGGGGATTATTTGTGACCCTATATAATATACATTTTTTTCTACTTGTGGTTTATCTGCTTTTGGTTCAATCTAAATTACATTATACCGTCTTCCTCTCACATGTTAACATTTTTTAAAATCCTGGTGATATGGAGCTGTGAACCTTATGTTTTGAAGTATTAACGATTTTATATCTCACAATCATCTTAATATATCCCACTTGGTGACAAAGCAAAAGAGAAGACAGACTTACCTTTGTGTCCATTTGGGGGAAAATAAGATGAGAGAGAAAGAAGAAGTTTAAGAAAGTGAGACAATCTGAGAATAAGAGAATAAGAAGAGAAAGAAAGAAGGCAGGAGTCAACTAAAAAGTCAGAAATTGCACTTCCAGTAATAAAGAAAGATAAAAAATTAACAAAATATATCCATAACTGGCCAGGGGAGACATCTGAACGAGTTAAAAAAAATATAAAGAGAGTGAGGAGGAAAACAAAAGAGATTTAGAAACAAAGAGTAAAATAATAGAGAAAGAAAAATAAAATGAAGTATGAAGAGAAAAGAAGCGATAAAAGAAAAAAAAGAAAATGAGGTGGAAGTGAGAACAGTAAATAAACTTAAGAAGGGAGGAATTAAAAACAACACTCAATGTGGAGAATGAAATAATTTAAAAGATGGAAAAATAATACTAGGAAAATAAGTATAAGAGGGAGTGTAGAAGAGAAAGAAGTAGAAGCCATTTAACTCTGGGGAGATTCATATCTTGCTGGCATTACTAAATGTTATTCATTTGACGGATCACAAAAAATGAGTGTTTAAAAACAAACTCCAGAATTCTATATGGTTGAAAACAGTTTGAAGACTTCAGATTCACTGACACTTTTACCAAAAAAAAATAATAATACAACAAGAGATAACCACTTCAGGGACACATAGATGATCTAGTGATTAGCTCTAGAATGTTAATTAGAAGAAACCTATTTGCTTTTCTATTCACAGGTCACAAAGAGACCAATTGAGAGTATCAATTGGTAGCTGTTTGATTATATCTTAATACTCATATACTAAAAATGACTACTGCATCATGCATTGCTGAGCTAGCGGAGCAGGTGGAATGACAAGAAGCCATATGGAAAGATTTATTCTACTTTAGCCAGAGAACTGCTGGAAAAGGAAGTAGAGAATGATATGAACTTCTTGCTAATAATAAAAGGCTATGAAATAAAACTTTAAATGTATTAGTGGTGGATCAAGTCCTCTTCTATTAAAAAGTATATAAAGACATATTCCAAGGGTACATATAGTCCTGGGTTGTGTTTTACTTATTTTTAAAAATTATTTTGATGATAGTCGTCTTAGCTTGGGCTGCTATAACAAGATACCATTGGCTTGGTGGTTTATACAACATTTATTTCTCATAGTTTTGAAGGCTGGGAAGTCTAAGATCAAAGTTCAGGCCGATTTAGTTTTGTTTGGAGCCTTTGTTCTGGCTTGCAGACAGACAGCTGCCTTCTTACTGAGCCCTCATATTGTGATGGAAGAGAAAGTGCTGCTCTTTTTTCCTATTGTTATGAAAACATTCATCCACCATGACAAACCTACCCTCATGACTTGATCTAAACCTAATTAGCTCCCTAAAGTCCATCTCCAAATACTATCACATTCATGGTTAGGGTTTCAATATGTGAATTTGGTGAGGAAGCAAACAATTGATCCATCAATAGGACAGAGGTTTTGGATGTTATTCATAGATGGATTTGCTAGTTTCATGTTTGCAGGCAGGACCAACAGTCAAGGCCATAGCAGTATATATTAAACTGTGCATTTGCAGCAGGATGAAGTTTTAAAAGGATGAACACTGTCCAAAGTTTAGGACAAAATAAAAATAATGTATTTTATTCTTGTCTTAGCTAATGTTTTTTTCTTTCCTTCCTCCCTTCTCAATTTATATTAGAGTTGCATTACCCTAAACTGGCAGTAGTGCCTCATGGATAGTCATTCTTTATATATATACTATCTCAAAAATAACTGTCTTAATTATTTAATATATGAATGTTCAAGAAATTAGGAAGCAATCATTAATCAGACACAAGGGCCAATACAGAAAAAAAGTAGAAAAAAAGGGAGGAAAGTCATGACAAAAGGAGAAGGACAAGGGGAAGAAGAAAAGAGAAGACAAAAAAAAGAGAGAATTAAATAAAGTATTTAAAATAATTTGAATTTTAATCAAAACTTGATGACCATACTACAGACAATATGGAAAAGATGCTATAGTAAGTATTGAGCAGGTCCCAAAAGACATTGTATGTCGTTTTTAATGTTTGTGTTTTTAAAAGAACACAGAGTAAATGGTGATTATCCAATACAAATAAATACAGAAAAAGAAAATAAAAACAATAAGCAGAGAGGAAAGGAAGCAGTATTTAAGCTGGAGAAATCAACACTGATGATCAAATGTAACTTTTTTTTCCCCAAAGCTCTAAAAAGAAATACTGGCCTGCACTAATCTACACAGTGCACTTTTTTCTACATTTTTTTCAAGTACACTTTGGTAGAGGTTAGTAAAACAAAGCCCTCAATGTCACTTACAATATTCTTGAGTACATTTCCGTTTGAATCACAACTTCAGCTACTAATCTTAATATCATTGAAAACAGATAATGGCTGAACAGGACAATTCAGGATGAACAGCAAAGATAAATACAATTAAAATGTACAACTTTTAATCATTCATTCATTCATTTATCAAAGTATTGTTCTTGTTATGCACTAGAGCTAGAGATTTAAAAAGACATTAATAAGGAGGAAGACAAGCTGGGTACTTTCATTGGGGGAGTTCACATTACTTGTAAATAATGTGGTACTGAATAAAGCGACATTTGAGACTCAGTGTAGTTCTGGGAAATATATGAACACTAGCCCTGGCTGTGTAAAAGGATGATTATTAACATGTGTCTCTGTAAAATGCTGCATGCCAAGGGAGTTAGGGCTCTAGCAAGCTTGATTCCAAGCCAGGTGAGAAATAACATTTACACTAAGAGGACTGGCATATATAATGTTGTGAAGCATAGGGGAACTCTGATCCAGAGATTTTCAGTCACAACAGAGAGAGCAGCTCTCATTCAAGAAAGTTCCCTTTAGAATGGGAAGAATAAGTCATTAAAGGACAAGAAAATTAATAAGAAAAGAAGGCAAAACACTTTTAGATTGTGGATAAAATATATTCTATTTAAGGAATAAACTTCTGTTCAGCAAGTTATTACCAGAAAAAAATATACTGCGACATAAATGGAGTCCCTATATTACTCTGAAGAATTCTTAATGATGACTGCATCTTTGAGATTTTGATGTGATTTGGTCTGTCATGGGAACCAGACCTGGTTATTTCTTTGAGACTCTAGGTGAATATAATGTGTATCCAGGGTTAAGAAGGTTAAAACACTGTTAGAAATTTAAATATTATATATCTTAAGGTTTTCCAATTATGTGCTGTGTCAAGTTTTGCTGCTGTTGTACTGTTTGCTTCTTCATGTGTATACATAGACTTGTGCATATATATGAATGTTTTAATTTTCCTTCAGATTACTAGGATAGGACTGAGGAGATGGTATTCTGAGAGTGAAGTCTTAAGAGACACTGGAACTTTGACATTATATGGGTTTGGCAAACATCTGGTTATTGAACATATCAAATGTAATTTGTATACACAATTTAATCTTGCTATATCCCAACTTTGAACTATACTATAAGGCTATAATAACCAAAACAGCATTATAATAGCACAGAAACAGACACATAGACCAATGGAACATAATAGAAAACTTAGAAATAAAACCACACACTTATAAACATCTGATCTTTGACAAGACTGACAAAAACAAGAAATAGGGAAAGGATGCTCTATTCAATAAATGGTTCTGAGATTTATGGCTAGCCATATGCTGACGAATTCAACTGAACTCTCACTTATCACTATATATAAAAAATACTCAAAGTCGATAAAAATTTAAAAGTAAGACCTTGAACTATAGAAATACTAGAAGAAAACCTAGGAACTACCCTTCTCAACAGTGGCCTTGGCAAGTAATTTTTGCCTAAGTCCACAAAAGCAATTGCAACACAAAAATTGACAAGTGGGACCTAATTAAACTAAAGAGATTCTGCATAGCAAAAGAAACTATCAATAATGTAAATACACATCCTACAGAGTGGGAGAAAATATATGTAAACTGTGCTTCCAACAAAAGTCTTATGTCCAGAATCTATAAGGAATTTAGACACATCAACAAGCAAAAAAAAAAAAAAAAAAAAACAAACTCCATTAAAAACAGGCAAAAGACATGAACAGACACTTCTCCAAAAACATATGAGTGGCCAAAGAGGATGTGAAAAACATGTTAATCACCACTAATTATCAGAGACATGCAAATCAAAACCACAGTGAGATATCATTCCAAACCAGTCAGAATGGCTATTACCAAAAAGTCAAAAAACAGCAGATGCTGGCAAGGCTTCAGAGAAAAGGAAACACTTGTACACTGTTGGCAGGAATGTAAATTCGTTCAGCCTCTGTAGAAAGTAGTTTCGAGATTTCTCAAAGAACATGAAAAAGACCTACCATTTGACCCAGTGATTCCATTACTAGATAAGTACCCAAAGGAAAATAGGTGATTGTATCAGAAAGACACATGTCCTCGCATGTTCACAGCCACAGTATTCACAACAACAAAAGCATGCATTCAAGTAGGTGCCCATCAACGGTCAACTGGGTGAAGAAAATATGACAGTTAAACACCACAGAATATTATGTAGTGATAAAAACGACTGAAATTATGTTTTTGCAGCAACATTGATGCAGCTAGAAGCCATAATTCTAAGCAAACTAATCTAGGAAGAGAAAACTAAATATGACATGTTTTCACTTACAAGTGGAAGCTGAACATTGAACACATACGGACATAAACATGGGATCAATGGGCACTGCAGAATACTAGAGGAGAGAAGGAGGTAGGAGGGTGTGAGTTGATAGTTTTTCAACTATCTATTGGGTACTCTGCTCACTACCTGGGTGCAATATACTCATGTCACAAACCTGCACATGTACCCTGTTTATCTAAATTAAACTTGAAATTTTAAAAAAATTACTCCAATAAAAACCACACTTATCTTTAATATTTAAATATTATATTTTTGTAGACCTAGAACTTAACTTGATAATTCATTCGGGATATTACATTTTGTGATTTTATATTCCTATCTATTATTTATTTCAGAAAGAATTAAAGCTATTTTAACATTACATTACAGGAAAAGCTGAGAAAGCCACTAAGAGAAGTTTTTTTTTTAAAGGAGATTCTTGATTAATTAGTACTAGCAATAAAAATAAACCAAACAATCATCAGAAAATGTTTACAAGTGCCTTTTCTAGACTGGTCAATGTGCTTCATCTTGTGATTAACCGAGAAATAAAGTAAAAGTGTACCCCAGCCCTCAAGCTTTTAACAATTTAGTAGATAAAATAGTGATAATGTTGATTTGAAAACTATTTAACATTCAACTCAGTTTTTCTGGCAACAAAACAAAAAATTGAAGAAAACAGTTGCTGAAGTAAACAAAAGATGTAGAAATGGGACTGAAAAAATTCCATTGTTCTAGGATTTGCAAGATGAACGGGGTGTGAGTAATAAAATGCACAAAGTCAAGAGTAATTGACATGACAAGAACTCTTGAGACCATTCGCTCTACATGAGGTAGAAATTTATATCGTATTTCACCTTTTTTCATCTTTTTCCATTACTGTACAATGTCTAGCCATGTACAGAGACAACATAAGTAAATGGAAAAGCAGTCCATGTTCATGGAGTGAAAAAAATTAGTATTGTTAAAGTCGCCATACTGCTCAAAGCAATTTACAGAATTGGAAGTCAGAATTTATCACAAAAAGATGATTTTGTCAATTGGAATTGTTATTTCATCTGTAAATATAAGATCATACTAACTTGTTGTAACAATGCAGTTGAAAAATGCAGACAGAAAGCCAGCAAGTTGCTCCTCTCCCCTCAAATGAAACCCACAGAATGTTAAGTATTTAATATCAATCCTTCAGTATCTGTCTGTGCTGATATTACCATATGAGAATATACATATATCAATATATTATTCACTTCTGTTTTTATTTAAAAATATAATTATATATATTGCACAATAATGATTTTTACTTGATAATATTATGGGTAAAATTTCAGATTATATATAAATATGAATTTTTAAAAATATTTGCATAATGTACTTTTGAAAATAAATTATTCAATTATTATCCTACTGGTGAACATCAATCTAGTTCCAGTTTTCATCATTGTTCTGCAAATAACTACATATATATATGTGTGTGTGTGTGTATATATATATATGTGTGTGTGTGTGGGTATGTGTGGGTACACACATATATTTTTCCAGTAACAATGGTACTGTGGAAGAAAGGTGTACTCTGTTTTCCTTTTCTTTATTAAATTATATGCCACTTCTGGAAAGTTGTCCACAATTCACATTACAAACAGCCCACTCTCCCACACAATTGCCTTCAAAAACATTATCAATAATAATTGATTTTTATTAGTGTCAATAGGATGGTGAACAAGGCATATACTTCCTTCTGTTATTGAAGTCCAATAGTTTTTCGAACTTCATTGACCATTGCCTTTCCTTTTTTATGAATTGCTTATTCAGAATCTTTACTAATTTTCATTAATTTGACTATTAATTATAACTTAACTATTTGTAAAAGCTAATAGCATATTAGCTTTTCACCATTTCACATTTATTTTTATGAGTCCTTTCTCATGTATATTACACGTGTGATTTTCTGTGATTCTGTTACCAAAACATCAGTGGTTCAATCTAGGTCCTGCTGCTTGCCACATAGAAAACCAATCACTGAGACGACGATTATTGCCAAGGAGGAAGGCTTTCATCAGGTTCTGCAGTTGAGGGGGTGGGAGATCTGCCTCAAACCCATTTACCCAACCACTAAAACTAGGGGTTGATACACCCAGGAAGAAATGTCGCAGTGTGTAAAAAAACAGACACTAGGAAGGAGCAAAGAAACAATCATGATGAATAAGGGATCTGACATTTCATTGTCTAGATGTGGTCATCTGGACAGTGTCAGTTCTCTGATTTTTTTTTTTTTTTTTGAGAGGCTGAGAGGTCCTTTCCTGAGGAAGGAACCTAGATAAATAAATGGAAGTTTCAAGCTTTTAAGATCAGAAAGGTCAATTTCTATGTTTATTTAAAAAAAAAAAAAAAACTGTCTATGGAACTATTGGGGTGATTTCAATTCTATCATAAGACAAATTTATACAAACATTTGCCCCCCTTTTTTTACTCTCATGATTTAATGTTAACCTGCTTTCTGTGGCTTACATTTTCCCTTTTTTTGCTAAAAAAAATCTTCCCAACCCAAGTATATATAAATATTATATAAAGTTTATAGATAGATATTATATTAATAGGGCTGATTGGGGAGTATTAACTATATTGGCTTAAGTTTAAGAATATGCAACAATTATTCTAAGTACAAAGTAAATGTAAAGTATATTATATCAATCAGCAGTTGCTGTGGGCCTACCACAGGCTTCAGTGGTGTACAATAAGCAGTTTATTTCTCATGAATCTTTGTGTCAGCTGGGGTGTCTCTGCTTTTGTAGCCTGCGGCTGGTTGGTTAGTTGTGGACTGGCCCACTGCATTCTACCAGGGGTCAGGTGAAGCTCTTTTCATGACAATGACCACAATATAAGAGGACAACCAGGCTGTACAAGCACAGTTCAAATTCCTACTTGTATTAGGTTTCTTAATATCTCTTTGGCCCAAGTCAAGTCAGTGGCTAATTCCCAAGTCAAGAGTTGGGGAAGAAAGTTTCACCTTTAGGCAAGAGATTTCATGGCAATATACCTGGATACAGGGTGAGAGGAAGAAATTGGCATATAATTCAATCTAAATCATACATATATACCTAACTATATAAGCATTCACTTATTTGTAAGTGTAACTATATATGAATATAAACCATGGTGGAACTTTTTGAATGTCAAACGCTTAATCAAAATTTTTATTCTCCAAACAGCAAACTCCTGTAGAAGGACTGAAATTAGCACTTCTGCACAAAAAAGTGGAAATATCATATCTAATTTAAAGTAAGGCTCTTTGGAAAAGCTTTGCAAGAGACTTAACCATGTCTGTGCAACTGAAATAACTTCTCTGCACCAACTGTTACTTTATTCCACTTAGATTTTCTTACAACGAAACTAATTTGATCTGTCCCTGTTAAATTAATTACAATAGATAGAAACCATGTATTAACCAGGAATCCATACTGTGGTTTTCTGTTTCATTTTTTCCTATCTAAGTTTGGTAGTGTGATACTTCAACACAGTATTTGTTATTCAATATATATAATTTGACCACAATTTAGAACCGTGTTTCATTATGTTACATATTTGGGGAACACTCTTCTGTAATAATACGGCCTTAAAGTGTTTTCTGTTTCAGACTATTAGTAAAGCTTTTAAGTATTTAGATTTCTCTCTCTCTCAATCTCTCACACACACTAATATACTGCATTTGACCCAATGAGAACCACATTAATTAAAAAGAAAAAAAAGAATAAGCACAGGTTAAATGTTAGCTACATAATCCATAGACCTTTTAAAATGTATTATCAAGTGATCAACATAGAGGTAACTAACTGGTGCCAAGAAAAATGCCTAACGAGCTTGCCAAGCAGCCAGATGCTCCTACTGCTAAATTATCTCTTGCAGATTGGCACCGGCATTCTACAACTGGCACACCCACAGGTATCACTCACACTGCACCACCGTATGGTTTGAGCTAATTATTTAAAAATAGTTTACTTCGTATTCAAAAGTGGATGCTCTGTATAAATTAATTTTGCTCTCCTAGGGAATCAGTACTTTATAAAAAATAAGACATGAGAAAGAAAATAATGTGTGAAACAAACTCATTTAAAGTAAACAGGTTATTAGCTTAAAATGCCAGCTTTTATATAACTGCTTATATTTTTCCTTCACTAAGTCCTTTTTTGGAAAATTGGGTTACAGGATTCCAATAAGTAGGATAAAAATGAAAATTTAATTATTAGGTGACTGAAAATATCAATATGGTATATATTGTTCAGTTAAGAAAAACAAATGAAACATGCGCTTTTTAATTTGAAGCATAAAAATATTTTAGTACAGTATGGTCATATCCTGAGACAAATTTAAGTTGAAGAAGTGAGTAGTCAATTGATTTGTGTGTAACTGAAGTTGTCATGCTATATTTTAAACTCATTCTAGCACTCTGCATTTCTCCAAGTAGCATTTTGAAGTGTGATAAATGCATGAAAATATTTTCTATCCAAGCCATTGAATTTAAGAAAAAAATCGTTCTCAGTGGATCAGGGCAAATTTAAACAATCATGTTACTTTCAACTCTCTATGATGACTATGCTATCATATTTCTAAACATGTCAACAATCTTTCAAAATATGGGCTTTTATATTTATCTAAAGATAGGAAAAGTTCTGCAATTCTTATTTTTATTTTAAGAAGATCTTATTTCCTCAGATATTATGGAACACTGTGGCAAGTGAGAAAAAGGACGAGAAAGAACCAAAACATTATTTAAGGTTCATACAAAATAGAAGAGCTTAGCTACTTTGCTATAATCATGTTTTAAATGTATTCAAAAATATTTTAGAATGTAGGTGGCAAATTTATTTTAGAGAGAATTTTGAGAAATAAAAGAGTTTAATAACTGCATAATAGCAGCTTGTGTTGATGACAATAATTGGGTTTTACATAGCTTAAAGAAATATGAAAGCTCATCAATTTAGCTCTTCCTCTAGGCTATTGAAAATTAAAGGCAGACCTAATGCCAAATGTGCTCAAGAACATGCATATTAAAATAAAATGCAAAAGAAAATAAGCTGCATTATTTACATAGTATGGTTACCATATTTGTATCATTATTTAGCAAATATTTCTCATTAAGAGGATTTAAGATGAGTATTTAATCACACATATGTAAAAAGAATAATAGACTGCTATTTTCTTGCTTAGAGGTTGCACTAATTTTTGAAATGTCAGCATATACCCAAGAACATATATGCATCTATATGTGTATATATAAAATGTATCTACATAAAATCTGAATTTGCCCATATACTATATAATTTGTTATATTGCGAATTGAAATGGATGGTTCTTATTCTCTAAGGCTAATATACAAAATTACATGTATCTCCTGGGAATTTATGTTTTGCATGTAATTTATATGTAATATTTAACCAAAAATTAAACAGCATTATAACAAGGCATATTAAGGTTATGAAAATATATACATATATATAGAGAGAGACTTCATAAAGAAACAGCGGCCATTGGAAAAACAAGTATAGAATTTAAAAAATTATTATTATTAAAGTAATGATTATCAGAGTTAAAGAGATTTTTAAAGTAAAGGACTATTTTCCTTAGCCAGGCGGAAGACTTTCCCCCTGGGACCTTGTTTGCCAGGAAGAATACTGGGTGGGAAAATATCAGCAGCTGGCATGATAATGAGTCCACTTCACTGCAAATTAGTTCATTATTATTCCATTCCTGCAATCTTACGATTCACAGTTGCATGTCATTTTTACAGAAATAAAAATAAAGGTATTATATATAACTAAACTGTGGCAGTCTAAAAGAACAACATTTACAAACATAAGGAACAAACTAGCAAACATATAAAAATAAAGCTAGATCATAAAGAAAAATACATACTCTAAATTCAAAACAGCCTTTTATGTTTAAAAGTAAACAAAAAATAAAAAGTAAATAAAACCAAAAACAAATCTGTATGAATTTACACTTGCCATAATTTGGATTCAACTTCGTTTTAACATTAAATCAGCTACAGGTAAGAAAATAATACAGTTTTTTTTTTTCAGTGTGATTTCTTGGCAATTATTAGTTTATGTGGCAGAAATACTTATATTAGCATAACATGAAAAGTCAGTCTGCTTATGCATAAACGGTAATGATTGAAACAGCAGTTTTCTATGTCTGAAGGCTTCCTGACTTTAGCTTATCATGGACCAAAATTTGAAAATACAGAATGGAAAAAAAAAATTTTGAATTAGATGATACTGAAATTGGCAATACAGAACTCCTTTAGGACACGACAGTGAAAAATAAACATCAAAACACGTACTTCTAGCGGATTTGAAAATTCAAACTATATGAACAAAAGTCAAACGATTAAAATGACTTGAATATAAGACCTAAAAATTAATATCCTAGATTATAGGTAGTGTTTCAATTTTGTTCTGGATAACTTATATAATACTTAAAACACTTTAAACAATGTAACATAAATCCATTTAAATTAAATCAGAATATGAGAAATATAATTTAAGACATCACACTCAACAAATGGTACAGTTTAGGTAGTTAATACCCTACTGAAAAATAGAGAAACGAGTTTAATTGAGAGGCTGTTGACCAATCAAAAAACAAAAAAAGTAAAATAAGTGAGCTTCTTAAATAATAAATTTATCAAACGTATAAAATCACTTAGAAAATTTAGAAATTTTCAAAGTAGTATAATTTTTTGTTTGTTTGTTTTGGAGACGGGGTCTCTGTCACCCAGGCTGGAGTGCAGTGGCGCGATTTCGGCTCACTGCAAGCTCCGCCTCCCGGGTTCACGCCATTCTCCTGCCTCAGCCTCCCGAGTAGCTGGGACTACAGGCGCCCGCCTGGCTAATTTTTTGTATTTTTATTAGACACGGGGTTTCACTGTGTTAGCCAGGATGGTCTCGATCTCCTGACCTGGTGATCCGCACACCTCAGCCTCCCAAAGTGCTGGAATTACAGGCGTGAGCCACTGCGCCCGGCCCAAAGTAGTATAATCTTTAACATTTTAAAGGAAATCATTATGAAATATGACACATTACTAAACTGGTGATCTGGAAAAAAGATATCTGAGTTCCTGTGAGGAAAATAAATGGCCTTCTGTAAGAATGACACAATGGACTTTGGGGACTTGGGTGGAAGGGTGGGAGGGAGACAATGAATAAAATACTACAATTTGGGTGCAGTGTATACTGCTCGATTGATGGGTGCAGAAAAATCTCACAAACCTCCACTAACGAACTTACGTAACCAAATACCACCTGTACCCTAATAACCTATGGGAAAATAAAAGTAATAAATAAAAGAGAAAAAAGAAAATAAATGGTCTTCTTTGTAAACTATCTTTAAATATTTTTTTGAAAAGTTTGGTGAATTAAATTAGTACCTTACTATAATTTTAGTGAACTAAAAAAATCTGTTGAAAAATGAACTAAAACTGGTAAAATTTATATATTGAGTCTATACAAAATACAACTATAGTTAACCTAATTACAGAAAATTAGGAGATAGTATTAACACTATTGTTTAAAATCCAATTACCCTCATTATCTGGAAGTAAAATTATATTTGAAAATAATTGGTTCTGTTTCAATTTTTTTTAAAAAAAGTCAAGTTTCATGAGCGTATCACAAAGTAGGGTATGGGAAGGAAGGAAACTACTAAGAAATTATTCCCATGAGGACCAGGAACTGCAATACGTGTTCAGGTAACACTCAAGGGATGCAATTGGAGAGTAAGAAAGCTCATAAGAAAAGCATAGAAAATGTGAGGCGTTCAGAAAATACAACAGAAATAATAGTAGGTGAAACAGATTTATGTACAAATACTGAGGTAAACATGCTGAAAACAGGAAGCAAGGTTGAACAAGCAATTGTCAACAGTGTATAAATAGTTAAAGAATAAAAGGAAGGAGGAAAAATAATTACCTAGCATAAGATGGCTAACAGAAGATAGACAGGTTTTAGAACATGCAAATTTATTATATACATGCATGTATAAATAATATATTCCCAATAATTGAGTTCATCTTGTTTTACAATAGTATAAAATGATTTCCAAATAATGAAATGTATTGTTTTATGATAATCTAAAATTATTACTCACGGAAAATGACTTTCTAAAGCATGAGGAAACAACATTGTCTTAAGCTCACAAAGTAGCATGGAATAAGGGTAAAAGTATTAGAGGTCTGTTTTCTCTTAACAAATGACAGCATTTTGAAGGTGTGCACTTATGAGATTTTCTTGCTGTTGTACCCAGAATCATGATTGCAATTGCCATTTGTATACTTTGAGTCTCATCTCCACCTCCTGGTTCTGGTCCAAGTATCTAGTTTAAAAGTATGCTGACATAATTTTTATCTGGACTGCAATACCAACAAAAATAGCAGGAAATGACTAAAACCTCATCATAGAGCCTACTGAATACTTTAAATACTCATACACATGCACTAATCTGTATGTATGCTTGAGAATTCATGGACCCCTTACTAAGGTCTGAAATAAGTTAAAATCTTTGATCATTATCTTCTATCACTTCTCTGAATTGTTTTCTTTTTTCTTTTATATCCCCTGCTTTGTAATAATAATTACAAATAATTTTATTTGCTTAGTAAGACTAAGCAAGTCCTTTAAAGAGGGACTAAGCAGTACCTGCCTCATTCAATAAATTCTGCACACTATATGCCCAGTTACTCCCCAGACACACTGGCATATCTCTGCATACCGCTACCACTGGTCACTATCTCTCACTGGGTGCACTTTATTCTGCATTAGTGGGTCTCTGCCAGGCTGTAGTGGCTCAGGAAATCCTGGTGCAAAATAAAATTTTAGCATTGACCTGAACAAAAAAGTATTTATTATTGTTATTTTTTTGTTTACAAAGAAGTAATGTTTAGGTGCATTCTGTGTAACACTGAATATTTTCCAACCTGGCCAGGCAGCCTGGTATTTTATGGTTGATTTGCTGTCTACTATCTTGTAAGTTGCAATACATCTCTAAAATGAAAATCTCTCTCTTATTTTGTAAGGCATATACTGTAAACCTATGAACGATATCACATCTACTATGTGATAATTTATATGAAATAAATTTGAGTAAATTTTGATATCATTTGGAATTTGGAAATTTGAAGCTCTTTGCAAACATTTAGATTTGTTTTATATATCCAAACTCGCCATATGTTATTCAAACACTTTGAATATCCCCATAGATTTTTTTGCTGCCATGAGTGCTTTTCATCCAAATAACATTATTCTACTTAGAAAAACAAAAAGGAAGAAAAAATAAAATGAAAAGAAAAAACCTTAATAACTAGAAAGAATGTAGAATTCGCATGTTACATCTGCCAGTCACTTCATCTGTCAGCAAAAACATATTGAGCAAGTATGTGAGCAAGACTGGAATGAAATTCACAAGGGTGCAAAATTGTTTCCTCCAACTGTTTTTTGGACTCAAGAGAGTAAATAGTTAGCCAATTCCTTCCAAACTGCAGAGGGGGTAGCTTTTGATTGATGCAATTGTTTCTCCTCAAAATACATTTAATACTCAGGAAAATGATACATAGCAGCTCTAAAAACTCTTTTTGTTGATTTTTGTTTTTGTCTTGTAAACTAGAGTTTTATAGGCCTCATCATTCTCTGGATTTTTTGTTCTTACATTCTTATATTATAATTAATATTCAAATTCCATTTGGCCGTTAGCTTTAAAACGCATGCATCTTCAGGACTTCAGTCTTCCTCCATCATAATTGTAAAATTTCAGCTTCTAACTACAGTCTCCCTAGTCACAGACTCAGTGACTTCCTGAGTTATTTTTAAATTACATAGAAATAGGCTTGCATGTGCCCAGGAAGGAACAAGACAGTGCCTACAAGTCAGCTCTAGCCTTTTCTTAGAAATCCATTAACAACAAACAGCCTTGCAAGGAGTCACCGACCACTGTCATCTATGGACACTCAGCCCCTATGCTGCTACACCAAACTATGTTGTTTACGCTGGGACGAGTGCAGAAGTAAGGAATGCAGAATATGGTTCTCAGTGTGAGCTTGTACTTTTGTTTGTCAGGTTGGCCCTGAGGCATTACACCTTAGGCTTAGAGTGTCACCAACTTTATATCAACATGATCCCTACCACATCACCTGCACCTCTCTCTGCAGGAGTCATGTTCTCTGAAACAGTTGAGTCACAGCCTCCTTCCTATCACGCCATGCCCTGTCCCCACCATTTTCCCTACTGTGGCTGCATACAATCATTGCAGAGTCTTTGCTCTACCAAGGATACATGAATGCATAAACATCCACACTTAATAGTTAATGCTGTTAGGGGACAGGATATTGTTGTTCCTTCCAGTGTTCAGCACTGCTTGGACTATGTGGATCACACCACCACATAGAGTTTCATACACAAAATAAAAGAGAGGGATAGACATTATTGCCTCTGAACGATCTGTTTAAATACAGTGTGGAAGGAATTATACCTTATGGGTGCCCTAAATCATGGAAGAATTTATTCAAAACCCAGTTAGGATTTGCTCTCTTTGTACATGGGTATTTGGGAAGTTTGTTTCAAATAACAGGATCCAAAACTCAATTAAATTTTAACATCAGTGTTGGAACATGGAATGATTAGCAGCACAGTTATCTGATTGATGTGACACTGGAGAAAGTTAGAGGACGTTTGTCTCATATACAGCTGTAAATGAGATTGAGAGTTAACTGAAAAATAAACTCCTAATTAAAAATAATTATGTGCTAAAATAAAAATAAATTTAATTGAAGGGACGCTAAAAATCATCTCAAAGAGCATGACTGCTTATGGAGTAAGAAAGATAATATAAAATTTTATTTGAAAAAAGTAAAAAAAGTCTGTATTTTATACAATCTGTTTAAAGTGCAGATTCATATAAATTATAAATGTACATTATATCTATTGTTGCCTAGGGAGGGGAGGAAAAAAATGTTCTAAAACCTTTGAACAGATTGAGTCCATTGTGCAAAATGAATTTTTATCAAAAAGAGAGAAACATTTTTATAAAAAGCACAAGAGTTTTCTCATAAAGCTATGAATATATTTTTGTATGAATAAAATGTATTGTATTTTTGTTTGTTTATAATTTATCAGTGTATTTTAATAGCAAATAATCCCAATTGTAGAACTACAGCAAACTGAATGAATCATAGAAAAACTGCCATGATAGCATGAATTTTCTGATGAATAGGTAGCCATCCTAAAGTAATATTCACATACAGTAATAGAAATCAAACCAAGTTATAAAAATAACTTATTCATATATACAAAAGCTAGAAAATAATAAAGATAATGTTTTAAATCTAACAGTGAGTTTAAATCTAACATCAAAAACCAATAACCAAATGTAAAGTATTAACTGGAACTTTCTATACAAAAACACTGAAATATTCAACAAGAAAATTAAGACCTTGAACCTATCAATGAGGACAACAACAGTAATAAAATGCTTAGGAATAAACTCAGTGAAAGATGTGGAAAACTTGAACCCTGAAAATTATAAAACTTGGAAGAAGGTAATTAAAGAAAACATAATTAAATGAAATGGCATCCTATCGTCACAGATTGGAAAAATTAGTATTGCTAAATGTTTATGCTATCCAAAGTGATATATAGAGTCATTTCAGTGTAATTTCTAAAAATTTCAATGGCATTTTTTACAAAAATAGAAAAAGAATCCTAAAATTCATATGGACTCATGGAGACTCAAAATAACCAAAATAGTCTTCTGGATGCATCCAAAAGAGCTGGATGCATCACATTTCTTTATTTCAGAATATTTTACAAAGCTACAATAATCAAAACAGTATGGTACTGACATAAAAACAGATCTATAAACTGAAGGAACACAGTACAAAGCCCAGAATATATCCATGCATCTTTGGTCAAGTTGCCAAGAACAAACAGAGGAAAAATATAGTCTCTTAAATAAATAGTGTTGAAGAAACTGGATACCCACATGCAGAAGAATGAAATTGGATCCTCACCTCACACAAAATACAAAAATCAACTCAAAATGAATGAAACACTTAACACCTGAAACCATAAAACTCCCAGAAGATAACACAGGGGAAAAGCTTTTCAACATTGATCTTGGCCATAATTTTTTAGATATGATCCTAAAAGCACAGAAAACAAAAGCAAAAAGATAGCCAAATGTGACTGCATCAAACTAAAAAGTTTCTGCAGAGCAAATGAAACAATCAAGAGTAAAATAAACAATCTATACTCTGGAGGAAAATATTTTCAAACCATGTATCTGACAAGGCATTAATGTTCAATTTATATGAGAAATTCATACAACTCTACAGCAAAAAGAAACAAAAAATAATTTAAAAACAGGCAAAGAACTCAAATAGAATTTTTTCTAAAGAAGATATGCAAATGGCTAACAGGTATAAGAAGAGATGCTCACCATTCAGTAATTGTAAGTGAAATGCAAATCAAATCAACAATGAGATATCTCATGCCTGCTTAGGATGGTTATTATCAAAAAGGAAATAGATAGCAAGTGTTGATGGAGAAACAGAAAAAAGGGAACACTAGCACACTGTTGTTTGAAATGTAAATTGCTACAGCCATTATGGAAAAAATGTATGAAATTTCCTCAAAAAATAAAAATAGAACTACTGTTATGATCCAGCAATCCCACTTCTGGGTATATGTAAAAAGAAAATAAAATCAGTATGTTAAAGAGATGGTGGCTGCACTCCCATATTCCTTTCAGAATTATTCCCAATAGCCAAGATATGAAATCAATCTGAGTCCATGAGCAGATGAATGAATGAAGAACGTTTGGTACATATACATGATAGCAAACTATTTAGCTTCAAAATAGAAGGAAGTTGTGTCATTTGCAATGATATGCATGAGGCTGGAAGATATTATGCCAAGTGAAATAAGCAAGAAATGAAGACAAATACTGCATGACCTTACTTACAGGTAGAATTTAAAATAAATCAAATTAATAGAAATAGGGAATAGATTGGTGATTATGAGGTTGAGGAAAGGGCGAAATGGGGAAAATGTTGGTCAAAAGTTATGTGGTCAGTTATACCGTATGAATAATTTCTAGAGATCTAGAATGTACAGCAATTTGACATAGTTTACAATATTGCATCTTATACTAGAAATTTGCTAAAAGAGTCAATCTTAAGTGTTCTCACCACAAAAAAGAAAGAAAAGAAAAGTATGTGAAGTGATGGATAGGTTATAGATTGGTTGTTGTGAATATTTAACAAGGTATACATTTATTAAACCATCACATTGTATACCTAAAATATATACAATTTCAAATTGTCAAAATATACTTCAGTAAATCTAGAAAAAATAAGAAAATAAAATGAGTACAGATACTAAAGGAATGGGGCTGTGGAAACTTCTGGCAGGCAGCTCATGTCTATGCCTCTAGGTATCGGTTAAGTATCACTGGTGTATACCTTTTTCTGAGTCTTTTGTGTCTGGTGTCTATAAAAAATACTATTTATGACTTTTCTCCTTTTCCTTCCCGATACTGCCATCAGCAGGGTTGTTTTTAACCAGTTCGATACTTCTGTTATTTTTACCACCTTTAGCCACTGTATGAACTCTGATCACCCCAAGTGCCACAGTTTTAAAATGCTGCTCTTCCACAATAGTGAAAGTTTTCCCAGATGCTCATAGTCTTTTCTGCCTGCAGTCTTTATAGGGGCTCTCACAAAATCCCTTCTATATCCATGTAGCATTGATTTTCATCAGTTGAGGGTTCCTACCTTGACCCTCAGTACCATCACTGACGATTTTATACTATTTGTACTCAAAATTTTTTTGAATAGCTTATCTTCTAATTCTTACTAAAAAGCTCAAAAGTTGCCTTAAAGGCTTTGGTGTCAATTTTGATCTAATTATGTCTAATTATTTATATCTATTTTTCCCACTAGCACTAGATTAACCATCTACTCCTTGTACTATTTGCGTATTCAATTAATAACCTTTTATTCTGGACCAATCTGTATATTGCCAGAATCTATCTAAGCATCGGGACTGATTTTTTTGGTAAGGGATAGAAACTCAACTGGAAGTAGCTTAAGCAAAAATGATGAGATATAGATTAATAAACCAATTTAATGAAAAGACAGGGAAGCAACTGACCTTGAAAAGCTCAAATCAGTGTTCCTGCATGCCTCCCTCCACCTCCCCAATATATCATCTGTCTCTGTTTTTCTCTATTTCTCAGTATTATTCTTGTCGAGGACAGGCTTATTCTTTCCTCCCAGCAGGGCCATAGCCACCAACAATGAGTTCATTAGATCTAATTGGTTTTTAGGGCTTTTCAAGTCTTCTACTTCCTCAATGATCATCTACCTATTTTCTCTATAATTGAAAGCAGAGTATTGCAGTATCCAAATGATATTATTGAATTGCTGTTTTGTAGTCTATTCATTTTTTTCTGTCTCATGTGTTTTAAGGTAATTTTGGGGGTACCCATTTGTTTATAATAGCTTTATCTTCCTCATGTATTGACTATTTTATCATTATAGAACACTTCTCTTTAGCTCTAAAATTTTTGTTTGTTTTACAACCTGTTTTTTCTTTTTTGAGATGGAGTCTCGCTCTGTCACCCAGGCTGGAGCGCAGTGGCGCAATTTCGGCTCACCGCAGACTCCGCTCCTGAGTTCAAGCGATTCTCCTGCCTCAGCCTCCCGAGTAGCTGGGGCTACAGGCGTGCGCCACCCAAGCCCGGCTATTTTATTTATTTATTTATTTATTTTCACATTTTAAGTAGAGACAGAGTTTCTTCATGTTGGTAAGGCTGGTCTCGAATTCCTGACCTCACGTGATGCACCCGTCTTGGTCTCCCAAAGTGCTGGGATTACAGGCGTGAGCCACTGTGTCCAGTCTTATTTTATCTTTTAGTAATATACTTTCATCTTATTTGTGTCTTTTAATATTGATGTGTCCCGCCAATTACAAAACAGCCCCTTCATTTTGGTATTCAGTCTAACAATAGTTGACATTGATTTGACTGGTGTATAATGCATATAATTGGATTTATGATTATCATTTTACTTTTTCTTTTCTATATGATCATATATTTTTTGTTTCTATCTCTCCTATACTGTCTTTTTTTGCACTAACTAGATATTTCCTAGTGTAACAGTTGTTCTTTAATATTTACCCGTGTGTTTTCTAAATTGCTTTCTTAGTAGTTAATACCAGATTTACCATATATGTCTTATTGGAATCTATTTGATTTATACTACCTTATATCTAGCGACATATAGTTCCTATATAGCCATATCTTTCTCCTTTTTACATGCTATTATTTCTATTCATGTATCTATATAGTTATAAAAATAATAGTCATAGTTATAAAGTCATAATGTAAATTATGACTTTATATAATTCATGCTTACTAATGAAGCAGAGAAAAGAAAGTATGTATTTATACAGTTTGCTATTTTAACCTCTTATTATTTCTGGTTCTCTTCGTTTCTTCCTGTAGATTTAAATGATGATGATTATCATTTGATTTCACATCTTCATTTCCGTATGGCTTTGCTCCCACATACCTCCTTTGTACTGCTGCTGTTAAATGTATAACACTTTATATCTTATAGACCCCCAAACAGTACTATATACACATTATTTCATACTATTGCTTTGAAATCAGCCAATAGAAGAAAGTTATCCCTCATAAACTAGCTGACCTAATGTTTAGCTTGTTGCATTTTTTCCAGCTTTATTGAGAATATTGACAAATAAAAATTGTATGTACTCATGGTATATAATGTGTTACTTTGATATATGTATCCATTGTGAAATGATTACCATAACCAAAGAAATTAATATATCCATCACTTCACATAGTTATTCTGTGTGTGAGTGTGTGTGTTCAGTGAGAACATTTAAGATTTATTCTCAGCAATTTCAGGTATACATTATGTAATTTTAACTATAGTGACCATGTTATACAATACATTTCTAGATCTTATTTATCCTAACTGAAATTTTGTACCCTTTGGGCAACATCTCTGCATTATTTTCCCTCTTCCACCACAACAGACTCTGGCAACCACCATTCAACTGTCTGCTTCCGTGAATTTTACATTTTTAGATTTCATATATAAGTGAGATCATGTATTATTTCTGTTTTAATATCTGGCTTATTTTATCTAGCATAGTGTCTTCCAGGTTCATCTATGTTGTGACAAATGTAAGAAATTATTTCTTCTAAAAGGATAAATAATATTTATTTCCACATACAGACATACATTTTCTTCATTCACTTATTCATTGATTTTTTTTCCATATCATGGTTATTTTGAATAATGCTGCAATAAACATGGCAGTGTGGTTATCTCTTTAATATACCGATTTAATTTCCCTTCAATATATTCCCAGAAATGGGATTGCTGAATAATAATGAAAGTTCTATTTTTAATTTTTGAGGAAACTTTCTACCATTTCCATGAGGCTGTACCAATTTACATTCCCATTATCAGTGTACAAGGGTTCCCTTGCCAACTCGTTACCTTTTGTCTTTCTGACAACAGCTATTCTAACATGTGTGAGGTGATATCTCATTACTGTTTTGATTTGCATTTCTCAGATGATTACAGATGTTGACCACTTTTCATATTTCTGTCAGTGATTTGTATGTCTTTTTTTGGAACCGTTTATTTAGATCCTTTTACCTTTTTAAAAAATCTGATTATTTGCTTTCTTGCTATTGAGCAGTTGAGTTCCTTATACACATCAGATATTAACCACTTAGTGGATGTATAATTTGTAAACTTTTTCTGTAATTCTGCAAGTTGTCCTTTCATTCTCTTGATTTTTTAAGAAGCTTTTTAACTTTATGTAATTCCATTTTCCTATTTTGGGCTTTTGTTATGTGTGTTTTGGGGTCATATTCACAAAGCAATTTTCCGGACCAACATTGAGAAGGTTCTTCCCCTATGTTATCTTCTAGGTGTTCTACAGTTTCAGGTCTTATGTTTAAGTACTTAATCTATTTTTAATTTTTTTCTACATATAATATGACATAAAGGTTCGGTTTCACTCTTCTGCATGTGGATATCCAGGTTTCCAAACATCATTTAATGATAAGACAGTTATTTCCCTATGTGAGTCCTTGGTTATTTGTTTTAAGATCAGTTTACTACAAATGTGAGATTTCTAGGCATTCTATTCTGTTACATTGGCCTACGTGTCTTTTTTTAAATGACAGTACCATGTTGTTATGATTACTATTGTTTTGAAGTATAATTTGAAAAGAGAGATTGTAATAACTTCTGCATTGTTATTTTTTCTCCATTTTTTTCACTATTAGGGTTTTTTTTTTGTAGTTCCATATGAATTTTAGTTTTTTTTTTTTCTATTTTCATGAAAAATGTCATTAGATTTTTATAGGGAATGCAATGAATCAATATAATGCTTCGAATAATATGTAAATATTAACAATATTAATTGTTCCAGTATATGAATATGTGACATGTTTTCATGTATTTGTAGCTTCTTCAATTTATTTCATTTTTTAGAATTTTCAATGTGCAAACCTTTCATTTCTTTGGTTAAATTTATTTGTATTGTTCTTTTTGATATTATTGTAAATGAGATTTTTGAGGGGTTTTAGGAACACTCTCAAGCAGGTTAATATATGCATTATGATTGTCCCACAGGGAGCAGAGAAATTCAAAGGGGAAGAAAGTTTATTTAAAGAAATAATAGAAAACTTCTTATACCTGGAGAGGAAAATAAAGAGAAAAGCAATTCATTACATACAAGGGAATACCCAGAAGCTATCATATATTTCTCAGCAGAAACCTTACAAGCCAGCAGAGAATGGGATAATGTATTCAAACTCTTAGAAAAAAAAAAAGAAAAAGAAAAAAAAAGAAGTAAAACGCTGCCAATCACCAACACTATACTGAGCAAAACTGTCCTTTAGAAATGAAAGATAGACTTTGCTAAAGAAACAGCTGTGAGAGTTCATCAGCACTAGACCTGTCTTGCAAGAAACGCTAGAGGAAGTTCTTCAAGTGAAAATGAAAAGACACCAAAGGTAAACATGAATACGCATGAGAGTATAAAACTCATCATAAATGTAAGAATGTAACTGAGAGTATTCTAACACTATAATGGTGTTGCATACTTACTTTTAATTGTAGTGTAAAAGTTCAAAGACAAAGTGTTAAAATAACTATTGCAACAGTAATTTGTTAATAGATATGCAATATATAAATAATGTAAATTGTGATTTCACTAACATTTGATGTGGGGAAAGGAGAAGTTAAAGTGCAGAGTTTTTGTATTGGTCAAAATTAAGTTGTTGTTATCTTGAAATAGATTGTTATAACTGTAATATATTTTATATAAGCCTTATGATAGCCAAGAAAGATAATAAATACACTAAAGATAAAGAGGAAGAAATCAAAGGATAACAATACAAAACATCATCTAATCACAAAGGAAGACAGTAAGAGATTAAGCAAAGAAACTACAAAAGAGTCAGAAAACAACAAACGGCATAAATAAGTCCTTACCTATTAATATAAGTGGATATAATTCTGCAATCAGAAGACATAGACTGGCTGAATGGATTTAAAAAAAACCAAAGAGCCTACTATATGCTACCTAGAAGAGACTCACTTCAAATTTAAAGACACACATAGGCTAAAAAAAATGAAGGGATGGAAAAAGACATTGCATGCAAATGGTAAACAAAAGTGAGCAGGTGTGGCTATTCTTACCTCATACAAAATAGACTCTAAGTGAAAAACTATAAAAATAAACAAAGTAGGTCATTACATAATGAAAAAGTGTTGAATTCAAGGAGATAATATAGCAATTGTAAATTTATATGCATGCAACATCAGAGCACCTATGTCTATAAAGCAAATAGTGACAGAACTAAAAGGAGAGATGGGCAAAAATATGATATAGTAGGGGCATCAGTTTCCCCCCATTCCACAATGGATTGGTGATCCAGACAGAAAATCATTAAAGAAACATCAATCTTGAACAGTGCTATAGATCAAATGGACCTCACAGATATATACAGTACATCCTAGCCAACGGTAGAATGCACTTTTTTTTTCACGCACACAAAGGATATTCTTTAGGATAGATCATATGTTAGGCCATAAAACAAGTTTTATCAAATTTTAAAAAATGAAATCACATTAAGTAACTTTTCTGATCACAGTAATATGAATCTAAATATCAATAACAGGAGAAAATTAGAAAATAAAAAATATGAAAATTAAATAACAGCTGAAAAACCAATTGGTCAATGAAGAAAGAGAAAGGGAAATAAAAATATGTTGAGAAATGAAATTAAAAATGAAATTAGAACCTCAATATATCAACACATTTCATAAAAATGCAACATAAAATAATCAACATTCAAATATCATTAGTGTTTCAATAGACTCAAAATGTAGTAACTTGTTGCTTTTAATTAGCAAGAACTACCAGTCTTTTCTAATTTGCTTGCTACCAAATTTCTCCATTAGATAATTTTTGGCCTTGAACTTCTCATTTTGTATCAAATAAAGGCAGATCTTTTGAGGATATCTTCAGAGTTTTCTGTTCTTGTGACTGACTGCCTCTTTCCCTGTGAAAAATCCTGGAGCCAGTAATCTGAGTGCTGAGAAAGGGTGGTAAGCATTGTTAGTCTTGGCTTCATTTTTCCCATGTAGAACCACACTATGGGCCAGCTGTGGCCAAGAAAATTGTGGCCTGCCTGTCTGGTGCAGAGCCTATGCCCTTTTACTGTTGCCAGGGTGGTGCACGATATTTTTGACTGATTTGGCTACATTCACCAGGAATTTGGTGTCTGCAACTTAGAGCTGGAGGGAATGAGAAGTGCTGATGTTTAGACCCTCCTGATAAGATACTGTCTTCTTTGATTGGGAGCTAAATGGCAAGTGAGTCCTGCCTTTTTGTACACACTGCTCTAGAGTGGAGCTAAGATTGAGCTGAAGTGGGATTGTAGGAAAGGAGTAAGTCATGACTCAAGTGCTACAAAGAGATTTTTCCCATTTTTACAGACTTAGTAGATTTTGTTGCATTAATACTTATTTTATTTAAAATTTACCTTAGATTATTGGAATACATTTGCAGGTTTGTTACATGGATATATCGCCTAATGCTGAGGTTTGGACTCCTAATGACCCAGTCACCCAACTGGTGAACCCACTAATGGGTAAATTTTCAACCTTTGTCTCCCTCCTTCCTTCCCCAGTTTTGAAATTCCCAGTGTCTATTGTTTCCATCTTTGTAGCTGTATGAACCCAGTGTTTGGTTCTCACTTATAAGTGAGACTATGCGATATCTGGTTGTCTGTTTCTTCATTCGTTCACTTAAGATAGTGGCCTCCAGCTGCATCTATGTTATCACAGAAAACGTGATTTCATTCTTTTCATTCTTTTTAAGGGCTGCAGAGGCTTCCATGCTGTACAGGTAACACATTTTCTTTATCCAATCCACCATTCATGGTCATCTAGTGTGATTCCAGTCTTTGCTATTGTGAATAGTGCTGTGATAAACATACAAGTGCATGTGTGTTTTTGGTTGAAGGATTTTTTTCCCTTGGATATACACTCAGTAACGAAATTGCTGGGTCAACTGGTAATTCTAATTTTAATTCTTTGAGAAACTGCTCCAAATCGCCAAACTGCTTTCTGCAGGAGCTGAACTAATTTGTGTTCCTACCAACAGTCTGCAATTGTGAACATTTCTCCACAATCTCACCAACATCTGTTATTTTTAGACTTTTTAATAGTAAAAATTTTGACTGATGTGAGATAGTAATATGATTTGTCTAGGTCTCCACCCAAATGTCATCTTGAATTGCAGTTCCCATAATCCCCACATGTCATGCGAGGGAAGGTAATTTAATCTTGGGGGCGGTTACCCTAGTGCTGCTCATGCTGTTCTCATGATAGTGAGCAAGTTCTCATGAGATCTGATGGTTTTATGAGGGGCTTACCCCTTCGCTCGGCTCTTATACTTCTCCTTCCTGCTGCCCTGTGAAGAAAGACATGTTTGCTTTTCCTTTGGCCATGACTGTAAGTTTCCTGAAGCTTCCCAAGTCGTGAATTGTTGAGTCAATTAAACCTCTTTCCTTTACAAATTACTCAATCTCAGGCATGTTTTTATTAACAACATGAGAATGGACTAGACTAATACACATAGCATCTAATAATGGTTGTGATTTGTATCTCTCTGATAAATAGAGATGTTGAGCATGTTTTCATATGTTTTCTGGCTGCTTATACATCTTCTTTTGAGAAGTGTCTATTAATTTATTATAAGAATCAAGGACAATTTCCAGAGACTTTAAATGATCAATTAAAAAATAATTTTACCAGTTAGACTTGTTTTGCAAAGGAGTGGGTGTTTAGAGCTCCTTACATTGAAATTCTGGATGTAGAACTCTTTGACTTTGATTTTAAACATACTGAGATCCATGTAATTTCTATTTGATAGCAGTAATTATGCTTTCAGGTGCTTGAGTGAAGTCCCAATGACTGGAGATTTATATGTGGGATTTTCTTCCTAAAATTGGTGGAAAACATCCACAATTAGTAGCAGAAGGAGATTGTGAGGATGCTATGTTTTAACTCTTGTTGTAGTTGTCAAACTTAAATTTATTTATAAAAATAGAAAGGAAAATGTGTCTGGTCACTGGTAGGGGCAGAAGATAGAGGTTTTTTCTTGATGATTGCTTTGGTTCTTTAATGACAACAGAATCTAAAGTAGTGGCATCATATAATATGTAATATTAATTAAAGAGTGTCAACAATAAATATAGGTAAAAATTAGTTTTCTGACACGTGTGAAGGTTTTTATTCTACTGAGATATATGGAGGAATCTCAACATTAAAGTCTTGTTGGAGACGCAACAGATGGCCAGCTGTGAGACTTTCAAAAAGAAAAACAATAACAGAAATATTTGAAAGCAATGATTTAGTAAAAACATTTTTTGAGGGAAAAAAAATCCTTCTTTAGTTAAAAAAAGTTCCTTGTAACATGTTTCATCTAATGTTTCAGTTTTGTTTTGGACAAACTCTAAGTAAATATAGGCTTTTAATAACTAAAATTTGACAATACTTCAAATAGTATTTTATTCTAGCAACATAAATTGACATCATTAGTTAAATGCTTTACATTTATCTCAATGTGAAGGATGCAATAAGCTGTGTCTACAATACATAAGATATTACTGGAGAATATAAAGCCGCCTATATTGGTCTTTTAGTAGCATGTTGTGAAAACACACCATCTGTAAGATATGTCCTTAAGATCCAATAATGTATGTTAGTGACACATGAAGAAAACAAATGCCTATGGGGTAACTAAATTGCTTTCCTTTAACAGAGTAAGCAACAAAATAATTTAATTATGCATCACTGAGATCAGACTGAGGCATTAGGTGCTTAAATAAAAACTCTAATATGAATACATTTAGTTTCCTTTTTGTGTGTGATATGGTTTGGCTGTGACCCCACTCAAATCTCATCTTGAATTATAGCTCCCATGATTCCACGTGTCAGGGAAGAGACCTGGTGAGAAGTAATTGAATCACAGGGACAGGTCTTTCCTGCACTCTAATTGTAATAGTGAATAAGTCTTATGAGATCTGATGGTTTTATAAAGGGCAGTTCCCCTGCACTTGCTCTCTTACTTGCCACCATGTAAGACATGCTTTTGCTCCTCCTTTGCCTTCTGCCATGATTGTGAGGCCTCCCCAGCCATATGGTACAGTGAGCCCATTAAACCTCTTTTCTTTAAAAATTACCCAGTCTCAGATATGTTCTTATAGCAGTGTGAGAATGAACATACAGTGTGTATACAAAATTATACTCCTAACATTTATTGATCTCTTTATGTAGACAAGAAACTCTTCTAAGCACTTTATAGGTAATATTCATTAATCAAAGTCCTAGAAAGTAATGATATTATTATTCCCATTTTACATATCAGAAAACTGAGACCCAGAGATGAAATAATTTACACAGCATGATAGCTCATAAATGATTTTTTGCCAATATTGCAGTTATTTCTATTTTTGTTTTTTACTGATGTAGACAAAAAGAAAATGTTGCTAAGTATCATAAAATCCATTTTTCAGTTAAATAAAATAATGCTAACAGAAGGTCATGTAGCCACAGATTTCATATGGGTCATGTTGGATATAATTCTCTAAACACATTTAGTTTTTGCAAATCATGTTCTCACTTGTTATTGAATTGATGGCTTGTTTCCTCATGGTATGACTGTAAACTATTTTAGAATAATACCAAAAAAAGGGACAACCTTATCCAAACTATTTATTATGTGCATATTATATAAATATGTTATTGTCATTATATTATTTATTTTGTTTACATGTCATCCAGCCAATAAATCTGCCAGATAATTTTTGATAGAGTTTTGTGCAATCATGTATTAAATGCAGTTTGCTATTATTCAACTTAATGGAAGCACTACTTTATCCAACTGCTGCTGGCATGATAATTTAATTGATAAATATTTTCTTCTGCATATATTGTGCCTGTGTCTATATACATATTCTATGTACATGATATGACAATGTAACTTTAATGTGCATTTCTTATACATTTCATTTATAGTCAAATTAAAGGCAGATCAGTAATATCTATCAATATTTGTATCAGAAATTTTACTTCAAGAGGGTGATATTTGCTTGTCCATATAGTTTACAGTTTATATTTTTATATTACATTTGGGAACGTGCTCAGTGTTTTAAAAAATGACAATTTTTAAAAGGGAAATACATATGACTTGGTTTCTGAAACTGAGGAGGAGAAATCTATCCATCTGTTGGTAATAAAATGTCAATAAAAAACTGAACACTGTGCCTCAAATTCAGCATTATTCTGACCTCATCTTGTACATCTCAACACCAACAAATCCCTTTCCTTCTTGAAAGTTAAAATTAAGCTTATTTGAATAATTTGCAAGTTTCTGGCTCACCAATAGCAGTATAATCAGGAAGAAAGTAAACATAATTACGCAAGCTATAATTCTCAAACTATATTCTATTGCTGAGAGGCATGTGAAAGAATAACTCTACATGTACCTTAAATATTCACTTTTATATTCACATTGTTTACAAATAATTTCTTTTTCTATTTTTTTCTGCACTCAGGTTTCTTTTTTTACATGTGTTTGCTTGACCAGAAATGTAGTTTGGATGTGTGCCCCCACTCAAATGTCTTGTCAAAATGTAAACCCAGACTTGGGAGGTGGGGACTGGTGGTAGGTGGTTGGATCCTGGGGGCAGGCTTCCCCTGAATGGCTTAGTACCACACCCCTGGTATCACCCTCGCTATAGTGAGTGAGGTCTCACAAGATCTGGTTGTTTAAAAGTGTGTACCATCTTCCCCACTCTCTCTCTGCTGTTCTGGCCACGATTTGTTTGCTCCCCCTTTGCCTTCTGCCATGATTGTAATTTTTCTGAGGCTTCTGCAAACCCAAGCAGATGCCAGCATCATACTTCCTGTACAGTCTGAAGAACCATGAGCCAATTAAGCCTCTTTTCTTTATAAATTACCCAGTCTCAGGTATTTAACTGTAGCAATGTGAGAACAAACTAATAGAAAAAATTGCTACCAGGAGTGAGGTATTACTATAAAGATACCTGAAGGTGTGGAAATGACTTTGGTACTGGGTAACAAGCAGAGGTTGGAAGAGTTTGGAGTGCTCAGAAAAAGAAAGGAAAATGAACGAAAGTTTGGAATATCTTAGGGACTATTTAAATGGTTGTGACCCAAATGTTGATAGTGATATGGACAAGTAAATTCAGGCTGAGGAGGCCTCAAATGGAAATGATAAACTTATTGGGGACTGAAGCAAAGTCACATGTGTTTTGCCTTTGCAAAGAACTTGGCTGGATTGTGTTCATGCCCTAAGGGTGTGTGGAGGTTTGAACTTAAGAGTGATAATTTAGGGTATGTGACAGAAGAAATGTCTAAGAAGTAAAGTGATTAAGAGGTGGTGTGACTGCTTCTAACAACCTATGCTCAGATTTGAGACCAAATAAATAAGATGAAACTTATATTTAAAAGGGAAGCAGAGTGTAAAAGTCTGGAAAATTTGCAGACTGGCCATGTGGTAGAAAATAAAAGCCCATTTTCAGGGGAAGAATTCAAGCAGGCTGCAGAAATTTACATAATTAAAAATGTGGCAAGTGCTGCTGATAACCAAAACAATAGGAAGAGGTCTCCAAGGGATTGCAGAGAACTTCACAGCAGCCCCGCCCATCATAGGTTCAGAGTCCTAGGAGGGAAGAATGATTTTGTGAGCCAGGTCCAGGACCCTGCTGCTCTGTGCAGCCTTATGACACAGCTCCCCGTATCTCATCTGCTCCAGCTCTAGCAATGGCTAAGTGGGGCCCAGGTACAGCTCTGGCTGCCACTCTGGAGGGCACAAATGGCAATCCTTAGTGGTTTCCACATGGTGTTAAGCCTGTTGGTATACATAATCCAGAAGTTGAGGCTTGGAAGCCTCCTCTTTTCATTCAAAGGATGTATGGAAAAGCCTGGATGTCTAGACAGAAGCCTGCTGTTAGGGTGGAGCCGTCATGGAGACCCTCTAGTAGGGCAAGACAGAGAAGAAATGTGGGATTAGTGCCTGTACATACAGTCCTCAGTGGGGCACTGCCTAGTGGAACTATGGGAAGAGGGCCACCATGCTCCAGACCTCAGAATGGTTGAACCATTGACAGCTTGTACCCTGCACCTGGAAAAGCTGCAGGCATTTAATGCAAGCCCATGAGAGCAGCCTTTGGGGATGAACCCAGTAAAGCCAAAAGAACTAACCTGCCCAAAGCCTTGGGAGCCCCTCTCTGGCACCAGTGTGCCCTGGATGTTGGACATAGAGTCTAAAGAGATTACTTTGGAGCTTTAAGATTTAATAACTGCTCTGCTCAGTTTCAAGCTTGCATGGGGCCTGTACCCTGTTTCTTTAAGCCAATTTCTCCCTTTTGGAATGAGAATGTTTACCCAATCAGTACTGGTGCCCCCATCATAACTTGAAAACAAATAATTTCCTTTGATTTTATAGATTCATTTGTGAAAGCAACACATTTCCAAATGAGATTTAGGACTTTTCTGTTAATGCTGCAATGATTTCAGACTTTGGGGGCTATTGAAATGGGATGATTGTATTTTTCAATGTGAGAAAGACATGGGAGGTGCTGGGATGGAATGTTATAGTTTGGATGTTATCTCTGCCTAAACGTTAGGTTAAAATGTAATCCTGAGACCATCCTGAACAACATGGTAAAATCCCGTTTCTACTAAAAATACAAAAATTAGCTGGGAGTGGTGGTACATGCCTGTAGTCCCAGCTACTCAGGAGTCTGAGGCAGGAGAATCACTTGAACTTAGGAGGCGGAGGTTGCAGTGAGCTGAGATCATGCCACTGCACTCCAGCCCGGCAAAACAGCAAGACCCCAGCTTAAAAAAAAAAAAAAAAAAAAAAAAAAAAAAAGTGTAATCCCCAGTGTTGGAGGTGAGGCCTAGTGGAATGTGATTGGATCATGGGGGTGAGTTTCTCCTGAATGGCTTAGCACCATGCTCTTGGTACTGTCCTCATGATAGTGAGTTCTCACGAGACCTGGTCATTTAAAAGTATGTGGTACCTCCCCTCACTCTCTCTTCCTCCTGCTCTGGCCATATGATATGTCTACTCCTTCTTTGCCTTCATCTATGATTGTAAGGATTCTGATGCCTCCCCGGAAGCAGATGCTGCCATGCTTCCTGTACAGCCTAAAGAACCATGAGCCAATTAAGCTTCTTCTGTTTATAAATTACCCAGTCTCAGCTATTTATTTTTAACAATATGAGAACAGACGAATACAACCAGTTTCTCACATTCAGGGTACCAACACATCTCAAATGCTTTTCTTAAAACTGCAGCTTCTGAGACCTAGCAGGAAAATCATAGAAAGCAAATGAGAAATATCTGCAATTATGAAATCCATTTCTCCTGGAAAAAGAAAAATTAATTTCTGACTTAGGGTTTTATTTGCCCTTTAAAAAACTGAAGCGTTATTTGTTTAAGAAAGTGTTTGAATGGACATAAACCACCTTCAATTTAGTTTTTAAAAAGTTTGCTTTTTCATAGAATTCCAATCAGATTAAAAACTGGGGGATTTTTTGTGGCCAAAATGAGTAGCTGAAATTTCTTATCATTTTGACAAATTCTACTTCTTTAGCAATTAATCAAGGTAATGAAAAATTCAAATTAGAAACTAGAGTATTATTTTTGAGGAATATTTTTTATGTCCAATGAAAAGGACTCTTAAAGAATTAATCATCACTTTACACATATATTACTTTATAAAATTTTAGACTTTGAAGTTATAGGAACAGAAGGTGATATTTTCATTCGGAACACAATTATAAAAAATCAGTATCTGAGCATTACTACTGAATTTAGAGAATCTGAAATTCATGTATAAAATTAATAAATATTTCTTTAATAAAATATCTAATACCATGAGTCACTACTAGAAGATCAATGAAATAAAAAGCCACATTAGTCTTATTCATCACTGTAAAGGCAGCTCATAGAAGACTGGCATGAGATAAAGAAAGAAGAACACAGTAGAGACCATTATTATTAATTTTTATTAGGGAAGGGAAGGATCATGAAAAGTTGAAAAGTGTATCAGCCTCCTGCTCCAAGAATTTCCAGGCTAATAAGATTGTCATGACAAATGTTTAAGTAACTAAAATATAAGGTTTTAAAGATACACATGAGTGGCTGAAGTTCTGATTTTTAGGAGTTCACAAAAAAGAGATTATTTAACAATAGTGTTATTAAGTAATTCTTTATGGAAAGTGAGATTTTAGCTTGATCATAAAGAATAAACATGGCTAAGTAAGGGAGAAAAAAGGAAATAGTACATAATAGGAAGTGAGGAAAAGTGAAAGATTGAATAATTTGAGTATGTATACAAAAGAGATATTTAAATGCACATGGAGGATGATCGGATGGAAAAAGACTTGATGCTGGGCAGCACGGAGGAGGGTCTCCTTGAAGAGAAATTACTGGGATTGTCTGTACATTGAAAACAATAATCTGTATATTTTCTTGCTGATCACAACTAATGGCATTATCCCAGATATACTGTGAATATATCTTGTTCAAACTATTGGTAATTTTAATTTGAGCAAAAATACTACTGATAACTAAGACAACATACAGTTAATAGGCTTAAAGGGAATAAGAAAGCTCCTGAAATACAAAAATTATTACAAAAAGGTCCTGACCTTAAATTTACTTCTCAGATGGGACATCATCCTATTTGTAAAGATCTCTTAGAATACACTTTAGTAACACACAATCATGTTGATCAAGCTTCAATGTCAGTGTAGGGTAATTGGTATCCTGAAAAAAAAATCTTACTTTCCACTTACAGAGCCAAAGGCACCAAATTATACTATTTATAGTCATAATCACAATCAAAAGAAATGTAGTTCAGTTAGGATCATTCTTATGATAATAGAAATCAGGTATATGAAAAATACATTTCTCATTTTTTTTCCTTAATAACAATCATTTTTTAGGATGTGTGAGGCAGACTACTAGCAAAATTCTTGGTGGGCCCATTCTGATGAGCTATAAGGTAGGAAGTATCATGCTGAGGTAATAAAGGTGAAATTTCCTAGGAAGTGAGAGGGCCGATTATTTAGAAATCGCATCAGGTCACCTTGCTCATAATTTCCAGCATGTTTCAGGTGCGTAAATTACCAATTCATGGTTCAGGCTCAGTATAATTCAATCTATGCTGAGTAAAATCTTGACTTCTACAGTCATGTAAACTAAAAATAATATTTTCCGGAACACACACCTGAATAAGTGAGCTAGGAAGACAAGCAGAAGCAGAAACACCTCCCTCTTACTGATTGTGTTGCTTTGCATTGTAACTATCTGACTCTTATTTCATCTCATCTGTGACCTTCATTTGCCTTTCTCAAGTTTAACTTTGAAAATAAAATGTGCCGGGCGCGGTGGCTCAAGCCTGTAATCCCAGCACTTTGGGAGGCCGAGGCGGGCGGATCACGAGGTCAGGAGATCGAGACCATCCTGGCTAACATGGTGAAACCCCGTCTCTACTAAAAATACAAAAAACTAGCCGGGCGTGGTGGCGGGCGCCTGTAGTCCCAGCTACTCGGAGGCTGAGGCAGGAGAATGGCCTGAACCTGGGAGGCGGAGCTTGCAGTGAGCCGAGATCGCGCCACTGCACTCCAGCCTGGGTGACACAGCGCGAGACTCCGTCTCAAAAAAAAAAAAAAAAAAAAAGAAAATAAAATGTGCCTTATACTTCACAGTATTAGAACCATTCGAAATGTTGTAGTAAATAAATTCTAAAACATTAGATTTAAAATATAAAATACAGCTTATAGGAGAATTTCCATTAAAAAAATTGGACAACACATATGTTTCACAATATTTGATGAAAATTTACTAAATATGTGTTAATCCAATTTTTCTGCCTAAACTTGTAAACATGCTGTATATTGTATCACTTGTGTGTGTCAAGGGGAAGGTCGAGCTAACAATAGATTTTTAAAAACTGAATTAGATTAACAACAATTGTTATCTTTTGATACATTCCCATCATATATTACCTGCTTTTTTTCCAACTTCTTTTTCAGTATATTTTCTACTAATACTCTATAAAGTAGCATATTCACTAACTGATATCTAACCATCTGTTCCCTGACTGCCTCCTCCAAACATGATAATGACATGATTATCATTTCATTATCTACAATTTCATTGGCATTCATTTTACCAATATCTATTGCTAAAATACAGTTTTGTGCTTTAGTTGTTTTGATATTTTCAAATGTGCATCATACTATATATAATCTTTTAAATGTTTTTTGCTATTTTATTTTGCTAAAATTTGTCCTATAGTGTATAGCTGTGATTCATTGTTATGGAGTGTTATATAACATCCATTATGTTTATACACCATTAATTGTCTTTCTTATTTATGAACATTTGTATTGCTTCCAGTTTGTATTGTTGTGTAAAATTCTGTTGTGAACATTGATTTACACATTAGAAGTTGACAAGCATGTATCATTCAAATGTTATATTTTGCTTATATATTAGCATGCTTTTTCTTCAAATAAATGTTTTATTTGAAATTTAAACAAATGAAAATGGGTAACATTTATTGTGCTTCTGTGAAGTAATACGGTTATCTTATTTAGAGATAATATATTCTATATTCAGCAGCAACGTTGCTAATTTTTAGAACTAATGTTTAAATATGAACATATTTTAGGGACTAAACAAAAAATCCAACTTGAATTAGATAAAATAAAAGTGAATCAACTGTGAGCCTATAATAAAGGCATTGGTATAGCTTATGAAAAATAAGGATAGCATTCCATTGGGATCAGAAATCAAACTTCAGATTCTGTCAAGATTATTTTTGTCTCTCTGTGCTGCTCTTTATCCATCTGTATAATTTATAATTTGTGTTGCTATTTTACTCCATTTTAAAATGTATTACTTACTGCTGTCTGCGGTTCCTAGAAAGAAGAAAAATGGTTACATAAATAGCTCTTTATTATATATCCTCAGAGCATTCTGCTGAGCTGGCATATTAGGCCTGTTTCTCAGCTATTCCTAGAGATGGATGGTTATTGGTTTAGACTGTGTCAGGTGACCACATGCAAACCAACAAAACATGTGCAAGAGCTTCTGCCCTACTATCTTTTTGTGAAGCTCCCATAATAGTTGTGAGAGTTTGGCAATTTCAGGAATAAGAGGGTATGGGCAGTTTTCTAAAATGCAGCTGGGGCATGCTGGACAGTTAAAGCAATAAATGTCAGCAATTTTTAGTAACACCTGTGCTTAAACAACACCAGAGCTTCTCAAATTAGTTGTTTGTACTAGGTACTGGAGCATCTATATTTTTATGTGTCTATATCTATATCCATACCTATCTGGTCAATTTGCTCATATTTGACCAATTTACTCCAGTGAAGGTGATGATGGAAACCTTTGCATCATCAAATCATATCTGTTATTCCTCAGAATATTTTGTCTCTTGACTTCTCAAAGTCAAGCTTATTATATCACAAGCATTATATTTTGAATAAGAACAAATGATTGTTAAAGAAACCTGAGAAATTCTCTAATAAAATGCAAAATAGTCAAATATATATTCTCGTAATTTTGAAAACTTTTATATAGTATTTATATAGTATTGGAGTTTCTAAAAACAATTTATGAAAAGCTTTTTTAAAATTAATGTTTAACATAGAGAAATATACTAAGGATTGTTACATAAATTTAAATAATATTTATGAAAAATCTTCAATGTCTCTTATTTTATTAACAAAGTAAACTCATTATATATGAAATTGTTATTCTAGCAAAAGCCTAACTGCTTTGTAATAAGAGTTAAATATTACATTTCTCTTTCTGCAATTTCAGTTGGGTAACTGTCTCTCACATGCATGTTTCATTCTAAAATCAATTTAAGTAATATGGATATTCTGATTTTTCCTATTATATCCATGGTTTTGGGACAGAATATAAAAGTTAATTGATTGTAAAAATTGAAATGCATCTCTTCCTTCTGCAGCTTTCTCGAAGTTCACCTGTTCCTCAACTGACATTTATTTTGCAAAGGCATGTTATTAGAATTTTTGTGTTGACTTTCACAGCTTTAATGATGGTAGAATGTCCAATTATTCAAACGATAAGCACTAGAAACTGTCTCAAGTGCTTCCTGTAAGGCGACATTATGAATTTGCAGTGGCTACCTTTTGACTACATGGTTTCTACTGCCTCATTGGTTTGGACTTCAGTAGAAGTGAATTAATGAACGAAAGCAGGGGAAAGAAGTAAAAATATATCTTTATCAGGTGGCACACAAGAAGCGGAATGGTGGAATTTATGTTGAAATGTGAAGTAGCAGTGGCTACTGAAGTTATATACGGTTACCGTGGCTGGTGGTTACAGGGTTCCATAGAGACATAATTTTCTAAAATATTAATTTTCTACTGTCTTATTCCAGACTTACAGAGTTTCTTGGTAGTATCTCTAGGCATTCCAGTGGCAAGTATGGGGAAAATGAGGAAGCGGGGGTAGTAAGCGCCAAATAGTTTTCCCCGTTCTCATTACAGCATTCTTTGACTTCCCTACCTGGTATACTAGACTTCAGTTTAATATTATTTTAAGAAGAAATGTATTGTTGCTAAAAGTACCTAAGGAAAACAATCTACTGAAATATTTTTATATAATCTTTTAGTTATTTTTTGATATCTCATACAATTGGCAGCAGTGTGGACTAGAAATAACCCAACATAAAAACAAATAAATTTTGAAGCAAATTCTGTGGCTTTAAGGATTATTGTGTATAACTTACTGAAAGAATGTTGTATAAGCAACTTTAAATAAATGTCTTTACTTGTATTCATTTATAAATCATAAAAATAATAATTAACAATATGTTAAATTTTAAAAAAGATAAAAGAAAAGAGATGCACTAAAAACTAAGGAACTGATCTTGTTTAAGAAAATATTCTAGAGATGAGAAGGGTATGGGTGAAGGGAGGCAGAGGTTGGTTAATGGACACAAAATTACAGCTGGACAGGAGGAATGAGTGCTAGTGTTCTGTGGCACTATAGGGTAACGATAGTGAGCCACGATTTATTTGTATTTTCAAATAGCTAGAAGAGAGGATTTCAAATATTCTGAACATAAAGAAATGATAACTATTTGAGATGATGGATATGCTAATTACCCTGATCATTATACATTGTATACATGAATCAAAATATCACTCTGTACCCTATAAATATCTGCAATTATTATACATCAATAAAATAAAATATGAAGTAAAAAGGGGAAAAAAAAACTTGTAATGGAAAACACAAAGCTTCCCATTTCAGGAACTGAGTGGATGAAATGTCAGCTATTTCAGATACCTCCTTTATAGTTCTGCTCTGGTACTGAAGTTTCATTGAGGTAATTTTCCTGTAATACGTAAGTTGCTATGGAAGAGAGCGCAGCACTGTGGCTCTGAAGAGCAGAAAATACCATGTGCACAGCTAACACAGAACAGCAGGTCTCTAGTATACAGATGATTCATAAATTAAATTTAAAGGCACAAAGGGGCATCATCAAGAGTGTTTGCTAAGTGCTCAAGCTCTGTAGGAAATCATGCAAAGAAAACAACTATGGAGCCTGAGGGCCTTTCCAAAGAGAAGACATCTACTTGGAGAAACAAGACAGTAGGAGCTCTTACGTGTAGACCACTAGAGGCAAAGATTGAGGCAAAGGAGGGGAAGAAATTCAAATGAGTTGCCGAGTTCTCCTAGAATTTTCCTCTGCTTTACAAAAAAGCAGAAGGTCAATATGATTATTCATTTGAATTTCATTCACAACAAAAAATATTTGAAAATCTTGTTTTCACATTCAAACTGTGATGACCCAGAAAAGCAAGAAACTTTGATTTTTGTTGTTTGCTTGTTTTGCTTTTCTCTTTGTCCCAGAAACAGGGGAAACTTTTTTTAAAAAAGGAATTTAGTAAACTTTCATCAAAGTATTAAAAAAAAAAAACAAACAAACAAAGTGAAGAGGGCAGCTCTGGGCCTTGAAATAACAACAATGAAGAACCAGTAGTTTCTTTAAGTCAAATCAGGAAAGTATGAGAATTTTTTAAAAAAGCCTTTTTACGTGAAATAGCCTTGAAACAAACATGAGAGTATCAAGAGAACAGAGAAGTAACTGGACAAGCAATAATTGATTGTGTCATTGGTAGCCAAATACAACAGAACAAAAGATGGAGCAATATATTCAAGGATGTTCCTTGTGTGATGGAAACCCAACAGTGGCGCCCCTGACCCCGAAACACTACCAGGTGTTCATTTCTGGAGGAACCATATGTTCAAAACGTGACCCAGCCAAGGGCTAACCTCAGAGTCACCTCTCACACTGGGGGCAGCCCTGAGTGAAGACCTCAAGGCTCAAATGGCCCCCACCTGCCCATCCTGTCTGAGCCTTGAACTAGCCTACCTCCCATCCATACCTCATAAAGATAGTGTCTGATTGTGGTTCTTTAAGGATGGACTCTTGGGTTGGTGTTTTCTATTTTAAAAGGAAGATAAAAGACTATCATATAATCTGGGAATTGTAAAACACAGAACTCCTGGATAATATTTTAAATGAGAAGCAGTATCAATTTGGATAGAAAAAAAGGGAGAAGGTATGCTCTCTCCACAATAAACCAAAGTTTATATTATAAGCAGTTACAAAAATAAGGAAAATATATAAATATACTAACACTTAAGTGTTAGTAGAGAAAAAAATATGTTTTTATTGGAAGTGAGATTCTGCAAACTATAGAGCAGTGAGTTTAAAGTATGTCAAAGTGTCAACTGTTTCAAGTGAATGGTTTCTGAGCACTTAGAGTCAGAACAAATGATTGCTAGAAATCAAAATAGATTTAATTAGAATGATTACTGCAGATTCATCTCATTTTAAATTACATTATGACTAGTGGAATGGTAGTCCAACAGACTATTATAGAGTTTGAATACCTAAACTACAGCAAAGTTCAAAAATCTTACTTTTTTTCTAAAGATAAATGAACTACATGCCCAGATATTTAGGAAAAAAACAGGGATGGAAAGAAGAAAAACATCCAGAAATCATAAACAAAGACATAAGTATTTTTAGTATGCAACATGCATTTCCAAGATACTTCCCCCTCTGTGTGTTGGATAACTTATCATGTAAATTATATATACTATTTTAAATATAAATTAGCTTTTGGTATATGTTTAGTTGTGGTTCTTTTTTTTCAAGTAACATTATTTTGTAAGCATTTCCCCAAGTTATTAAATTTTTAAAGTATAGTTATGTCTGCAAAATATTTCTTGTATGTCTACATTATAATGTAGTCACCCCTGATTCTATTGACCATTGAATTTCCCCCAGTTTTGCTTTTATAAATAATTTTATTATTAACATTGTTGTCAATTTCTCTGGTTATTTCCTTAGAACTTACTGATAGAAGCACCCAGTGTGGTGGCTCATGCCTGTAATCCCAGCACTTTGGGAGGCCAAGGCAGGTGGATCATGAGGTCAGGAGATCGAGACCATCCTGACTAACACGGTGAAACCCCGTCTCTACTAAAAATACGAAAAACTAGCCGGGCGAGGTGGCGGGCGTCTGTAGTCCCAGCTACTTGGGAGACTGAGACAGGAGAATGGCGTGAACCCGGGAGGCAGAGCTTGCAGTGAGCGAAGATCACCCCACTGCATTCCAGCCTGGGTGACAGAGCAAGACTCCACCTCAAAAAAACAAACAACAACAACAAAAAAAAGAACTTATTGATAGAAGTGAAATTTATGCAGTATGAATAATTTAAGACACTTGATTCATTTTGGCAAACTACTTTCGAAAGTTTGTAGTCATATTTACTCATATTAGTAATGTACAAAAGTACCTTTCTCACTGAACCCACATTAGCATTTAGAAGGATATATTTCTAAACCAGTAATGCACTTGACACAGTCTTTAATTAGACCCATAAGGAATGTGCTCTAGATCACAATGTAGACAGGACAACACAAAACTGTTCCTTGTGCTTCCTATAAGAACATAGTTATGATCTTAAATCCCTGAATACAGAGTCTACTACTGTAGACTCATGAAAACATTTAGCAAAACATTTAGAAAATATAGGATGTTCCTGCCACTTGTATCTCCTTTTACATAGAGTGGGATATTGGCTGGGATATTGGCTGGAAACCTCCATGTAGATTTTCGTCTTTGTGAATTTAGCAAGAGACTATAAATACAACTTTCTAGTAGACAAGATGTAGTCTGAGCAATCTAGTCTATGCTTCCCTGAGATAAAATATGGTATCCGTACCATGATTGTCCATGAGTGACTTTATGTATTCCCAAAATGATGATGAGAGGTGTTGAGTGCATTAATTGTCCTGGTACCAGCTGCATGGGTGATTCTGAGACTTGCAAAGGTAGCTTTTTCAAGAGACAGAACCATTTCCAAAGTAATTATTTTAAAAGAGTATTTATATACTCCTTGCCATATGCTTGTTTATGTTAAACTGCTTTATATGTGGTTATTTACTTAATCCCCAAACAACACTAAGGGGTATATGGACTTAGAGATAGAAATTGAGACAGAGAGAGTTAGAGATAGAGACAGAGAGGGAAAGAAATAGAGAAGAGATGGACAGAGAAATAGACTTATAGAAATGGAGATATGGAGAGAGTGTTAGGAAAAGACAGAGAGAGGAAAATAGAGTTAGGGATAGAGCCTGTGTGAGAGAGAGTTAAAGACAGAGATACAGATTATTAAGAGAGACAGAAAACAGTGACACATACTGGACACATGTATTTAAGAAAGTAACTCTTTTTGGAAGTTTTGATTAATGCCAGATGGGAAGTAATTTCCAGGGCCTACCCTGGTTAGGGCAGAGGGATCAGACAGGCAGAGAGAACAGGCTGCCTCACATGGAACATTCTTCTTGTAGCAGAGTGAGTACAATGGTGTCTGCCCATCTCTACCTTGGTAGGTGTTTAAGGGTTTAGCCAATTGTAGTTTTGCTCTGAGTGATTTAATACCTTCAAGTCTGTTCCTCTTTATTTCGTGTGGAATTTAAAGTGTGCTTTTAATATTTTTTCTCTTTCTCAAGCTCCTAATACGTATACTTTGCAAGAACAGTGAAGTAAAAATATAAAGCAACACAGAAATCCAGCAAAAGCCATGACTGGTGAACCTTTACTGCAGCAATAAACAGCCCTCCGTTCTCAGGGTTTGCCTAAACAAACATTTACATCTTGTTCCCTTTATAGGGGGATGTGGGTGGCTGTGGTTACTCTCACAAGGTAGAGGGAAAAGCTAGGATGGAGGCAGGAGGAGAAGTAGGCAAGGCTTACAGAGCTTTCAAAAATGGCAAACACATCAAGCTTCCGCTTGTATGTGGTGTACACACCATCTCCCACAGTCCATTGGTCAAAGCGCAACACATAAGCCAACTGAAGTCAAATAGCCAGGGTTGAGGGCCCACCCTGTGATAAGATGAGCCAGGTAAGGTGGCTAGGACATCAATACTTAACTACGTCCAGGTGTTTTCTCCATGGAAAATAAACTTTCTACAGGGCAAAAGAAAGAACTAATTACCTGCATTGATTTTCTAGCTCTGTGCTGGTGAGGTTTCTATGTTGTTTTCATTGTGTGTATATCTGACAGCCCATAGTTTTGGGAGCGACATCCAAGGAGCTCCACTGGCAGGGCCTGGTAACTGCTTCTGACCTTATCTCCACCATCCTTTATCCTGGTCTCAGGCAGAGATGTTTGTCAGTGATGACATCCAATTATCAATGTAACCGTGTTACTAAAGCAGCAGCAGTTTGTATTCTTTACCATGATACAACAGCCTCGCTACTTTTAGTTTCAAAGAAAAACACGGTGACATTTCATCCATCTCATTGTTTTACAGAAGGAACACTGTAATACGGCCAAAGTTAAAAATTTCATTTTCCCCCTTACTATGCTGATGATGCAAAGTCTTCAAAAATTATTATCAGGCCGGGCATGGTGGTTCACGCCTGTAATCCCAGCACCTTGGGAGGCCAAGGCCGGCGGATTACCTGAGGTCGGGAGTTCAAGATCAGACCGGCCAACATGGAGAAACTCCATCTCTACCAAAAAAAAAAAAAAAAAAAAAAGAGAAAGAAAATTAGCCAGGCTTGGTGGCGCATGCCTATAATCCCAGCTACTCAGGAGGCTGAGTCAGGAGAATCGCTTGAACGCAGGGGCGGAGGTTGCAGTGAGCTCAGATCGTACCATTGCACTCCAGCCTGGACAAAAAGAGTGAAACTCCATCTCAAAAAAAAAAATTAACATATGTAAATTAAAATTAAAATTTACATATTTGTGTAACATCATTCTGTAATTTGCTGACCCATTTAGCATTTCTTTTTTTTTTTTTTTTTTGAGACGGAGTCTCGCTCCATAGTCCAGGCTGGAGTGCAGTGGCCGGATCTCAGCTCACTGCAAGCTCCGCCTCCTGGGTTCATGCCATTCTCCTGCCTCAGCCTCCCGAGTAGCTGGGACTACAGGCGCCCGCCACCATGCCCGGCTAATTTCTTGTATTTTTTAGTAGAGACGGGGTTTCACCATGTTAGCCAGCATGGTCTCGATCTCCTGACCTCGTGATTCGCCCATCTCGGCCTCCCAAAGTGCTGGGATTACAGGCTTCAGCCACCGCGCCTGGCCCCATTTAGCATTTCAATAATTATTCCCCATTGCATTTTAATTCTACAGATATATTAAAGCCTTTAAATTGGCACTAAGCATAGTCTCACTTCCTCTTTTTTTTTTCTTCTCAATACAGCCATGAGGTCTGGTTTGTTCAGAGCAAGTCCTCTTCAGCAGCTTCTACTGGGCCATTATCTGTCAAAACGTTTGTTGTTTCTTCAGTTTCTAAGTGTTAGGTTAATCCCAACCAAGATCGAGTTCTAAACCCATCATTCCAATATTGCAGTATGTAGTGAATACTGAAGCATATAACGGTCACCTTGTAAGTTAGGATGAAACCAAATTCTGAAATTAAAAAAGCCAATCACATCTACTTCTCAATACACATTTTTCCAAGGTCAACGGAATCTCTGTATTTTTTTAATCTTGCTCCATCATTTCAGTCAACCTGGAAAATGTCTTCTTTTTCTACAATACACGTCTACCTAAGCAGAACCCTCGATTTTAGAACAGACTGCTTTTTCCTCCACATTAATCGCAACTGGAAAAACTCTCTCATGGGTAGCCAAACTGAAATATTTAGTGATTATCAAACTAGATATTCTGGAAAAACTTCTGTTCTACAGTGTGGTCTTTTTTACAGGTATTGGGTAGTGTTTCCTAGTCAAAACAAAAATAAATATTTTCAAACACTAGTATTTTGAAATTTCAACAAAAACTGCTTCTCTTTTCTTCTAGAGTCCTGTGATGTTATGAGAAGGATGATTTGAAAACGAGCCTGAGGTTTCAGCCCTGGAGGCTTGAACAGACAAGCTGGCTGTGGTTAGTCACTCCCCACCCAGCCTTGGCCGCACACTCATGCCATTCAGCAGGAAGGATGGGATCCGAAGTCTGGTTTTCCTTCTGTCTCTGAACACACTTGTCAACTACATTTATTATATGCTAACTATTATAGGGTTTTAATAAGTGTTTTTTGGCATTTGGATTTGGGATACTTTTATTAACATTTTTCTTACCTCCTGATGTCCATTATGGTATTTCAGAAACATGAGGGTCTATGATTTTATTCTACTTTCCAGTCTCAAAATTAGTCTGTAACAATGTTAATATTATTAGTAGACATGAGATTCTTAGATCAGAGACAAACGACTTCATCATGAATGTCACGGCAGACTGCATCAGCACCAACATGGTGAATTCCTCTTGTCTTTAAGTCTCTGTGGGGCAATGGTAATGGTTGCAGATGGAAGCCTCCATAGGCGGTAGGTTACATTACCAGATATGATTCCTTCAGCTTCTAGTGAACCCATCAGTCAAATGGTTAAAACATAGTACCAAATAGGTAGTTTTTCACAACCCTCACTCCCCTTCCCATCTCCCCTTTTTTGGAATTGCTAGTCTGTTATTTCCATCTTTATTTGTACGTGTGCTCATTGTTTAACTCCCACTTATAAGTGAGAACATCATATATTTGAGTTTCTATTTCTGAGTTATTTCACTAAGATAATGGCTTCCAGCTCCATCCATGTTGTTGCAAAGGACTTGGTTCCATACTTTTTTATGACTACAGAGTGTAGCCTGTAAGTTACTTGAGGGCAATAGTAATGCTCAAAAATTACTGGTTTCTCAGCTCTTATTCAGGATACACATTAACCATCAATAAGTAATTAAATCCTAGCTACTGCACAATCCAGGGTATAGTTATACCAAGATGGTATAGTTATACCGAGATGTGTTTTAGATAGCTCAATAGTCTTTTGATTTCTACAAATGCTCTGGGTTTGCCTTCTGCTATACTGCAAAATGAGTTTTATATTTACCACATAGCATTTATTTCTTGCCAACCCAGCACAGATATATCACCCAAATTAAGCTAAACTACTCCCAGTCACAATTTTATAACAAAAATATATCCTTAGCGCATAACATAACACCTAGTATCAATGATTATTTGTTAAAGTTAAGAAAGAAATGAAGGTAAGAAAAAGGCAGGGAAGAAGAAAAAAGGGAAGCAGAATATGGGAAGGAGGAAGTGAAGAAAGGAGAAGAGAACATGTTTGCTTGTGTCTGCCTGAAATTCACAATAATTATCAAATAATTTTTTGGTTGGTATTTGCTTTTGTGTTGAGAGTTAAATATTATTCAGAAGTTGTCCCTTTAATCAAACATACAAAAAACAAATAGTTTGTCATCCTGAAAATATTCTAGTAAATGAAATAATGGTTTTAGTTTTGAAGGAAAAATTTATCAAAACAACTTTGTATATCAGAAGTTCAATCCATAATTGAATAGAGATGTTTATAAATCCATGTATAGTAACCCTGAAAATGGTAATGAGACTTGCTATTTGAGCTCACTGAAGCTAAGCGAAAATTTCCAGTTACCTTTCGCAAATGTGTATTTTTGTTTATAGATGCTTGAAGGAAATTGGAATCAATGTCACAGACACTAGGTGAAAATGTACACATCTTTTATAGGCTTTTTTTCTGGTATGTAACTGATTCAAAAGATCAAAGAAGTGAAAAAGAATAAAAATATGATCAGAATCCACAGGGAATAGAAAGACAAAGATAATGAGAAATAATTTAATAAGGAGGGCAAAAAATCCATCTTCTAACAGATTTTTTTCTTGCATAAGAAGCTGAGTTTTTTGGATGTAAGTAATAATTAAATGAATTAATAAACTCCTGGCAATTTGACAAACTGAGGTCCTATGGAAGGAATTTACTTCTTTCATAAATGCATAGAAAAGAATGAATAAGATACCCCTCCAAAATTATACTTTAAAACGATATAATATTTTACTAGTTAAATAAAAATATTCAGATAACATAAACCCAGTTAATTACCCATAAAATTATATATATGACATATATATATGTGTGTACATAAATATATCGAGTAGACATTGCCTGCTTTCCTCAATTTGTGAGATTTATGGAATTTGTGGATTACCTCTTTCTGTTCTCTTTGTTCCTAAGAATGTCTAACCCCTTTCCAACTGCTTAGCTGGCCTTGGGCCACTCTCTCCTGACAATTCAAGCATGTAAGATTTGGGCTTTCTATGAAGCAACACACTGTTAAGCAGAAAAATTATAAATCTTGTCTAGTACAGGTCTACCTTTCAATAATAGATTATATTTCAGCCTCTGCCTATCTCTTCACCAAGCTCCCTATTGTTTCTTCTACATGTGTGTGGTTTAAATTCAGCCAATGATATGCCAAGTTTAATGTTTATACTCTGAATCTTACTAAATTCTGTATTCCCCCATTGCTACCAGAATTTTCTATTGTCAGCTGAACTATCTGCCTCAATGTTATATTTTTGGGCACAATGAACAAATAACACAGCGTTTTTTTGCTTTAGTTTTTACCTCTAAAGCCAAGGGAAGATGGAAGTACAATTAGTCTAGAAAAATTCAAATTCAGATTCAAATTAGAACTCTTACCCCTTCTAATTGCAGTGTTTTTAAAGAATAATCTTTCTACCTTATTTATTCTTTTCCATACCTTAAGACATATTTAGCCAGTTTTCATAATTATTATCTGCAGAGGGCTCAAGTGATCCCTTTTCTCTGTCAACATTACTGAAGTTTCTTCAAACTTGGTTTTTAATGTTTTAATCAAGTTCTATAGATTGTTAAATATGAATTTCACAGTAAGCTATTGTTTTATTACTCATAGTTTACATATTTTTGTCATAAGAACAGTTACATATATATTTACATAAACATAAGGTGTACACATTTATATACATCTGTAAGTGTATTGACAAGAGAATAACTGCATCTTTGTTTACTTTTTCTTTTTTTATTCTTATTATACTTTAAGTTCTAGGGTACATGTGCATAACGTGCAGGTTTGTTACATATGTATGCTTGTGCCATGTTGGTGTGCTGCACCCATCAACTCGTCAGCACCCATCAACTCGTCATTTACATCAGGTATAACTCCCAATGCAATCCCTCCCCCCTCCCCCCTCCCCATGATAGGCCCCGGTGTGTGACGTTCCCCTTCCCAAGTCCAAGTGATCTCATTGTTCAGTTCCCACCTATGAGTGAGAACATGCGGTGTTTGGTTTTCTGTTCTTGTGATAGTTTGCTGAGAATGATGGTTTCCAGCTGCATCCATGTCCCTACAAAAGACACAAACTCATCCTTTTTTATGGCTGCATAGTATTCCATGGTGTATATGTGCCACATTTTCTTAATCCAGTCTGTCACTGATGGACATTTGGGTTGATTCCAAGTCTTTGCTATTGTGAATAGTGCCACAATAAACATACGTGTGCATGTGTCTTTATAGCAGCATGATTTATAATCCTTTGGGTATATACCCAGTAATGGGATGGCTGGGTCATATGGTACTTTTAGATCTAGATCTTTGAGGAATTGCCATACTGTTTTCCATAATGGTTGAACTAGTTTACAGTCCCACCAACAGCGTAAAAGTGTTCCTATTTCTCCACATCCTCTCCAGCACCTGTTTCCTGACTTTTTAATGATTGCCATTCTAACTGGTGTGAGATGGTATCTCATTGTGGTTTTGATTTGCATTTCTCTGATGGCCAGTGATGATGAGCATTTTTTCATGTGTCTGTTGGCTGTATGAATGTCTTCTTTTGAGAAATGTCTGTTCATATCCTTTGCCCACTTTTTGATGGGGTTGTTTTTTTCTTGTAAATTTGTTTGAGTTCTTTGTAGGTTCTGGATATTCGCCCTTTGTCAGATGAGTAGATTGCAAAAATTTTCTCCCAATCTGTAGGTTGCCTATTCACTCTGATGGTAGTTTCTTTTGCTGTGCAGAAGCTCTTTAGTTTAATGAGATGCCATTTGTCAATTTTCACTTTTGTTGCCATTGTTTTTGGTGTTGTAGACATGAAGTCCTTGCCCATGCCTATGTCCTGAATGGTATTACCTAGGTTTTCTTCTAGGGTTTTTATGGTATTAGGTCTAACATTTAAGTCTCTAATCTATCTTGAATTAATTTTTGTATAAGGAATACGGAAAGGATCCAGTTTCAGCTTTCTACTTATGGCTAGCTAATTGTCCCAGCACCATTTATTAAATAGGGAATCCTTTCCCCATTTCTTGTTTCTCTCAGGTTTGTCAAAGATCAGATGGCTGTAGATGTGTGGTATTATTTCTGAGGACTCTGTTCTGTTCCAGTGGTCTATATCTCTGTTTTGGTACCAATACCATGCTGTTTTGGTTACTGTATCCTTGTAGTATAGTTTGAAGTCAGGTAGCGTGATGCCTCCAGCTTTGTTCTTTTGACTTAGGATTGTCTTGATAATGTGGGCTCTTTTTTGGTTCCATATGAACTTTAAAGCAGTTTTTTCCAATTCTGTGAAGAAACTCATTGGTAGCTTGATGGGGATGGCATTGAATCTATAAATTACCTTGGGCAGTATGGCCATTTTCACGACATTGATTCTTCCTATCCATGAGCATGGTATGTTCTTCCATTTGTTTGTGTCCTCTTTTATTTCACTGAGCAGTGGTTTGTAGTTCTCCTTGAAGAGGTCCTTTACATCCCTTGTAAGTTGGATTCCTAGGTATTTTATTCTCTTTGAAGCAATTGTGAATGGAAGTTCATTCCTGATTTGGCTCTCTGTCTGTCTGTTACTGGTGTATAAGAATGCTTGTGATTTTTGCATATTAATTTTGTATCCTGAGACTTTGCTGAAGTTTCTTATCAGCTTAAGGAGATTTTGGGCTGAGACGATGGGGTTTTCTAAATATACAATCATGTCGTCTGCAAACAGGAATAATTTGACTTCTTTTCCTAACTGAATACCCTTGATTTCTTTCTCTTGCCTGATTTCCCTAGCCAAAACTTCCAACACTATGTTGAATAGGAGTGGTGAGAAAGGGCATCCCTGTCTCGTGCCAGTTTTCAAAGGGAATTTTTCCAGTTTTTGCCCATTCAGTATGGTATTCGCTGTGAGTTTGTCATAAATATCTCTTATTATTTTGAGATACATCCATCAATACCGAATTTTTTGAGCATTTTTAGCATGAAGGGCTGTTGAATTTTGTCAAAGGCCTTTTCTGCATCTATTGAGATAATCATGTGGTTTTTGTCTTTGGTTCTGTTTATATGCTGGATTACATTTATTGATTTGCGTATGTTGAACCAGCCTTGCATCCCAGGGATGAAGCCCACTTGATCATGGTGGATAAGCTTTTTGATGTGCTGCTGGATCCTGTTTGCCAGTATTTTATTGAGGATTTTTGCATCGATGTTCATCAGGGATATTGGTCTAAAATTCTCTTTTTTTGTTGTGTCTCTGCCAGGCTTTGGTATCAGGATAATGTTGGTCTCATAAAACAAGTTAGGGAGGATTCCCTCTTTTTCTATTGATTGGAATAGTTTCAGAAGGAATGGTACCAGCTCCTCCTTGTACCTCTGGTAGAATTCAGCTGTGAATCCGTCTGGTCCTGGACTTTTTTTCGTTGGTAGGCTATTAATTATTGCCTCAATTTCAGAGCCTACTATTGGTCTATTCAGTGATTATTCTAAGTACATTTTTTCATATTTTGTTGTATGTTTCTGTGACTGTATGTGGAAGACTTTTAAAGTTTTGTTTGTATTTCTTCATTTAAGGAGAATCTTTATGTTTGGGAGGAATTTGTCAACACTTCACTTTTGTTTCATCTATTTCTATGTTTATGTTATTAACTAATGATGGCAGGACCATTAACAAATAGATATTGCCATGAAGTTTTATCTAGAAACTACTTGCTTCAAATAATTTCAGATTAAAATTTAAAAATGACATGATTCTTCAACTTTTATATTGTCATGGTTTTTCTTTAAAAAATTGCCATTTTATGAAAATGGCAGAGTTTAAAAGTTATATACTAATTGAAAACCTATCCACTGAAATTCAAATTCAACCAATGAATAGCATTTCTCCTTTTTTTTTCTAAAGGTGCTATTTTAATTTTCTATTCATTATACAATCGTACAGCCTCACAGTTCCATATTTTTTAATAAAATAAAAGTCAAGATATCAGACCTAGATAAAAAATAAATTATTTCTCTTTTTAATTAAAAGTTAAATGAATTTCCTAGAGAAAATATTTTTTCCAACTTTGTAAATAAGATTTCAAGCTTCATAATACAGTTTTCTGATCCTAGTGGGAACTTAATAATTTTTGACTACAACTGAAATGTACTTCACATATTGAAAACCAAAGCAATACTTTTGTACCATATATATGTACAGAAAAGGAAACTTATAGAACAACAAATACAAAATCAGAAACTAAGATGCGTTGGGATGAACATGTCAGGAATCAGGAGGATATATTTTTATAATGTCAAATGATTATTCTACTGAAACCATTTCTAGGGTGGTAATATCTTCATTTTATTTCTTAATTTAACATATTTTAATTAACTTATAATTTAATCCACATGTTTGTTAAAAATCATTTCATTTTAGGTAAGTATGGTCTAAGAAAAAATGGGAACGGAATATAAATATTTCTTTAATTTTGCAGGACTATATTGGCAAGATAAATTGCTTTAATAGCATAATAAAAAAACAACCTTGCTAATTTATACGTGCATAACCTTTTTGTTGAGAGCATGATTGATGAATCTTGTTGCTATCTTCTAACAGGCCATTCTGATGGGAAGGGTTGGGAGGATTGGGTAAGCAAGAAATTTAAATCATCATCCAGTAGCTGAACTTTTTATTTAGGGGTCTATTTATTTAATTCTAAATGTAGTGTTTGCCCCACTGACTCCTTCATAAATAATTTGTTTAAACTAATTAGAGTAATAACTTAGATTTAAAAAGGTAAATGTATTCAACATCAATGTATAAATCATTGAAGAAATGTGGATAAAATAGATTTGGAATTAATTTAAGAAACCATTAGCAAAAGAAATAAGATCAAGGTGGATAAATAATAAAATGTGTTATTTGATGGGTTCATTATTTCACTTATAGGTCAATAGTGAATTTAAAAAGAAAAAAACACTATTACAGCAAAAATGTTGGTGAATATGGACTGCAAATATATAGATTATTGTACCTATCTAAATCACTCGCTTACATAAAAATTAATGTCTTCACATATAATACCTAAGTATTATAAAAAAGCCAATCAATCTCAGTTGGATAAGTTCAAATTTATTATAGCAAAGATTCCTAGCCTAGGAGTTAAGTAAGAAGATCTATTCCATGTATTTTGACATAAAGGGAGCCAATCTGAAAATTGTGTTCTCAATATATATTCTAGGGAAAACAAACAAACATAGACTAGTCCTAGATTTGCCAAGTGAATATTATCAAGGTATATTGGCATACACTGCATGATTATCTTCCTAAGTTCCTACAACTGGAAGCATTTGTAATCACAGAGCTTTTATTGCAAATGAGAAGTTACCAATCTTTCTCTAGCTGAATATTCATCTATGGGTAACTTTAAAGTTTAGTACAAAGGATCCCTAGAATAAAAGGAGAAATAATCATTTAAAAAATTAATCAGGTTATGATTCTGCTAATTTGGCTACATGTAAATTATTATTGAACTAATTTTTATTTTTGTCAGAATGTTCAGTATTATTATGTAGACACAAACTGTGTTGTTATTTTAAATTTACAACCCTATAAAATACCTGTTCAAATATCCCAACATCTATGCAGAAGGCAGCTTCTGAAATGACTGCCATGTACGCCAGCCTCCAGCTTCTCACATCTTTGTGTAATCTGTTCCCCTTGACAGTGAGTTAAACCTTGTGTCCTGTTTCTAGTAAACAGAATATGGCAAAAATGATGGGACACCACTTCCAATATTAGGTTAAAAAGATTGTGACATACATCTTGCTTGCATATTCTCTTTGTTGCTTCTGTTTACCCGATTTGATCAAGCCAGCTATCACGTTATGAGCTACCTCTGTGGAGAAGCCCACATGTCAAGAGACTGTGGATGACCTCTTGCACATAGCCAGTGAGGAATGGAGGCCCTGAGGCCAATGGGATACAAATAACTAAACCCTGTCAACATTCATATGCATGACCTTGGAATCAGATCCCACCCCCATCAAGGCCTGACATGACTGCAATCCCAGCTGACATTTTGATTGTAGTCTCGTAAGAGTCCCAGAGGACCCAGTTAAGGTAAGCACAGTCTCTTAACCCAGGGAAATTGTGAAGTAATTAGTACTTTTGTTTTAAGATAATGTATTATGTAACAAGAGACACGTGGTATGACATCTATGAGATTCTCAACATGTTTGGTAAAAATCATTAAAGAGCTTTTAAGGTATATGTCATGATTAATGTTATCTATAATGAGTGTATTAAGGGTATGTTAATGTTCACAAAGACTATATAGCTGTTAACTAACTGTTCTGCGGCTTATAGACATAATTTTGGATGATTCATTCATTTTTTTCCACTAATAAATATACAAAAACCTTTAATGTTTTAAAATGAATAAAAAGTTATAATTCTGATGAGGTCCTTTATTTAAATGAAACACACTAAAACCACTGGATTTTAATATTTATATTATGAAATGATCTGCCAGTTTTTTGTAAATGTACCTGCTATTATGATTATATTTTCAAGTTAAAGCTTTATGACATTTTTGTTGTGAGAAAATATTTTAAAAATGCGTTTTTTTTTTGGATTAACTGCAAAAAAGTCTATTGTAAAAATGTATAAAATACTAATAATTAAGTCTCTTGATTTTCATGCCAGTGCTTTTAAAACACAGGTTGTTTCAAAAACAGTAGCAATAAAAAGGTCAATTCGGAATTCCTTCAGGGATGACCCTAAGTCTAACAGGTATATACTTTGAAACAAGAAAAATATCTAGCACCTTGGGAAATGAAAATAGCATATTTTTATTTTCTCTTAATAAAATTAACTCAGATTGTCAATTGTTCATTGTTTCTGTTTGATACCATTGAGGTGTTTGTTTCAGAGATAAAAACGTGTATGCTGAAAATACTGGAAACTTTTTAGATGTATTTTAAAACAGAAAAGAACAAGGCTGGGTGCGGTGAATCATGCCTGTAATCCCAGAACTTTGGGAGACCAAGGCAGGTGGATCACGAGATCAGGAGTTCAAGACAAGCCTGGCCAAGATGGTGAAACCCTATTCTACTAAAAATATAAAAATTAGCTGGGCATGGTGGCGTGCTCCCACCATGTGTAGCTCCCAGCTACACAGGAGACTGAAGCAGGAGAATTGCTTGAACCCGGGTGGTGGAGGTTGCAGTGAGCCTAGATAGTGCCACTGCACTCCAGCCAGGGCAACAGAGTGACACATCGTCTGATGTTTCAGATGATGTTTTTCATCGTCTGAAAAAAACAAAACAAAACAAAAACAAAAACAAAACCAAGCCCCTCTCCAAGTAAAGCCTTTGTATACATAATACAATGCTGCTGAAAAAACTAATGTTGAAGTACATAGCTTCACTTTTAAAAGGGCTACAGTATAAACCAGCAAGTAACCAATACATCTCTGTAATTTTAATAAATATAAAAGTGTTTATTCCATCCATAGTCGTTTTATCCTGGATTAATGCTGTCTCTTCACAGTTGGAAGAACGTTGTTTACTTTCAGAAGCCTTTGACATTCCATCATTCCTTTTAATCTTTGAACCGAAGTCGAGACTTCTGAAGTTTAAAAGATGGCTCCTTAAACCCCGAGGGAAGAATAAAACTTCTTGAAAGGTAGAAAATTCAAAAGTAGAATCTTCTTGCTTTTTAAATTATGGTGAAAGAAAATCACTAGCTATTGAATAGAAACTCTAGAGCTTGTACAAACCCCACTGTCCCATACAGTTCTTGTCAACTAATGAAGGTAACAACAAAAACTGGGAATGAAATGAGAACAGTTTCTCAAACATAATTGTGACTACAGGAAATCAAAGGCAATTCAGAAGCTCAAAAAGTAAATCATTAATGTGGAAATTTAATATAACTAGTTTTAGGAAAGAAAATTTGGCAGACTATATTGGAAGTTATTCACTTTTCTTCTATCTTTCCATTATGAATCCCTTGTCTATATGCATGAAAATCTGCTGTAGTGGTTATTAACGAGAATTATTTTCTTTCTTTAGCTATGAACACTTTTAACAAAAACTTACTCAACAGCCAATATATAAAACAGGCAAATTGATACTCCTTTTGAAATCCCTTCTAGTAGAAGAAACATTGAATTTCCATTTACAGTAGTATGGAAGGCCCAATCAGAATAGACCTTGCATAAAATGATATTTTGATTCATTGCTAGGCCTTTAGAAAGGAATAAAAATTGTAACAGAAAAGGAAAGAAAGGGAGAAAAATAAAAGTTAAGAAAATAAAACATACAAAAAACAGAGTTCCCGAGCTGACATAAAATTTGTAATGTCCCTCACTGTACGTATGAATTAGCTCTGTGATATTCATACTGCATCTAAGGTGAACATTAAGGAGAGGGAGGCAGACCTGGGAACCCTGATTAATTCTTAGAATCTGAGAAATGGCTGGAGTGGTTTCAGGTTATTTTCTCCCAAGGAGATACAGATGCAAATCCAATCACTTTTACACATTAATTACCCTCAATTCAGGTTCTCAGGTTTTCCGTTGATTAATATAATTCAAATAAATTTTAAAATTAATGAAAACAAAGAGACAGCCATCATGAATGAAAGTCCATAGAAACAACAAAACAACTTTATAATGTTAAATACCTTAGTTATTAGAATTCATAGAGAATATAAAATTAATATGAATGCAATATATGAAATAGAAAGCAGATGTGATCAAAACCATCAGCAAATTACACTATATCATTTTTAGAGGTATATTCAAACTGTTTAAAGTGGAAAATATATATAATTGTCTAAATAAAAAACAAAATAAATGAAACTGTGCCAAATAAAAATAATAACTCTCTTGATAGGGTTATCACTGGCCTTATTTGGGCTCATATGAATCACTGAATAATGATAGTGGGAAGAATAAGGCTAACAGGTGGTTTTTAACTTATTCTTTCTCACCAGGGACATTCAGGCAAAAGAATGACCTTAACCAGAATTCCCTGTAAATCTGATCTTTACAATTATTTTTTACTAGGTTTTCTTTTAATAATGATTTAACAGGAAAGGGAAAAAAAAAAGTGCCATTATGTATAGCATATATTTTGTTAGTACAGTCTTGATGTTTTACAACTGGTTATTTGGGGGAGAAAAATGAGGATTTTTGGTTAGGACATGTCACTCCTTTCGTTAAAAATGTAGAGTTATTTCTCCTCCCCTTCAATCTAAGCCCACTCTGTATCCTGTTATGACTAATAAAATGAGGTAGAAGTGACCCTGTGTCAATTCCAGTTGGCAAGAGAGGTCATATAGAAAGGACATGATATTAAAGACACAACGGGGATAAAAAATCCAAGAAGGCTTCTCTTATATCAGAGACCTTTATGCTATTGAATAAGGTGACTATTCTTCTTTGTGTGGCTTTTTTCTCCCCGTTTAGCCCCTAGATGAATGCAGTCACATAAGTAGCCCCAGCTGGTACTTTGTGAGGCAGAAACAACAACCAGTCAATCTCTTAAATTTTAAGACATAGTAAACCATTTTGTTGCTTTAATACACTAAGTTTTAGAATGTTTCTTTTGTAGCAATAGATAACTGATAGAGAGGCTAATGATACATGACCATAGAATCTTGATGGCAAGAAATGAAACTATAAGACTGTGAAATACAATCAACAATTGATTCTCCATAGGAACAGCATTATAAGAAGAAAGGGTGATCAAATTAATTGCTAAACTTATGAGTGAAGATAAAAAGCCTTATCATTACAAAATAATAATGCCCGTGTCTAAATAATAGGGCCATAAAAATGGTAGAACATGAGTGATGGAGAATAGAGTATAAAGCAGGAAAAGTGTGGCCTGACGTACTGTTCTAAGGAATCTACTGCTTAAGAGAGCCATATTTTTCAACATTCTTATTGATGTATATTAAACTTTGTTAAGTACATGAGATAAAATCAGAAGAATCAATGTTAAGAAATAAAAAGTTTATATAACTTCCAAACTGTAAGTCAGTAATGGAAAAAAAATGAAATAACACATACAAAAAAAAATGAAAGCAATAAAAGTCAATTTAAAGCAGCAAGAAAAATGTAAAATACGCATAGTAAAATATAAGCTCAGACTTATTACTAAACACAATAAAGGTAAATAATATAAGTTTAGAGAAATAAGTCATCAGATTAATTTTTAAAAGATTTTTTGTACTTTGTTTATAAGAAACAATCCCAAATCAAGTGGACAGAACTGGAAACCAATGGAAAGAGAAAGATTTACAAGTGAATACCAGCTAAGAATTGCATGTGTGTATTGAATTTTCAATTGATCTAAGAGTTACAACGTTACAAACACATTAAGATATAAAGTACCCTAAAAAATACATAAAACTAAAATTGATAAAACTTCAGGGAGAAATTTTTAGATACATCATCACAATAAAATATTTCAACTTATTTCTTTTAGATATATAAAAAACTGGTACAAATGTAGATGACTTGACAAACATTCATAAGCTTGGTTGATGAAATATGTATATAAAGAATCAGTGCCCTGAGCAACAAATAGTGATGTGTCCTCTTTTTAAGTACATATAGAACATCTATAAGAACTGAACATATTTTAGGCTATAAAAAAAGCTTTAATGAAGTATTAATATCAATAGACTGTAAGTTCTATGAAGGAAAATGATTTTTGTCTGTTTATTCACTAGGATACTGAAGAACAAAGACAAGTAACTACTGTGCAGTAGGTACTCAAATGAATATTTGTAGTTTGAATGAATACAATAATATTATCAGACTCAAGTCTGTTTAAACAGATGCCAATAACAAAAACATAATGAAAATAAATATAATAACAATTCTGAATAGCCAATGTCAAAAAAGAAACAATAAAATATAAAAGTACAATACTAAAAATAAACTAATATTGAAAATACTACACATTAAAATGATGTGAAGTAGTTAATGGATACCTAAGAAAAAGTACGTTACCTCAAATATGAATATGAGAAAGAAAAAAGCTGATAGTGAACTAAAAGCCTAAAATTAAGAAAATAGAGAAAAATAAAATGACATTAAATCCAACAAAGTAAAGTTAAATCAAAAGTTTATTCTTTGAAATGACCAAAAATATACACAAAGCTTCTAATAATTAATAGGACTTATCAAAGAGAGAAAATAAAGTATAAATAATTGATATTTAGAATGAAAATTTGACTTATATACACATCTAGCAGATATTAAATTCAATAGAATAATATAACAAATGCAGTCCAGTATATTAGAAAATATCCAACAAATTGAACTTAAAAATCAACATCAAGAAGAAGTTTAAAAGCTATCTTGGAACCTTTAAATAAATTGATTTGAGAGTTAAAATTCTTACTCTTGCGCTAACCGTATACTTAAAGAAAACACTAGAATAAAATGGTTCTGTAACAGTGGTCTGACAAACTTTCAAAGAACAGATCACTCTAATATAAAAACAAAGAAAACAAAATCTTTTAGAGAAAAAAGTGAAGAAAAGGAATACTACACACAATTTTACATGAGGCCAAACCTTGATGCCAAAACCAAAAAAGACACGAGGGAAAAACAGAAGTCACATCAAGGTGCAAATATCAAATACAGCAATGATAAAATAAATACACAATAGTCTTATTGGTTTTATTGAAGATCAGAAAGTATATTATGACACATTACCATATTTATAAGTGACAATGGAAAAGGCATGAGATTTGTATCAATAGATGAAAAAAGGCACATTAATATTCAAATCTTAATCTTCGGTGAAATACCCTTACATTGATAACTACAAAACGTGTTGATTAAAATTAAAGAAGACCTATAACAGGAGGAGAAATAGAACATGTTCATTGATAAGAACAAAATGTAACTTAAGCAAATTTTAGAAAGCATAATAAATTGAACTTCATAAAATTAAGAACTTCTGCTCTTTGAAGGACACTCTTAAGATAATGAACAGATAAAGTACACTAAAAATATTTGAAAATCACATATCTCAAGAAAGGCATATTCAGAAGATATAAATCATCACAACATTCAATAAATGTATTAAAAATAATGTACAAGCATTTTAATAGACACTTCCCCAAAGAAAATATAGAGAAAAAGAAAAAGCGCTTGAAAAAATGCTTGACATCATTGTGACCTACAGCACAATGAGATACTACTCCACACTTATTTGAAGGTCTAAAATTTAAAAGACTGACCATGTCAAGTGTAGGTGACAATATGGAGAAGATGGAAACCTTATCTACGGCTCAAAGGATTGTAAAAATGTTTAACTACTTTGGAAAACAGTTTGCCAGCTTCTTAAAAAGTTAAACATACACTGACCATGTGATTCAGATATTTGTACTCTTAGGCATTTACCCATGAAAAATAAAAGCATATATTCATACTAGACTTCTACACACATTTTTTTGTAGCAGCTTTAGTGATAATATCTAAAAACTGCAAACAATACAAATGTTGATCAAGGGAATGGATAAACAAATTTTTGTGCAGAAAACTTCACAAAGGAGTGAATATCGATTAAAAGATGTTATTGAGATAAGGAGATCAAGAGGAGAAATCTTTGCTGGAGTATGTGAGTAGGCCCTAAATGCAAGCACCTGTGTCCTCAATTTAAAAAGAAATTAAAAAGGAAACAAAAAAGTTCACCAAAGAGGGAAATGTGTTAGAAAAACTTTGTCACTAAGATACCATTAAATATATAGTAATGAAAAGAAATGAATTTAAATAAAAACACACAAAAAACTCAACCTGGATAGATCTTAAAAACATAAAATTAAATTTTAAAAATCAGTAAGAGAAGTCATAGCAATCAGCTAATGCCACACTTTTGCTTTGCAACAAACTACCCCCCGAACTGATGATTTCTAACATCATTTACTCTGATGCTTTCGGGTATTCAGATTGACCGCCATATGGGTGATGAAGTCTGGGCTTGTCTGAGCCTCTGCTCTTTGAGTGCTGCACTTTCTGATGATGGCTACAGTTAGGGAGGTTAAGTCTGAGTCTGCTGCAACAGCTCTGGTTCTGGGATCCAGATGGAAACAGCAGCAACTACATGGGCATACTCTTGAGATGGTCGAATATTATAGTCCATGAGCTAATGCAAGCCACACTAGCACATTCAAATTCCTTTCCTGCTTGCTTTGAGTTTATTAATGTTCCATTGTTGAAAGTGCCTCACATGGCCAAGGCCACAATCAGTGGTTGAAAATGTATTTACACCACTATAGATCTTTGGAGCTCAGATCTTTGTTGATCAATAATCCAATCTACAGCAAACAGTTATATTTATAATAATATTTTAGTAAATCTACAAAAAAAGCATAAGCAGTACATTGAATTGCTTAATAGTATTTACACATGTGACAAAAACTTTTTAAAGGATTTTTGATAAAGCGATGTAGTGAAAAACACTAAATTTAGAACAGTAGTTAATTCCATGTACTTACTGTTAAATGCACAGATATTAGTAATAATTTATTTCTTTATGTGATAGGATCAGTTATGTATTTTGTTATTATGCATTATATATTTTAAACATTCACATTCTTTTGTATGTATAAATATTATGCAAAATTTTAAAAGAAACACAAGGAGCAAAAGTTCTGGAAACACAGAAAATTGAATCCTGGTTCTACTTACTATGTGACATGAAGGAAGTAATTCACGCACATGAGTTTTTTAAGACATTTATATAATGGAGGAACTTATACGAACACAAGAGATATTGTCATAATTAACTGAGATAGCATATATAGATGAATTGGCACAAAGTAGATGCTCAATAAATAACTCCTTTTTATTAAAAAAATCTTCCTCTATATATATATATTCTCTCTACATAACTGTATATTACTCTCTATAAATTATTTATATATGTTACTATATACAGCTATATAGTAATAGTAAATATTGCTATACCATATTTATTACATAGTAATTTACTATACAATTACTGTAGTATTATAGCATTAACTGTATAATTTACTATATAGTAATTTACATATAGTATATAATATATATAGTGTATAGGATATATTATATGTAGTAAATAGTATAGCATAATAGTAAATATATTAGTAATAGCAAATATATTTAATAAATATTACTATATAGTAATGGTAAATATAATTAATAATTTATATGTTACTGTATAGTAATGGTAAATATATTTAATAACCATTACTATATAGTAATAGCAAATATATTTAATATATTTATATATTTAAATATATAAATAGTAAATATAATATAATATAAATATAAAATATTTAAATAGTAAATATATTTAATATATTACCATATATTACTCTCTATATGGTAATATATATAGTAACATAGAGAATATGGAATGTGTAATATATAGTAACATGTATAGGGAATATACATGGGGAAATATATAGATACTATATAGTATATTATATATACTATATTGTAATATTAAATATATTTTCTGTCCCTCTCTCTCTCTGTATATGTGTGTATCTGTGTGTGTGTGTGTATGGAGAGGGGGAGACAGGGAGAGCGAGAGAGAGAGAGAGAGAGAGAGAGAAGCATATATATAGTTATCTTTCTCCACTGAGAGTGTTTGTGCTATCACTACAACCAACAAAAGACATTCATTTAATTCCAGAAGAATGACACTTCTACCGACCATTCTCTCTAAAACTCTTCATATGCACAGCATATGACTCTAACAAACATACACAAATTCCGTATGTGACTGATACAGAGTATAAATAATAAAATTCATAAAAGAAAACTAAGAAATAGGATATTTACACAGATGTAGCATGTGGAAACACACCAGTGGAGCAGTAAATGGAAGAAGTTGACAACCCACATGGCATGATTCAAAGGACAGAGGAATATAGTTGGGGTGGGAGCCCTGGTATGAGGCCCTGCTCTGCCACTTACTAGCTGAGTAAATGTAGCTCTAATCTGTTTAAATCTGCTTCCATAACTGAAAAATAAAGTTAATAAAAATTTTCTCACAGGATAACTGTAACAGATAAAAGTTCAAACATGACATTGTAAAGTGTCTTGACATTAGAAAGAAACACTGTGATACTCCTGAAGCAAATACCTACATGTGCTCTGTCCGCAACTGCTAAAGAGAAAACCTCAGTCTATTTAATTGCTAAATTTTACTTCAAAATATGTTTAGAGCATAATGATAAATTTATGCAATTAAAAATGTCAAATAAAGCTTTTTATTATAATACCATTTTATAAAACAATGTGGTTATATAAATACATATATTCTTCTTGCGTGTGTATCAAATTATTACAACTTTTTGGAAAGAACTTCCAAATGTCCAACCCATGCATGGAAATGCACTAAATATCTGTGTTTTTTAATTTCAGACTTTCACTATAATTGCTAATAGAACTGAACCATATTTATCTCAGTATCTGCCCTAAAGGAGGCAAAAAATGTATTTGTTGAAAATATATAGCAAATCAAAATAAGATGACATTCCGAAGTCCCTGGCTGAGCACTGTCTTCTTTTAAAAAATTCCTGTATTTTGTTTTTGATTTTTTGATTATTGGCATTCTTGCAGGAGTAAGGTGATATCACATCATAGTTTTAATTTGCATTTCCCTGATCATTAGTGATGTTGAGCGTAGATGTTGGTGTCAATGTGGTGAAAATGGAACACTTCTAAACTGCTAGTGGGAATGTAAACTAGTACAATGACTGTGGTCAACAGTGTGGAGATTTCTTAAAGAAATTAAAGATTTCTTAAAGAATTAAAAGTAAAACTACCATTTGATCCCACAATCCCACTACTGGGTATCTAGTAGAGGAAAAGAAGTCATTATACATAAAAGATACTTGCACATGCATGCTTACAGAAGCACAATTTGATTGCAAAATATGGAACCATCTGAAAAGCCCATCAATCGACAGGTGGATGAAGAAATTGTGATATAAACATATACACACAATGGAATACTACTGAGCCATAAAAATGAACAAATTAATGGCATTTACAGCAACCTGCATGAAACTGGAGACTATTATTCTAAGTGGAGTAACTCAGGAATGGAAAACCAAACATCGTATGTTCTGTCTCGTAAGTGGGAGCTAAGTTATGAGAATGCAAAGGCATAAGAATGATACAATGGACTTTGGAAACAAGAAGGAAAGGGTGGGAGGGGGGTGAGGGATAAAATACTACAAATTGGGTGGTTTTCTGAATTTGTGAGAGCTCTGAGCCATCTATTCTATATGCCATATTCCTATCTCCAAACATGTCTCAGAAGCTTACAGTGTGATACCATACATAGCATAAAATATAGAATCCAGTTAATTATTTCTGCTCTGAGCTTTTCTACTTTTCATATAATTGCTAAGAAAATAACTGCACACATGCTTGCATTTCTACTCACCAGATTTGACATAAAGAGCTCCACCAACACCGAAAATGTCACAATATCAGTGTTCTCAATAGTTCCAGTCACATGTTCAGTATTTGGAAATACTCTTCAAGTACACTTGTGAACAAATATGGAAAAGACGAGGTCAAATCACAGGAGGAAAAGTAGTATGGGAAATTGAGGTGAAGCTCTATAATACTGTGTTTAAGAGATATTTCAATGATCTAAGCTTGTATTAGTTTAAAAGCTTGTTGTAATGTTGCCCTTGGAATGTAAAGCACATAATTTTGCCAGCATCCTTTTTTTTTTTTTTCCCTCCTGTCAAACGTTTCAAATATTAGGGTCCTGTTGGCAGCTTAAAAGCTTCTGCCAAAGTTAACAGAATCTCTGTTTTTTCCTCACAATTGTTCAAGCAAAAGATGCAGATCCTTGATAAGTGTCTTTATCTAATCCCAGCTTGTCTTACCATTATTGACTCTCTACTTTATGGAGAAGCACATCAATTTCAAGATGACCTTAAATATACTGCACAAAAAGTACTTTATTGCTTTCTATTTTGATCAGTGTTACACAAAAGATTGATGGACTCATTGTGGGGTAAGGTTTAATGATTATTTCTTAGCTCCTGTGCTTACAGAACATTCTGATCACAGCATCCCACAGATTAGGTGAGGGTGAGAGAAAAGTGCTAATTTAGGTAAATTCTGCAGAGTCTGAAGAGACTGGAACCTGGAAAGAGCAGTGCAGATCCATTTAAGAAGCAGTGCACTACAGGATAAAGATTGCACACGTTGGAATAAGATAGATTTTAGCTCAATTCCCAACTCTGTCACTTGTTATCTCTGTGAACTTGGGCAAATTACTCAGGGCTTGTGAAACTCAACTTTCTCATTTATAAATGTGATTAATAATGGCAACCTCTTTGGAATTTCATGAAGATTAAATAAGAAATTCTGTGTACATCCCTTAGCTCAGTGCTGGCCACATAGTAGGTATATTAATTAGAGTACAAGCTGAGCTGTTATGACAAAGATATTGAAAAATACAGTGTCACAAACAGTTGATTACATATTTCTATTTCATATGACAGTCTGGTGAGCAAGAGGTCCAGGGAGCATAGGAAGCTCTGCTCAGTAGGTGATTCCAGGACAGACACGAGTTCCTTTTATCTTGTTGCTTTGCTACCACCTCCAGTATCACACTGCCTGCATGTTCAAAAGGTGGCTCTCAAAATATATCAATCAAGGTCCCCGCAAGAAACATAGGAAAGAATCCATCGACATACTTTAAATGAATTTGGAAAAGGACAGTTTACAGCAGCAGGCACAGGGTTAAAGGAAACAAAAATGATTTGGCAAAACCTAGGAGAAGCGGACCAGAGCAGAGAGCCTAGAGCAACTTGCCTGAAGGGACAAGCAAAGGGAGCATTTATGGGACCTGTGGGAGAGGGCTGTTCAAAAGGAGCTGTCCAAAGGGAGAATTTGAGGGGAGGGAGTCATTCTTCCTGGAGAAAAAACATCCACAAAATGGACAACATATTGAGTCCCATCAGCTATTGCATAATCACAGATCAATGTCAATTTGGCCACATTCTGATCTGACAGTGAACTTCAGCTAATATCAGCACTGCTTATGTAAGGTAAAGGGAAAAAAAAGGAAAATATAAAATGAGCTAATGTAATGCAAACAAAACTTCAATAGCCCCCCTCCTCATTCCACGTTTCCCTTACCCAAATACCTTGGCTTGAGTGGATTGTTCAACCCAAAACTTTATCGAATCACTACCTTGTGGTTATTGGTTGGCCATGTTTTCCCATGGATTAAAACTATGGGACAAGAACTAACGAAGAGATGTCCTGGTGAATATTTTCTGTTCCACATCATTCTCCTTGCCCCCTCCCCCCACCCCCCAGCATTTTGCAACAACTCAATTTTCCTTCTGTGATTGAGATCAGACACTGCTACAGGCAGTGAAGAGACCACTGGTCTTCGGAGGAATGAGCTTAACAAGACCAAAATGACCAAGGTCCAATCCCAGGTTACCATTGAACAAAACTACATTTATTGGTTAAAAACTTTTCTTCCTTGGGTACTACAAGAAAGTAAAAGTTCTCCCAGTATTTTATTTGGAACAATAGTGGGAGAGGCCACCTCCCATTTGGCCCCATTTGGGACAGAAAAGAAGGAAACCCTGCAAAGTATTGTCTACAAGATTATCCTACACCCGAGACTTCAGAAAGCAAATCTGTCATTTTAAAAAGTTTTTTTCTGGGTGGCAGGGTATGAGGAAAGGACAGTTAATACAATGGGGGGGGGTGAACTCAGTACCTCCTTTTCTCTATTGTAAAAAGAAATATTTACATAGAAGCTATGTTGCACGTTGTGCTATAGTGACGATGAAAATTTTTAAAGACCATAGATGAGAATTATCCGCCATGTTTGAAATGCAAGCTTCTTACTAAGGTATCTATGGCGCGTCCTAACTCATGAACATCAAGCACAATTATCATAAGAGTATTGTTTTATTATTTTATTTATTTTATTTTGAGATGGAGTTTCACTCTTGTTGCCCAGGCTGGAGTGCAATGGTGCGATCTCGGCTCACCACAACCTCCGCTTCCCGGGTTCAAGTGATTCTCCTGCCTCAGTCTCCCGAGTAACTGGGATTACAGGTGCCCGCCACCACGCCTGGCTAATTTTGTATTTTTAGTAGATACGGGGTTTCTCCCTATTGGTCAGGCTAGTCTTGAACTCCTGACCTCAGGATATCCACCTGCCTTGCTCTCCCAAAGTGCTGGGAATCAGTCCAGGCTTCTATGATAAAAGGCTTGGTGGCTTAAACAACCAACATTTATTTCGCAGAATTCTGAAGGCTGAAAGTTTGAGATCAAGGTGCAGGCTGATTTGTTTTCTGGCGAAAGCTATCTTCTTGGTTTACAGATGGTTCCCTTCTTGCTGTATCCTTACTTGGTGGGAAAGAAAGAGGTCTTTTGTCTCTCTCTCTCTCCCTTTTTTTTTTTCTTTTTCTTTTTTTGAGACAGAATTTCACTCTTGTCACCCAGGCTGGAGTGCAATGGCGCAATCCCAGCTCATTGCAACCTCCGCTTCCCGGGCTCAAGTGATTCTCCTGCATGAGCCTCCACAGTAGCCAGGATTCCAGGCACCTACCACCACGCCCAGATTTCTTTTTTTTTCTGTATTTGTAATAGAAACAGGGTTTCGCCATGTTGGCCAGGCTGGTCTTGAACTCCTGATCTCAGGGTTATAGTTGTTTGTTTGTTTGTTTGTTTGTTTTAGGTGATTTGGTTTGGGGGCCAGCCAATCAATTAAGTGAAGATTTTAGAGGAATAAACATTTCTGTATTTTTCATTACTTTGAAGGACATTCTAATCTCTGGAGTTCCTTCAGAGAGGTCATATTGTTTTTGGTTTACTAGATTGGTGTGGGTGTGGAAGACAGGTCCAGTATCTTAAACTTTTTCTTTCCTGCCATGATAGACATAATTTCAACATTCAGAAACAAATACCCCCTAACTTATATCAAAGACTTTAGTAGTTTTCTTATCAATTTTATTTCTAAGAACTTTGGGACAAATTAGATGTTATTAATAATTTAATGGTCAAATGTTTTGAATATCATGTCACCCTGTTGCTAACTGTTACCACTCTAACCCTGTAATCCACCTTGTGTCTGATTTTCAGTGCTATTAAAAGGCCTTAACCTTCTTTATTTACCTCTTCTTTCCACTCTTCTCATTCAGATGAATAACCTAAACTAATTGTGATATTCCCCATTTTCATCTCCAGCCTACAGTAGACAATCACCTCTGAATTTTTTTTTTTTTTTTTTTTTTTTTTTTTTTTTTTTTT